>NC_134577.1:112457986-112807986 GCF_050947875.1 Dermacentor variabilis | reverse complement strand
GTAAAAAGTGCTTTGCCTCACGCTGACCTTCATTGAGGCATAGAACCCTACCACGCGCAAGACCAAAAGCTTTTTAGCTTCCGCATTTTCCTTTTTTTATTTCAGTTAGATGGACACTCCAGGAATATTTTGCCGTCGGTGTCGGCGTCACCGTGGTGTTCCGTATAAAGTTCAAGGGCGATAACAGTGTTGCAGCACGTCGTATGCTGTGCGTGCGGGGGAAAGCACGCGAGGGCAGCCCAACCTGGCGTGCCCGAAGGACAAAGTGGAAAGCAAACCCGCAGTTTTCCATCGCGCGAGAGGCCGTGGGGAACGGGAGGGAGGGGGGCGGCGTTGGGCTCAGGTAGTCACGGCGGATATAACTTTTTCCAGCATGTATCCTCACGATTAGCTCAACGTTCTGCCGTTCCAAGTAAGAAACGTACCTGGGGATGTACAGCACCCGCTCTGCAACCACGAAGCCGACAGACACGAACAGGTTCGACGCCGGCAGAAAAGGCAGCACGGTGAGCAGCAGGGGCAACAGGCGAGCAGGGCAGGATTCACCGCAGCCTTCTTCAGCCATGCGACCGTCCCTCTCGGGAATCCGCCGGTAATCGTCCTTGATGAAAAGAAGAGCAGGTACACACGTGTAGAATGCTTGCACTGTACCTTTCGTTGTGCGCCCTTGCATATAAAGAGTAGCGTGAAACGCAGGTCGAGTGAGATGTAGAATGCTGAGCTAAATGCTAAATAACACATTTACGCCAGATATGCGCCTTGTTCTGCAACTTTTAGGCCATAAAAAGTAAAACAAGCGTGGCGCAGATCATAGTTCCACATCTTCAGGTAAAGCACTTGAAGAGAAGAAAGGTGCATGGATCACTGCAAATGTGCAGATTTCACCTACACATAATGATATTTAGCAGAGGTTAATTACTTCTGGCACACATCGAATTTGCTAAACTAAAGTGAGACAACGCTCACATCTTTCCCTCACAGCACCAATGCTGACACTATTACCAGTTTCAAGTTATCCGGGCCCGAAACTGCGACTAAACGCATTGGCCTTCCATTTAGGACCTGATACCACAATGTAATTTCACAGCTCATTTTTGCGGAGATAAATGTCCGAGATGGTAATATATCGGTAATGTGGCTAAGTACCTCTTCTAACATTTTGATGATACATTAAGATTAGATCGTCTTAAGGATGGTTACCATAAAAAAGTATGCTTTGGCGTTTGTCATCCCTGTGTTTAAACGTAGCCTTCTAGCAGGCACTGCAGTCCTTGATCCCTAGCTGGCCGTCATAGTCGGGCATATTTCTAGCTGTACACGTGCATTTGTGCGACTCATGACGCGTGAACATTGTTTGGATTGTAGGCTGTCGGGTCAAACCTCAATAGAAAGAGCATTGCAAATCTTCCGATGAAACGTCTCGTCACTGTGGCTCATCACCTGCCGTTCCCTCATCGACCCCTCTCAGCAAGACGGGTGCCATCGTGCACGCCCTCCTCCAGCCGACGAGCGCGGGCGCTCGACGAAGCGGTACGTTCCCCGGTCGCGCCAAGCGAGCGTGTCCGGGGCAAATTGCTCGGTGCCAGAACTCGATAAGCGGCCCTAACTTACGAGCCATTTCACCGAACGCCATTCTCCGGCCAGCGTTCAGCACTCTCCTCTAAGCTCTCTACACTCCTCTCCTCACCCCAAACTTCCTCTCCCGCTCTGCTCATTTGCATGTGTCCCGCAACCACGTGTACACACGCTCTTTGTTAGCAGCTGAGCCGCGACAGCTCCGTGCGCTTTTCCTCCCAGCAGGAGTTGGAAGCCTCTGTGGTGCCGCCCTCTGAATGCTTCGCACGCGAAACAGCAACAGTTGTGCGTCGAGGTTTCGCTGCACGATAAAGAATGAAAGGTAGCCGAAATTTATTCTGAGGCCTCGGCTAGGGCATCGGTTGTGTCCCGGGAGTTTGTCATGCACATCGAAACTTCTTTGATCAGCCACGTAGTGAAATTGCGTCAGAGAACTCGAGGGACCAGACGAAGAAGAACGGCACGTACACAGGGCGCACTAACAACTGAATGTTTATTCACTGGATGGGCAGACTAAGTGCTAGTTGAACATGAATAAACTGAAGATAGGGAAATATAAGAGACATGAAAAAACATCATATGGTCAAGCCAAAGTCGCATAAAAAATGGTTCCTGCAAGGAATTTAAATTTATTTAAAAACAGAGATAGAAATGATTTCGGCAATTATAGACCTGTGTTCGTACTACCTGTCTTCTCCAAAGCACTAGAGAAAATTTTGCACTCTAGATTTACTAAATTTATCGATAAATACAATTTGCTAACACCATGTCAATTCGGATTCCGAAAAAACAAATCTACTGAACTGGCGCTCTTAGAACAAAAAGAGTATATTCTGTCACAACTTGAAAACTGATCTTTTGTGATTGGAATGTTCGTCGACTTCTCAAAAGCGTTTGATCTTGTGAACCATGAATTACTTCTAGAGAAACTATGGTACTACGGAATCCGAGGACAGGCTGCAAAACTAATAAAATCTTACTTGTCTAAAAGGCAACAAACGGTTAGCATACATAATGCATCTTCACAAGTAAAACCTGTTTATCGTGGTGTCCCACAAGGCAGTATTTTAGGACCACTACTTTTCACCATTTACCTTAACGACATTGTAAACATTAACCCAAATGCCAGATTCATAATATATGCAGACGATACATGCATTTTTTTTCTCCTGAAATGACATTCATGAACTGATATAATGGTGCAACACGACGATGATCTCGCTGGAAAAATGGTCCCAATCTAATCATATGCGCGTTAATGAGGGCAAGACAAAAGCGGTAATCTTCAGGAGGAAAAATAAACTGGTTCCTCCTCACAAAAGTATCCTATTTAACTCCAAACAAATAGAAATAGTTGACCATTTTAAATGTCTTGGTGTAGTATTTTCTTCAACTATGTCATGGACAGCACATGTGGACCAAGTTGTCAAGCAGTTAGCTAGAATAACTGGCGCAATTGTCTGCATTAGATACATTCTTCCTAAACCAATTAAACTGCTTCTCTACAACTCATTATTTTATTCGCGCATTAACTATTGCGAGCTGGTATAGGGCCCTGCAACACCGTCCTGCCTACAGAAAATTTATATTTTGAAAAAAAAGTTTCATTGCAATGTCTTTAATGCAAATTACGGAGCAGCCACCAAACACTTTTTTCTTGAAACTGGTATAATAAAATTTTTTAATTTCTATCAGTATCGGCTCTGCGTTCGTTTTAAAATAGAAACAAGAAATAATATAAGTAACATTCGGCACCTAGCCAACTTACAAGAAACTAAAAAGAGTTACCCTTTCAGACACCCCGAAAACTGGTTGGTGCCAACAGCACGCATCAATACCGGGAAAGAGCGCCTTCAACACACCCTTCCTTCCCTACTGAACGCGTACGAATCTGCTAACATCAACTTGTGTACCTGTACCCAACGAGATATACGTGCCATATGCAATTCATACGCAAAGGAATGTGCCACTGAATAATCATTAGGTAGAGTTAGTGCTTAATATAGGATGTTTTCTTAGTTCAATATTTATTGTGTCCATTATTCTTTGTCATTTGTGCTGTTATTTGATTAATGTTATTTGCCGATTATGTTAAGTCTAATCCTGCTTGTGACGAAGCAACTTGGTTTCTGCACATGTAAGTGCAGATAAGATTTTGTTTAGTCTTCGTGTGTTCTTGCTATGTTTTTTTTTTCTCATGAAGCCATCATGTCTGCGATGCGATTGCCTGTCGCTGCTGCTTTGTATTTCGGGGCTGCGGCCGAGTCAAGCTGTTTACGACAGCTTTTTCTGCAGCTCCCCCTGTCTATATTGTTTGAGGCAGAAATAAAATTATTATTATTATTATTATTATTATTATTATTATTATTATTATTATTATTATGATTATTATTATTATTATTATTATTATTATTATTATTATTACTCACGTATTTCTGTGAGACCACGACCCACGGCTTGCTGACACAACAATCACCCAGCTTTTCCCGTTTCTAGGGCTTCAACGATCTCCCTCGTTAGCTTTTCTGTTGACTTGGACATGATGCTAGTTTCTTTCCCATAACGATGTGCAGCCTCAGTCCCTACAACGACTACCCAGATGCCTTGATATTATATATATTTTTTTTGTGTGGGACTTATGTTCTTTCAATCTGTCATTTAGGCATTGTCCCACTTGGCTTATGTATGACGCGCCTCAGTGCAAAGTCATTGCGTAGTCCAAGTTTTGAGAGCACGGTGCAGGCTGATCGCGGTAATTATTAGTACACACAGATTCGCTGTCTTCTTTATTAACCGCTCTAAAGATTTTTTGTTAGCTTCTCCGGTACGGTAAGAACCACCTTTACTCCCGCCCTTTCCGCCAGTTTCTTCAGGTTATGAGAAACGTAATCTACATGAGGAATAGAGGACACATTCCTTGTACCTTCTTGCGCTCTCACACGGTTGGCGTTAGCGTCTTGCTTCTTCAACTTAAGCATCTTTTCTAGAACTGCAGAGAGCACTGCTCGCGGGTATCGTGCTTACGCGACGAACCAGCTCTTTGTTAGCCGATGAACGCATCATTTCTTTAAGGCATAGTCAAAGGTTGAATGAATGATGCTGCGTTTTACGAGCTGAGAATACGAAAAATAAAACTTTAAGACCCGTTTTTTAATTTTTTTTTGCTCTAGGCTGGAATTTCCAGCTTACCTGGTTCGATGAGAAAAGTAGCCCTAAATCAAGAAAACGCAAATGGCAGTGAACAGGAAGCTCGGGAGCCACTATTAAAGGTGCTAGGCACAGACGAAAAACTGAAATTAGTTTAAGGAAGCCTTTCTCATCACGTTCTAAGATTACGAAAAAAGTTATCAACAAGTCTAAGCACGCGTAGTATTTGCATGTGTGTTAGTCGCTGTTGCAACACTATCTAATTTCGCTAAGCAAATGTCACTCAAAACGGGAACAATGTAAGATACAGTGCAAATACCATCGTTTTGTAAAGAGACGTCCCCATTCCACTGCACATAAGTGGAGCCAAGGTAGGTGTTTAGCAGCTCTATGAACTAACCTAATGCAATGCCGGAAGCACTTTGGAAGGCCACCGCCCAGTAGGTGTCTATGCAGTCTGGTACGCTAGTTAGAAGGGTATCCCGTCGTATAATATACAACAGATCTTTGATATACGATCAAAAAAAAAAGACAGAAAACCCATAAGCCTAGCAAAATGCTGCCTTTCCGCAGCCAGAGTGGCATGTGGCTTATTTGCCTCCTAAGCGTAGATACCGTGTATTCTTTGCTCTTTTCCTACGCATTTGCTTTTGTTAAATTTCCCTCTAGTTGTGGTCATTCTCCACTTGTATTTAACGGTACTTGAGTCAATGGTCTTCGTGCTTTTTCCGGGTTTACATTTTTATCCCCTCTTGTCCTGAGTGCTACACTTGTACTTATAAGGCCAACATATAATGAATCCGAGAAAAACACAGAGAAAATTGTTTATACTTTTTTAATTTAAATGAATAACGGTACGTTAAAGGGAAACTGAAGTGGAAAAAATAACTAGCTGCCGGTGGGAGCAGAACCCACAACCTGCGCGTACGGCACGCTACCAATTGTGCTACGGTGGATGCTCTTCCTACTTGCGCGTTCCTCGGTGTTTACATGCAAACGGAAGCCACCCTGGGAGCCGGCGCTATTCAAGGCCAACGGGGCGGATGTGAAACCCTTTCGGCTGATGGCGTCACCCTGCACTTGAACTTCAAGGAGCAAAATCCTTGCATGCTGGCGAGGGTATCGAACCTTGCGAAGTTGCTATGCACTGAATGAGAGGGGGACTGAGAGGCCCTATTTTGTTAGCGAAAACCATATGAAGCCAACAGATAACAAAGCCAAGTATACAGTCAAAGTCCTTTATAACGAAATGCTTGGGGCCTCCGAATTCACACGATCGTTATACAGGTCAATTCATTGTAAAGGTCGCGCACCACACCGCTCACTATAGAACTGGAACAGAATCATTCCTTCCTTATACAGGTCACTTCGTTGTAGTGACGTTCATGGTAGAGGCGCTCGACTGTAGTGCAAATGGTTAGCAGTTTTTAATTGAAGCGTGGAAATGATGACGCAGAAGGAAATAAAGTGAATGAAAAAAACAACAACGCTTGCTTCAGTTCCCAGCGGCGGCAAGCAATTTTTCTCTTCGTCCACTTTCACTGACATTCGTCTAATATTTTCTACACTTACATTAAATAATACAAACAATTTTCCTCATGCATTCGTTGGCTTCCTTATCTGTTACCTTGACATGGCTGTGGCTAGCGAAAACCGGGCCCTCTGGTTCCCGTCTCGTTCATCCTTGTACATACACTTTGTGGATTCACGGGTAAAATAAATTTGCATGCCTCGTGCCCTGTGCGCCTTTGGTTCCTACACTGTTTGCGACGCTCACCGCCGTTTGCAATGAATCAGACAAAGCAGAAGTGACGTTTCCCGGAAAGCACACGAGAGCGCCCCTGTGACCTCTAGGCAGCGATGTTAAATAAACAGAACGTGGTTCTCGGATTAGTTTAGCTACCGTGACCCGCCGCGTAGCCCAATACCTGGGTTGGCCGGTAAACTCTCGCGCGAGAGAGGCACTGTTGTGAATGCATTATGGGTAGACTCGCATTACGGCTCCGACCAGCTCTGCGAGACACGGGAGCCTCGCACTCTGCAGCGCACGACAGGGCTTCGTCTAATCAGCGTCCAACTTCTCGGAGCGGTTCGCGTCGACGAAGAGACCGTAATTAGCAGCCGTCCGTGCGCTGACCCTTCACCACACCTAACGAAGTGGTAACTAAGGCGAAAGCCCACTACTAACTGTTCTGGATAGCTTACAAAATTGAATTTGGGCTATCGTCAGCTAATGACAAGCGAAACTAAGAAAACATTGTCCATCTATGGTTGGGTGCACTAGTTTCCGTATGAGCTCGCTCCAATCAATGTACAGTGTTTGCTGTATTATTGCTGTATATGCTGCAGATGCTGTTATTGCTGTATATGTATTATTGTGAAAAGTGCAACTTTACTGCTGCTTTATTTCAGCCACATCCGACGCAACATTGGCTCTACAAAGAATTTGTGGTCTGCCACTTCGACAGTGTGAATGCTACACGGATTAAAGAGGCTAGAAAGACTACTATATAGTGCGATGACATTACGACCTTCGTAGCGGTAGGGGATCAGTTTTATCGCCGCACAATATAACGTCGATGTGAATCTGAGGCTCTTGTTCTGTAGCCGCTTTTAGTGGCTCCAGTACAGTAGGTAATATATATATATATATATATATATATATATATATATATATATATATATATATATATATATATATATATATATATATATATATATATATATATATTTCATTGAAACTAAGACGGAAGCGCTGTTGCAGTCGCATAATTTCGGTATATCCGTTGATCCCGGCCCTTAATATGTTTTGCGTTATTTCTTTTGTTACGCCATTGAGGACGGTGCTCCAACCAATGATAATGCTTTTAATTTTTCCCACCCACGCGCAACTTGATGCGCTCGTTGAAATTAGCTACTGCCATTTTGTGCTGTAGCTGCGGCGTGGTTTTATCGAGCAGCGTTTCTGTTGGCTTTCACGGCCAATTTGCTTGTTGCGCTTTAAGCACTGTAAAACTGTGAAAGCAATTTACGGAAATGCTCCCGCAAAGGCACGCTCTTCGTAGATTTGGCCCAACCGGGTGTCACCTGGCAAGAAATAGGCGGCGACTAGGAATACTTGTACACCATTTCCCCCAGTGGCTCCTGCACTATATGCTTCACCACAAGGCCCACCTCAGATTCCTTCCAAGGGGAACGAAGCAACTCGGTGTACTTCTTGGCGGCGGTGATGTAGATGCTGCTATAGCAGCCACAAACCAATGAATGATTACATGCTGTTGCTGCCATTTTTTATTTTAAGATATCGGTTTGGACAGTATACAGAAGCTAACGCTCACGGCTGGGTGATAACATGCAAAATACAGACCCTCCTCGAACGTACTGTAAGTAACCTCGCTCCAGTCGCAACTTACGAACAGCGCCTGCGCATCGATAAATTGGCTTACGCACTTATATGTATTGGATAGCCACGACTGGTCACCATGTTCTCGACGAAACGTGTTTACCGATGAACAATCTCTATTACCTCCAGTAGACGAATTTCTGGTGCGGAACCATTCCTTGGACCACACTAGGCAAGTGCCGCGGGGGTCCGACACAGTCTGCTCACCCACGCTAAAGCCGTGACCGACGCCTTCGACTCGCCCATCGATGGTCGCGACTAATAGTGATATAACATCCCGTGTGTCACAGAGTTCGAAATCATCAAACGGGAACCTCAAGCAGAGCGCAAAACCAACGTGTTGCTATTGATGCAGCTAGGTATCACTTATGCGTAGCTGCAGAAGTATGCAGGGCGTGTTTTTTGGGCTATGTAGATTATTCATGCAAAATTTGTATAAATATAACCGAACGTGACGTCGTCGCAAAGGAGTTTCTTGGCCAGGGCGACATCCTTGGCCGCGAATAACTTGAGCTTCAGTGGTGTAATGGAAAAAAAAATCAATTATTAGTTTTGCGAAATTCCCGGGTCGCAGCTTTGTAAACAACAAATTTAGACGAAATCATGTTTTAACACAACCCCATTTTTAAGTATCTTGGAAATGGCACTGTAATTCGAGATTTTCTTCATCGAAATTCAAAGCTCAATCGAGGTAATATTGAACTCGAAAGCGTGTCTCTGCTACGTCAGATGGAAACGCCCCGTAAAGTAGTGTGAAACAATAGTTGAACATATCTTCACGATGTTTGAAATCCAGACGCGGCACACAACCGCACCTGCTTTCCGGCAAATGTGTTCTGTACGACTGGTACGATATAGCACACATTGGTATAAGCGTGTCTGTAAAACAAGGCTTTGTCGTATCTTTTAGGGTTGGTGAAGCTTGTTAAGCAGTCGTTTGGACTGCTTTTTGTTTTCTGGAAAACATCAAAGACAATGAAATAAAAAGATTGATTGATTGAATAATATCAGTACCTGCCTTCAGTGGCTGAGATGGTATGTTTAAAACTACGCAGCGCATTTCGTCGTGGGACGTCTTACTGTTGTTTTTCACGTGGACCATGTAAACGCCGCTCCTGGACTCAGCTTCAGTATTGCTCGGATTTTTCTTTGAAATTTGAATAGGAATATCTTGAATTGTGTTCTATTATCAAGATGCCTAAAAAGTGAGGGTGTACTAAATTGTGTCTGCCTCCAAATTTGCCACTGAAATAATTGCTCCGAAGGCCAATGAAAAAAGTTAAGCAGTTTTGTAATGTATTCCTCTCAAGTTCCCGTAATTAACGGCAAAGTTTACCAGCCTCACCTAGGAACTCCTGTGCATAACCGGCAAGTTCGATGCACTTTTTGCAAAAAACCTGTACAGAGAAAAAAGATGCTGCATATATCCAAGGAACTCCAACACCGTGCATCTACTGACGCGACAAGTAAGGACTCGACGTATCAAAAATGAGCATGTTTCGCTTTCTTTTTAAAGCCTGCGACTTCGCATGTCTCGCCACACAGGCGATAGATACGTGACGCTTATCAAGGAGGAGTCTTCCTGGGAGACAGAGGTAATACACGAGGATTACTGCACGGAAAGGCAGAAGTTAACTGACCTCTCTCGCGTGTGAAGCGAGTAACGACCGCCAGGCGAGTGCTGCCAGCGTTGCCAGCAATGCCATAGTCGACAGGTTCCTGGGGTCGTATGGTGACTCCACAAGGGGGATGCTGCCCATCTGCCAATCGTACGACAACGTGCGTGGGAACATGAGGAGCCAGGCGTTGAAGGCGCAAAGGTAGCTGTACGTCAACACCCTGGCAAGGGGGAAAAAGGAGAAGAGAAATGCAGTGTCACATGGTGACTGCTTCTCGCATTGATATGCACAATTCGTCGTTGTCCTGGCTGTTGCTTTCTTGCAGTTTTTTTTTCTAGTTTTATATGAGAAGTAATGACGAGGAGGGATGGGCCTAGGCTCGCAGTGATAACAAAATGCAGTGACTTACTTCTCTGTTACCTAGTGGTAAGTATTACCATTAATTCAACAAACAAAAACGCGAAATAAGTATCTATTTCTCAATTGAAGTGTTTCTTTCTTGTTTTTTGTCTCCCTTCGTCCATGTTAACATAGGGAGTGCTTCAATACCACTCGCTGAAGCAATTGCTCTTCCCGTATTGAACATGGGGCCGTGTCCACAAAACTCACAATTCGTTAGTGCTGCTCGCCATTGGTCGACCGCGTTCTTTAATCTAGCATCAGGGTTGGCTGGCAATTGCTCGTACGACCAATTCTAACCTAAGAGCTCTTTGTGAATGCGGGCCCTCTTTCCTTACAGTGTGCAGCTAAGCACAGTGGACACTCATATAACATAATAATGTCGTGCAAAAATGTTGCATTACGCCTAAATTGTAATGTTCCAGCATTTGTCTGCTTTCGTTGCCTTTTATTCCTATTTCTCGGTAGCTATTAAAAACTGCGAAAGGGAACCTATTTATACTCAAGCTTATACGTGTGTTAGAGGCAAACTGTGTCGCCGACTGCGTGCTATTTTTTGCTTGGCGTCACTTGAGTGAAGCGCCGTCTTTTCTGCTAAAGCTAACCGTAAAGAAAAAGACCGATGAAAAAGAAGGAGATCTGCTACTCGCGATGCATCTCTACGTACTTTTCATATTAGTCCTGCTGCAAAATCAATGCATGCTTTCCTTGCTGCCGTTCTTTAGTTTAGGTAATACATTGATCATTGCCTTATGGCGGATCACTTCATTTCATTATGTACGTACTTAACACAAGCGCAACATAGTTAACGCAGGCTTCTGTAATACCTGTCGCTTAGGTGTTTGCAATCGCAGTGTTCTTCTCACCTCGTCGAAAACACCTTGGAGAACGAAGCTGGGTTGTCCATCTCGGAAAACTCGGGCAAGTTCCCATGCAGCATCCATAGCCTGAACGATAGCAGCATGGCCGACTGCCCAGCCAGACAGTTATAATGAAAAGGCATCGGTTAAGCCAGTCATAAACAAGGCAGATGCCGAATCACAAGCATACATCTTGTCATACGACATTGTACAAACGAAATATAATATAGTAACTGCTACACTGCCCAATGGTTGACTGAATTCAAACAGAAAACTTATATTTGACTCGGCATGACAATCACAGCAGGAATCGCAAGTGCTGACCGTATAAATAAATGTCGTATGCGTCATGTTTCTCGTACATTAACTCAAGCATAATTAAGCGAAGTATTTTATGAAAGCTAGTATAGCATTATGTACCCTACGATAGCGTTGTTTGTAAAAAGTTGTGTGCTTATCAGGTACCTAGTTCTTCATTCTTTAAATATATTCGCACACAAATAGCTTGTATTTATTTATATATTTATTCATGCTTTTATTTTATTGACTTACTTTTATATTTTCAATTACCTAAAAGGTTTAGGAAGAGGTGCAGCAGGAACTGATGTCAAGATTAGCCACTGTGTTGACGTCCAAGGCGTTGGGTGCGAAAATGATGAAAGCCTGGAGGTCATTTCTGTTTTTCGAGGCTGCTGCTACAGATGAGGCCAAGTAATTCTTCGTGGAACACATGGCTGTCCCAATATTCTGAGCGTGAACAGGTCATGTAAGTGAGGCGCTTGTTTAGTTCAAGAGACCCGAGAATAACGTCCACTGTCAAAATTAACGACCGCTGTCGCTCTTTTTGTAACTCGATCATACGCACTGAGGTGCTCGTTCTATTCCTTTTAATTTAAATACGCAAGAGAAACAACACACGGGAAGAAACAACACGTGACAGCTGACTAGCAGCTGCCTCTTCTTACACGACACGCGCGCACACTTTCCATCGATCACAGTGGCACAGTCTCGTAGTAAGCCGCGCAAATGAATGGCGTTTTTCGTTTCGTTTAAATGTAGGTAAATGGATGATTGCTCCTCGCCAAAATGCCGTGACACTTACGTGCAACAAAAATAGCAATACTGGCAGTACTCTGGGCAGAACAAAGTCACAGCAATACAAAGGCATAGCACTCATGCTGTGCTCGACGACACTGCCAGCAGAGAGTGCGCCCGGTCGAACTGAAACAAGTCACAAATTCGCACCTGGACCCACGCCGACCATCGATCCGATTGTCCACGACGCGTACGGAATGCCCGCTCGCCCGAGACACGGTGGCTCTCATTCGCGGGTTATCTTGCTCGCGGTGCTGTAACGTGCGCCCGATAATGCTGCTGAAGTAATTTTGGGATGCCTTACGAGCTGCTTCCATTGCTCAACGAAGAACCCACACCACGTTTTTGGAGCAGCGGGACACCGCCCAGTAATTACACGTAATAACATTAGGGTGGGGTTCATTATCCCGCCATTTGTGAGAGCTAACTTCGAAGAGATTACGGGAATGTGGCGCCGGAGGAAGGAGTTCGCAGAGCGCCTCGCGTAAGTGAGCGAACGCTTGGTATATAACGTCCTTGAACACATGCCGCCGATAACCCGAAATATATATTTTAAGAAGTATCTCAGGTGATTAGACGTACGTCTTATGCAAAACGGGATGAATTCTTCTCCATCAATATAACTCAATGGTGATTACAATTAAGCAATCGTTTCGGCTTTTCACGTTATTACAAACTAACGGAAGAGGTAAACGCGTTTGTTAATCAAATGTAACGCGACAATGTGTGCCGATAGTACCATAGCTTTTGCTAAAGATTCTTGCAAAAGGTTTGGTGTGAGACCTTGGCAAACATACTTCTCTTCTGTGAATTTATATGTTGTCGTTCTGCAACACCAATTGTAGTTCTGCCCTTCGGTGTCCTGCGCGCAAGTCGCGTCATCCGTCAGGGTGTCTGATTTGCAATATAGACTACGAGTTGCAAATCACCGCTTTTGTTTTGTCTGGTACTTTTATTTATTTATTTATTTATTTATTTGTTTCACCATACTACCGGCTTCCATTTGGAAGCCCAGGCAGGAGGGGTAGAAACATCACGTGATTTCAAACTTTTTCCTCAAGGGGAAAGAAAAAAATAGTAAAAAGACAGCCTAATAGGCAAGGCAAACATATGCAAATACACAAACGAAATACGATGACGCCGTCACATTGCTGCCAATAGGAAAGGCGTAATAAGAGAGACATCAGAATATGTAACACAAGCAAAAGAGACAATGAATGCCTGACATTACAAGCACGTCTGCACTGCAGATAAGAAGGAATCGTGAGGAAGTTGCACCATAACGTTTTGAATCAGGAATTTTTCGCACGCCGAGCGTGAATGTGCGCTTACACGATTCCGGAATATTTTCTGCCGCATGCGGATCACTGCAAGCACGAGCCGGCGTTGAAGTCTCCTTTGCATGACTGCTCCAGTCCCGGTAAATTTGTGTGGCGTTGCGCCCGAAGAATTAAGGTCGAGGGTTCGATCTGGGTCGTGGCGGCGTAGGTTAGATAAGGGCGAAGTACAAAGAAAAATAATATTAGAAAACGTTTGCTTTGAAAGTTGTTCTGGAGGTCCCCACTAGGGTGCGCCTTGAAATAATATCGTGGTTTTGGCACGTAATATTCACCAATCAATTTTTTTTTCACGGCACAATTTGATTACAGCTAGCCAGATTCTAAGGGTGTTGTTTCGTCATACTTGGTAATTCTACCTTCTTGGATACTATCAAATATAGGCGCTATGTGTGAAAGGAATGTACTTGAACCACGCCTTAACGAGCCTGCGAAGATTTTTGCGGGGAAAGTATAAAACTAAGCGAACTTCACAAAAAAAAAAGAAAGAAGAATGAACTTATCAGAACTCCACTTTTCTCAACTGAAGTGTTTTTTTCGGCAGTTTTCGAAGGCAGCTTGAAGGAAACATGGATCTCAAAATGTTGGAAACTCTGCTAACAGACAGGGTAAAAGAAAGCTGCACGAAGTTATTTTTATTAGAACACTGTTCGAAAGGTCGTCTCTAACCAGGAAAGGCGCACTTACCGCTGCTGCCAGGGTCAGCACCAGACGATCCCGCACGATTCGGTTCGCACTTTCTCGTATGCAGTGTCGGCAGGTAAACCTGGAAAATATTCACATGGCGGTGTGTTCAGAACAACTCCGTTGTAATCGAAAATGCCTTCAGCTATCATTAATTTAGCGTTGAACACTCTCGCAACGATGCTAAAGGCTAAGTGAAACGAAATTTCACCTTGGCTGGATTAGCTACAAAGGACTATACTTGGTTTACGTCGACAACAATCTCGGCGAAGCCGCCGGGTTCTTAAACAGTTTTCTTGTTAGCAGCCTTTAAACAGCACGTAAGCAGACGACGTGTGAACCTGACGGTAGTGGCTATGACAAAAGCCTCAGCACGTCGCCTTCGAGATTTTTCAGGTCAGCGCAAGCTGCCGCGGGCACCGACTTATCTCGGAGGCCGTGCCGAGAAGGCACGCGCTCTAGAGGTGATGGTAATCTCCAGCGAGCGCTAATGAGGACGCTTCTTTTTTTTTCAGTTTGCGTATCAAAAACAGCTGTTTCTACCCATTTCTTGTAGTGGTGTTGCTGGCATTTCAATCGTCAGTTTTTTTCAACGGAGGCTCCTTTATATCTGCACTATTTTAGACTGCGCTTAAAGCACGCTCCATTATTTTCTAGCCGTTAGCCTTTAGGTAATCTTCACGTTTTCACTAATTTGTAATGTAGCTCTACAGCGTTGCAGTGCCTTCGGCGCTGTTTCAATCACGTGCAACTTAAGAACAGGACAGGCCCTCACCTCCATTCTTTAGAATTTGTCATAGCTTTACCATATTTGTTCAAATATTCCATATTACCACGCGAAGAATTCGGGTTGAAAAGTAATTCAGAAGTGTCTGCAAGTATTGAAAGTACGAAATGTCCTGCTACTCGATTACCAAAATGCAGACTTCTATATGCACAGCGTACTAGGTGCCTCCGTACTATGGTTATAGGGCTCAATAATGGCCGATTCTTGAGCTTCAGTGGGGTGCCATGCTTTGAGTGCGACTACTAGTCATCCAGGAGTAGAGCAGGTAATAAACGTGCTATTCTTTACTCTCTTTAGATGAGATCAAGATGTGGTAGACATCCCGCTATGTTTTACACTTTAGTATTCGCTTTTTCCGTTAAAGTGCTATTTATTACAATTTTGGCACGAGTCTTGCAATGAAACAAAAACAAGGGTCTCACGGAATATCGCTCCATATTGTAGTTTCTTCGTAGCCCCTTCCATTACTTCGTCTTTTCTTCGGTCTCGTCACGATATTCAAGTAAATGCAAACACAGGCACTATAGCTTGAGATGTCGACGGTCTCGGTTCTAAATTACACTGAGAATAGCGGATATTGAAGTCCTGAATTCTATCCACATAAACATACGGGAACGAAAGCTGCTATCTCCAGCTTATTTTTGAAGCGTTCCAAATAGTCAGATAAACGCAATATCAAAGCCTCAAACTGCCTCCGAGCGTACACCTTTTGGGACTTCACAAAGACGATTGCGAGATAATGCCACGCTTCTGCTCTCATTTAAGTCGCACCTTTCTCGACGCACCTGAAGCCTACCATTACTTAAATGCCATCATTATCCCCTTCGCTCAAGCGCGAAAATTTTACCAACCAAACGAGCACATTCCGTGTTTCTTCAGGCGTATTTACTCCTGCGTACACCCTCGTTTTAGTATTAACTGCGGAGAACGCAATGACACCTGACAGCTGGCAAGCAAAACATTCTCGAGGAAGAAGAAACCACCCGAACAAAACGGAACTTGCACCATTGGCATGCCCAAATCTCAGAAGACAACTCCTGTCAATAGGCGCATGCGTTGAGTTGCTTTTAAGCAATTATCCACAAACAAACGGCGCTCTCGGGCCCTGAGCACCTGCAGGGAACTCCAAGTGGCCGCTATCCTAACTGCTGTTAGAACGGCGCTTTATCGTCGCCTCAGTGCCAGTTAAAGGACAAGCCCGGTTATCTGTATTTTAGGTCATTCAAACAATAGTAGTGATATATACTCATCTGAAGCGTAATTCCAAACTAAACACGCTTGGTGGTGTTCACCTAATCCACTGTTTCTAATAAAATGTTTTCTCTGGCAATGATTTAAATAACGACTGACTTTTGATATTCAGGTCCAGATTGAGATCTATTGCTTCCAAAAAAGTGGTTACAACATCATAAATATACCGACGATTTGAATCGCAACATATAGACCAGAACTCTACTCACGTGGGATACGTACCGGACCACGAACAAATATTCCATAAAGACGTCTTCACTCATTCAAGATTTCCAGGCTCAGCCTGGTTCACCTCCCGGATTTTCCCTTACAACTTCTCTCTTTCTATCCCTCTTGCAACTGTGTTAAACAAGTGCGTACTTTGGAATCTGACGAATTTTTAAAGATTAACATAAATTGTGGGGTATTGCGCACCAAAACTATGGTCTGATCATGGGACAAGCCGGACTCCAGATTATATTGACCATCTGGAAGACATGTTTTTTGCCGCAATTGAACATTCACAAAAGAAAGACACATAAAGACAGCACGGGCCTTCTGTCTTTTAGCAAGCACCAACTAGGCTAACATGCAGTTCTGTTGACCATCTGGAGTTCCATAACGCTGCACCCTATGCACAGTACAGGGGCGTTGTTGCACTTCGTCCCGATCGAAATGCGGCCACCGCGGCCGCATAGTGATCCAGCGATCTCCTTGTTAGCAACTCAACGCCATAGCAGCCAGGCCACCACGTTATGAATCTTTAATGGTCTTTAAAAAATAGTACCTAATAATAAGTATCTACAGTGAATGTGTTCTATACCGGTAAATCTGAAATTTCACCTGTACGTTTACTTATTTGTTTTGCAAGGCTTATAGACTGGGAATTCCAACCGGCTAGCGTGACGGTAGAACTGAACACAGGGTCCAAGCACTAGCGCCAAGCGTTCATCGTCATCGGTAAAATTGATTAATTAATTAATTTATTATTTGCTTGCTTGTTTGGTGGCAAGGGTGTGCAGTAGCCCAGACATGATGTCGGGAGTACGATTACGAGCCGTAAGAGTGCAATGCGATGAGCGCCAGTTGGTAATGACGCTTCCGAGCATTTAAATTTGAGTGTGCTTGTGTGCATGCATTTGGGATGAAACATTCTGTTGTGCAATGGTTAGGGCGTTCCTTTTCTTCGGCCATAAACTGCGATAAAACGGTAAGTTTCACTGCATCATGGCCCATATTCCCAAAAAGTGCTTGCGCTCAATACGTTCGTGGCAGCGAGCAGTGATGTAGCACATATTATTAGCGATGCCGGTCCGCCATAGAAAAACAGCGCTTGCGAACCAAAAGCTCTGTGAAATCGGTCCCAGAACACGCAGATGGGAATACACAAAAGTAGTGAACAGATTTATTATTGCATAGAAGTTACGAAGCTCTTGCTATGTATTAAGCAGCTTTGGCAAGGCATCAGTTGGCCAACCATCAACTCGCCGAGCTTCTTAACAGCTATACAGGGTGTCCCACGAAAAAAAATTATCCGAGTATCCCCAAGCGACGGCAGACAGCTTTACCTTGGTTCTGTCCAGCTACGTGGCAGTTGCATATTTTTAATGTTTGGCTCAAGTTACGTAGGATACCCTGTAATCTAAGTGTGTGTATGAATTTGTGTACACAAGCTAGGCAGATGACGATTATTGTTGTGGGACAAATATACACCCCAAATGGTGCAACCGTTTTAAGAGTGTATGCTTGTTATTTTAATTAGTAACTGAATGCTTCCTACAAATTATATGTCCGATATATCTAACTTATGGACTCGTGTAAGGCACGTACTCCATTGTCGCGCTTTTTGACAAGCTTACATAGGACCGGGCCATCTGATCTACTAGAGCGCAGCGCTTAGGCGCCCGTTCCTGCAGCGAGCGTCGGCGTCAGCGTAAATGAGCGAACGAGCACAGAGAAAGATGAAAGAGTGAACGTGGAGCGCAGCGGGGGATGAAAGACGCGAGGAGGAAAATAGAGAGAAGGGTGAGCGCAACCATGAGGCGGAAAGCGGAAGGGAGGTATGGCGAAAAGAATGAGGAGGAAAGCGGAGTGCGGGCACGCCCAGGCAGGCGACCAGCGAGGAAACAAAGCGCTGGTGTGGGCTTCGGACCCACTGCGCATGCGCTACTTCGCCTGCGGTGCCGCCGCCACTATAAAATGCGCTACGCGCAATCCACGCATTCCCGTGCACACGCTTTCTTTCTGAACAATGAGCGACGCAACCGGCGGAAATGCTTCGTCTGCCGCTGCTGCTCAACGAGCTGCTCACCGGCAAACTTCGGAGCGGGCTCCAGTCCCGGAGCGCTCCCGTAGTAGGCGCATATGGCGTCAATAATCAACGAAAAAGGGAACGTGGAATTCAAGAGAAAGGAAATATACAGAGTAAAGCGACATGCGTCATTTCTTTTCATTACTATATTTTATATTGAAGCGCATGTGCAGACGAGTACCCATAGAGTTTCGTACAATAACTGCTGGATGAAACTCCGGCGCTAATGTCACCAGCAGCTGCAAGCAGGGCGGTTCAGCTAGCATGTGAATAATGCCTAGTATATGGATTTGCATAAAGGTTGTCCTTCTGGCTTCAAAAGGCTTCGTAAATTCATCATTTTACACAAAGTTCATTGTTATAAGTATGTAAATAAATAAATAAATTAATAAATACATATAAATAAAGAAACTGCATTAAATTTGTCCGACGGTATCATCCGAACCCGAGACGTCCACTACAGATACCCAATATCGAAACCATTAGGCCACGGACACATGCATAGACAGGCGGCATAGAACCCCCTTATGACTTTCTCGCGGGCAAGCGAGCGCGTTGAGACGCTTGAGGCCCTTCGTTTTGTCACCTCGGCAGGCTGAATCCCTGCAATCAGTAGCGATTACGCGTGTTCGTGCGGTCTTCAGCATTAATGCAAACATGGATTACCTTGAAAGTTAGGACAACGAAGGCATATAAAGTGCAATAAACAAGACCACAAGAACGCCTCAAGCCACAAGCACGAAGATCAGTCAAATTCATGTACTACCCCTCTTTCATGTACTACCCCTCATTCATTTACTACCCCTCATGGTATCTGAACGACTGCAGCATTGTGCTCCCTTTAGTAATCATTGTAAGAAACTCTATGAGCCTACGACTGCATGACATAGCTGGTATGAAGCAGTGATGCAATAAACACTCGAGAGCGGGGTGCATGTATTGTTCCGCTTCTTTATGACACGAGTTCTCGCGCATTCGATAACGTCCGCGTGTACTAGACGCACCTCCTGACATTTTAGCAGTATCGCATTAATAGACATCTTTACTTGGTCAGCAAATTTTGCGTTTGCGGATTACCGGGTTCTCGAAGGCGCAAACTTGAGCGACTGCGCTGGTGGTGCCACCTTATGGCACAGAAATGCGCCACACAAACACAGAGCTCGTGCAAGCAGTTGGGTGATCGCGAACACATTTTCTTTTTAAATGGCATTACGTTTTTCCATGCTTTTGTTTCGTGTGCGACAAGGACACTCGCGGAACACAAAAGCGTGTCTATAAGGCATTGGATTTAGAAGAAGCGTCACAAGATCTCGCTGCGAGCGTTGTTTCTGCCATACAGATCTTCGGTGACGCTGTAAACCACCAACGGTACAAGCAGCTCGGTTGTTGACTTTTTCTTTTGTTGTATTGCCTTTCCTCTAGCATTTCTCTTAATATTTGTTGCTCACATATCTCTTTCATACCATGTTGCAATCTATACTTGATATGTATAGTATTAGGTGGTCCCCCTAACAGTTTCACGACTATGGCACCACCGAATGTAACAATGTCACTAATGCTGTTATCATATATGCAAAAAAATGTCAACAAACTTGAACTTGAAACTTTGCAGGCAAGGTTTGCGGGCAAGCTAAAACCCTGCATTATTCCTCCGCTCTATGAAGCAGTGAGACGGCCGGAAGGGGAGACTTACCACCGTCGATGGCGACTCCAATGGCCCTGGCGCTGGTGACAAAGCGCGATGTCGAACGACAGCGTGCATATCCTCAGAACAATGCACAGCGGCAGCACAGCGATTCCTTGTTCCTTTGAGTGCAGCGCTGCGACGGAGAAGACGGTGGAGGCCGCGAGCCACCTTGTTCCTCCAGATCTTGCCAGTGGGTCACTTGTGACGGTGCACCTGTGAGACGAGATACGTGCGGTCTGTTCGGCCATCCATACTGATGTTTTTCGCACCGTTAGGTAGGCTAAACGGTTCGTACAGGAACTGTATCCGATTAATACGGGCAAATTTACAGACATTTCGTAGGAGTGCTCTTGGTCACACAGAGTTCCACTTTCGCAGCGCGATACTTTAGGTGGAAAAGGACAGGTTCATTGCAGTAATGCCAATGTTGGTTGGTGGCCTCAGTGTATTGTGATATTTGTTATTTTAAGCAATATTTACGAAATAACATTACGTTTGGAGCATTATTTAGGGTTAATTGTAGCGTAATAAAGCCATTTGTTAGAACTGCACATACACAATGAATCGTAACGCTCAAATACAAAGCAGGACTGTATTGATTGCGCACTATCTTCGAGATCGGCCCACGTAAGATTGCTTAACGCCTGCTTCACCTCCAGCGCGGGTCGGCCTGTTTTGGTGTTTAACACGCCAAATCCACGACTTGTTTATGAGGCACGTTGTCGCTGGGGACTCCGCATTAATTTTGACTACCAGGGGATCTTGAGCATGCCTCAATACAAGGGGCACGGGCGATTTTTATTTTATTTTGCCTTTGATAGGAATGGAGTGTAGAAAAGGAGCCTTTTCTTGCTTCTGTTTTCTGATTGGTCGACGCGCCCCATGACTTTTGTTGCCATCGTGAGAATTGCGGAAATGCAGTATGCAGTCGGGGAGAAGGAGGCTTGTTTTTCTGCGAGTTCATTATATTATTAGAGTAAACCACGTGAGTGGTAAAGCCACACACGACAAGAGATCGTAGATACGGTAAAGGTGTTTAGTTTGGGTCTCGAGCTGAGCTCTCACGTGGCTGTCCTTTTTCGGTCTACAAAACGAAAGCAACCGGTTCAGTGATTGATTGATTGGTTGACAGTTGCTGTGTAGGTTGGAGAGTTTGTACAAACGCTCAAAATGTGGTATCTAATTATTCCAATGGAAGAAGTGTGAAATTTGTAGAGGCAGTTGCATATCACAGCCGGCGAAGCAGTCATAACCCAGCAGCATAAGAGAAGCGGTCCAATGTTGCCTAAAGGATGACACGATGGCGGCGGCGCTGTTGTAATTGTTGTGCCTATGTCTCCTTTTCATGTTCTTGCTGAGTTCGTTTCAGAAGTTCGTTTCCAAAAATCTAGAAGCCATGTGTTTTATGCTGTGGCATATCGGGGCCCAAGGGAATTTCAAACCTCGGCTAGGCGACACTACGGACGCTGCCGAGCAGTCCCGCTCGTGGGAGCAAATGAAAGGGTCGCCAAGCCGCGAGGTTGCGAAGGCGCGTTGGGCACGAGAGTACGAGCTGCCAGAATGTGTCTCTCGTGTATTTTTCTACATAAGCCTGCCGTTCACTGCCACTACAAGCAAGTTAAGATAAACGTGATGAGAAAGGCAGGGAGGTTCTGCTTTCCTACCCATAACAAAACAACAGTTCAAAAAAACAAAGGGCATAAACCTACCAGTGAAATTGTTCATATTTAAGGGCAAGTAGTGCAAGAAAGAGGGGAGACAAGCGTTGTTGGCAGATTCAAGTGAGCCGCGCTTACTCGAATTTGTTTAACGTTTCCGCAAGTGAAATATTTGTCCCTGTCACGCAGTCAGTCGAGGGAACTCTCGCTTGTAAATGGAGTTCATTATTAAAGTTGACACTGGGGCTCGCCGCTCCCGCCGGGCGCCACCGCTGAACGTCGGCAGAAGGGGAAGCTTTGCGCAGCTCGTGATGCCATGTGATGCAGCGAGCAGCGTGATGTGATGTCATATCACTGCATTTTAAAAAGGAATCGTCAAAGACTAAAAAAAAAAGCACGAAGGAACTCGCGTAGAAAGATGTCTCCCATGCAGCAAGAGAGGGGACATTACCAACGGGTCGCGCCACACGAGAACTGTGACGTACAGGTCCCTAAGCCCATGATGAATTCATATTCCTGTCAGTCAGGCAATTCGGAGCGCTGACGTGTCGAATACGGATCGCACGCTTCTACACGGACACTTTCGACTACGATTTTGCGCGATCCAGATCCAGTGGATCGCGATCGTAGGCTGTCGTCTGCACCGTAATAATGAATGAGCTAAACCATCTAAATGTGCAGCGTTGGACCTTAACACAGCTACCACGATCACCACCAAAAATTTCGATCCGTATCGAGCTTGATCTCGATCGGAGGTATCGGTGTGGCACCGTTATAAAGAAACAGTGCCAGGGCGATTCGAGCGGCCGCTGCCCTCCTCTCGCAAAACAACTTGCGGATTAATAATTCTAGCGCAAGGAAACGCAGGACACCAGAGAAGGCACACAGGACACAGCATGTTGTTTCTTAGCGGTAAAAATATTAACACGCAATACCTACTAGCCCAGCAGCCTGTTTCGTTGAACTTGTAGAGTCAAGATGCTAAACAGCACCGTCAGGATTCTCTTTATAAGTTGCCTGCGTAATAGTACGCCTGTGATAAAGCGCTCAACCGCTCGCAACTTGCTACAAAAGAAATGTGACCGATCAAACGCTGGCTGTAAAAGAAAGTAAATAAAACAGCGGGACAGGGCAAAATGCGCGTCGCACGCGCAAGTCAGCCACGCTCAAGCGTCACTCAAAGCACGTCGATGTAGAGCTGCAGCGACATGCTCATGGTTACGAGCAAACTGTCATGACTAGGCCGAGCAACAACGCTGCCACGAATAATACCAAGCATTCAGGAAAAAGGGGCAAACTTTCGCGTTCCGACCGGCTTCACTCTTGTGCGGACGGCGATCATCCATGCTTGCCTGCCTTCCTTTTACCACCATTTACCCGGGAAACTAAATATTGACAGGCAGCTGCAGGCCCCAGTTGCTTTTGTCACCACTGCGGCAGTTCACCACGCAACAGTACCGGGCACCTTGGCTACCTGACCGCCGAACCATCGCAAAGGCGACGCGACGAGCAATATTACAAATATCGCGGGCGTCGCGAGCGCCTCACGGTGCCGGCGAACTGATGCATGGCGACGCCACTGTCCGACAGGGGAAGGAGTGGCGCTGGCGTCGGTCAACAATACTGAGGTTGGGAGCCGTATGATCTTAGCTCCTGGCGTTTTTTTTTTTTTTTTGGGCACCGAACGAGTAGCAGCCGAGGCTGATATTAAGCAGGAGTAGAAGTAAAAACAGGCTTCTCTCTGACGCGAAAACAGGAAGCTCGAGCTCTGACCCGGACGGGGTCTGTACCGTAGCATAGAGAGCCGAGTTTTCTCGCAGCATTGACAAATAACAGCTGCTAGCCACGCCAGCGCAAAAGCCACTCCTCGGGGGCTTGCGCCATGAAAGTAGTGTTGTTCTTTTTTTTCTATACTCGCGCGCCTGTCCTCTTTGTCTACCGCGCACGGTACTCCCTAATTTCCCTCAGGTGTCAAGTGGCGTTGTCGAGCACCGCACCACACAATGTCGTCCCTAACAAGCGTGTCGCTCTTAGCAAATCACCTCCGCCCAATGCGCGAGGCTGCGCGCGTTCTTGCGCCGTGGCACTGTCTAGGGAATAAAGCAGAGGCAGCATCACTCAGTGGAGCCCATTAGCAGGATTGCCATGAGTGCGGGCGTCCAAGGTGCGCCTTCCCCCCCCCCCCTCTCTGCGCCCTGCACTCTCCTTTGAAAGTAGGTGTTTGTTTAAATGGCTACGAACCTCGATAGCCTGGCCTCTTGGCCCTGCCAGAAATGGGAAACGGAGCGGAGCGTGTGTTCGTTGTTTTCATTACCTCCGTCCGCTGTAGTGTTGCTCCAATTAAACTCTACATTCTTTTGTTTTCCACCCATTCTTTCACGTCTTTTTTTAGCAACAGCAGTCGCGAGATGGGTGCCAAGTCGCCGGCCACCGTGGCACGGTCAGTACACGCGCATTCACACTAGTGCATACGTATTCCATGCGCTATTGAATCAAAGCTCTGAAGGAGCCGCGCACCTCTACGCATTCGCAACGTGTCAACGAACAATTAATCACTCGGTGTAATTAGGGTGCATGCTTACGTTTTGGCAACGTATGGCCTTTATAAAACGCACGCGATTTACGATGAACGCGTAGAGAGACCACTGAACGTCGTAAATACAGGAATGATTGCAGTCTGAACAAGCAGTCATCGCCGCATAACGTGTACAGTTCTCCCATTTTCAAGGCCGGAATCGCGCTAGAAAGACGGACGCAGATGAAGGCGCATTGAAAACAACGCGTTGTACTGACTAACCAGTATTTTATTGATACAATAGACGGAGGATTTGCATGCACTCTAACACATCGTCAAAGGCATAAAACGCATTACAACATAAAAAAGGAAAGGTATGCATTGGCCACCCTTACACACGGCTTGTACATCCACCCTTACACACGGCTTGTACATAAATATGAAATTTCTCTGTGAGACAGTAAAGCAGCTGGCAGGATGACACATTTGTGACAATTCTGTGGGGTTTAATCATTTACCTCTCAGCCGGCTGCTCTTTTTTTGCCAGCACGTCACAATTGTGGAATTCAGGCCAGATACCGCACGGCTTCAATGAACACCAAGACTGGCCACTGACTGCTCTTGTCACACTGTAAAGGCTTCGCGAAGCTTCTCGTTCAGACATCGCCTAGTTTGTCAGCACTGGAAAGCAACTTCATTATGGTTGGCGCATGCTTGCATACATGGTGGCCTGAACTATGGGAGGAGTAGATGGTAAAAACACGCACGGATGAACTTTTTAATCCAGAAAGGACTGTAACCTCTTTCGGCAGCAAAGTGATAGTTGTTTAGAATTAGATAGGCCTACAGCCTTACCTGTAGCACCTACGGGTGCGATGAAACACTTGCACATCTACGCACTTGGCCACGTTACGATACGGAGAGGCAGGTGCCGTTTACTGTTACTGTTAATTATACTATATAGGACAGTGATCACAAAGGCAGTCAGATCGCAATTTTATTACCGAGACGCGTTATAGCTTCAAAGTAGGAGTGCAAGCACGCCACACTAACTTGTTCGGTCACTCTTGCATGCCTAAGACGTATGCCGACTGGAACCATCTTCCTACCTTCATCGCTTACATCCGAGATTCTAACAACTTTAAGACTGCCTTGTACCATGGTTTTCGTTAGCACTTTTAGGTATTTGTTATGTATTATTAGACCACTCCTCTCTGCAGTGCCTCCAGGGCGAGTAAAAAAGTAGTTGGGACAAATTGCACCAAAAGATATTGTTTTCCCAGTTTCGTATAGGAACGCGTCTTTATCCCTTCCTGGCTCGTTAAATTCTCCCCCTCCCTCCCCCCATACAGTGTATCAAACGTAACCTTTTTTTCAGAGTAATCTTCCTATTTCTCATTTTCTTCTCTTTCTCCCTGTATCATTTTTACTTCTAAGAACCGAGGAACTTACCTGTGGTAGCAGAGGAATGACAGAAGAAAGAAAAAGCAGCACAGCACTTCTGCCCGGCCAACAATGCTCGACACCTGCGTCAGAGGTGGAGAAATTGGCTAACACCATGGCGTGGCTTCCCAGGGCCAAAACGTCAAGTGACCGAAGAAAAATATATATTGCTTAAAACAAGGCAGACACTTTCGGGGAAGCGAAATTAATTGAGGAACTAAGACGACACAAAGACGGTTACTGTGCCAAAATTGAGGTCGTGCAGATATGCGCTTATCATATTATGCAGTACTTCAATGTAAGCATGCTGAAGGGAAAAGAGCAACGTTTAGTGTTGTGCCGTGCTAACAGAGGCAGCAAAACAGAACCGCTAAGAATTAAAGGCAGTGACACACTTTTTCAGGCACTAAGTGCGTGTGGGTCTTTGTACTTTGTGTTGATTACTTCGGAAGGATGTGCCTCAAGGCGTATGGGGAAGAAAATAAAAGCAAACAAAACTTACTACTCTGCATTGTGTAGGAACACCAGGAATGTCTCGCAAACTTATTGCCCATCACCAAACGGCTATAGGTTTCAGGTACATCTCACTTCAGTCCAACCTTTAGGTCTGATCGCCTTATTTCCAGGGCACAGTCAAATCAGTTGTCAAACATGTGACGCTGCAACAAGAGCCGAGCACTTGGGGCCCGTTGCTCGCTCGGATTTTGTTGATTCCAAATCGGAAGTAATGGACACTGTAAGGGCAACTACAACTCGAACCCTCCAAAGATAAACTTCTGGCACCCGGTAATGTATTGGAGAAGAAATCAGGCAGACGGGGTAATTAGGGTTCGTACGTCCTGTAGGAAGTTAGTTTTCAGTGTTTGTTGGACAGCGCGGGGAATCCACGCAAGGCATGCAGACACGTCAGATGGGGCACACGATCGAGTATGTTGGTCTGCCATGTGGTTGAAACGATTCCGCCTTGGTCATTGCACGCACTGTACCACAATGCTATGACGTGGGGACTTGTGAAGTCTTGTAATTTCTTGAGAGATGGCTAGCAGTCTTTTAACTTGTTTGAGGCGCTTTACTGCAGCAAGTGAGAAAGAGCAAATTTGCTCTGTTGTAGCATTGGTTACTGTACAGATGGAGTTGGTGGCAGTTCATGTGATTTGCGATTCGAGGTTCTATCTCAATACAGCATTAACCATTTCTGGATCAGCGATCTCTGTAAGTATCCTAATGTTTTGCAGGAAATATCTGAAATGTGAAAAAAAACTTTTTCAGAAATGTACAAGCAATGCTAGATACATGATTTGTCTACATTGCTTCGAAAATAAGCAAGACTCTCTCTGATATTTCCCAAAAGTTCATGTGGATCGCATGACGCTGAAGTTAGTTGTCTCTATATTGTCCTTGGTGCCTGCTGCCTAATGCCTATCGCCTTAGTTGGGCGACACAAATACATCCTTTACATAACCTTAGGCATACTTTATGCCATTATGATTGCAAATAGGAAGTAGTACCAGCTACACTGCTTATAGCCCTTCCAGTTGTCTGCCACTTAATGCAGATTACGTTCAATTTTTTTTCCTAGAAATGCAAATGGAACTTTCTCGTTTTCTTACTCTCTTCTTGCAGGTCTTGTTGAGATAGACCTTTTCTAAATTTGTCACTGCGTTGAAAATATTTTAACCACGAAGGTTTATATTGCAGGGATTGCACCAGCTATAACCTGATAACATTCCTGCCGGCAGCAAAAAAAAAAAAACGGTCAGCACATTATAAATTAGCTAGACGAAGAGTTCAATCGCAGCACATGCTCTTACTTTTCACGACGTATATTTCCCATGTGTAGCCTATACATGCAATAGAAGTCGGCCAGATGTGTGCTGTTGCGCACACAGGAAAAGATAGAAATGTGAAGGAGGCCAGAAAGAGGCAGAGGGCACGGAGAGCGAGCACAAAGTATAAGATACTACCGGCTTTGTGCCTTATGTGGCCCTTTGAATACACGAAGTTTGTTGTTTCACGGTGTCTACGTTTCTGTGCAGGCGTGGTTATTAGCCATCAAATTTGTTCGCATTATTTGTTTTGAACACATATACACAGATAACAGGAAAGGGAAAGCGAGGAGCAGGCTGGCAACAGATACCGGAAGGGGCACTATGCCTGCCTACTCTTCTGAAGGGAGGTGACAGCAACACAGAAATGGAAGATAGGAAGGAGAGGAGGAAAAAGGAAAGAGGAAAGGAGAGCAACAGGACAAATCTAAAGACCGAAGTAGAACACTGCAACAGGACAAATCTAAAGACTAAAGTAGAACTCTGAGCCGAAATTAAAGTGACGCCGCGTCGAACAGCCTCCACAATTATCAACCACATCCATGGCTAGTTCGCTATGCGGCTAAGTGTGTTCTCCACGATGAGACGCCAAGTAAAGCGGCACGTAATCACCGTTTCACGTAATCACCGGCTCACAATATACACTGCAAGGTGTTTGAACCCGCCACCTCCCATCTTCGAAGGAAGAAGCGTTAGGGTACAGTACTGATCACACACAATAGGGCCGGTCACTGAAGGTCACGCTGCTACAGAATGTTGAATGTTCATGCTACAAACGTGAACCTAAGTTAGTTAGGTTTATAAAGGTTAGTAGGGCGCGATGGGCCTGATCACGTTTAGATGCACAGCCCCTTGGGTATAAACATTCCTCGAGTGTCGCACACCTCAGGCCAAGGAGATGATAGTTTCTCAGTAGCGACATGCGCTGTGCACTGAAAGCGGGACACTCAAGTATAAGGTGCTGAAGTGTCTCCTAGCAGCCACAAGACGTACACAATGGACTTTCCGCACGCCCTTGTCTGTATAAACGTTCGTGCACGTTCACGCAACCAACGCTCCGCTTGAGCAGTTGTGCCCTAGCGCGACGAGGCAAGCCTCGACCACGAACACGGGGCGGGAAAGTTCTATTTGCGACGCGCTGATCTGGATGCTGCTTGTGTAGGTGGCGACGAATCAGCAGACGAGTGTGATCAAGGTTGCACATAATTTCTGGGCAGTGACAGTTGTTATGAACGCAACTTGAAGCGAGCCGATCAGCCTCTTCATTTCCGGCGATTCCTACGTGTGAAGGTATCCATTGAGCAACGAGAGATACCCCACGTGGGGTAATTTTGCTCTCAGAGTCATTAATGCTCCGCACAAGTGGACAATCAAGCTCACTGCGTTGTAACCTGCAAAGGGCAGCACGGGAGTCCGTAAAGATGACAACCTTCGATGTAATTAACTCCTCTTGCACGTATTTCAGTGCAACATTAATCGCTGCTAGTTCCGCAGTTGCTGAAGAAGTTGGATGAGGTATTTCAAAGATACGTCGTACTTGAGTTGAAGGGCAGTAAAAAGCTGCAGAGGCGCCTTGACCGTCGTTGTGTACAGATGCATCCGCAAAAACTTGAAGATAATCTGGAAACTTTTCGAACAAGTGAGACTGAGCCAATTGAAATATTGCCGAAACAGCCATATCAGACTTTTTGTGCATGTCAGGGATTGTGAGGAAAATGGGGAATACGTGTTTCGTATTCCCCTGAGAATGTGTTCGCACGAACTTCTCCATAAATATGCACCAGCTGTACATCCGAGCCGAAGACCCGTAACTACAAAACCGTTAAGGCACAGAATTTCGGTTGTTCCAGAATGTAAACATCACAGGTTAAAAGGCTTCACTGTGAGTGACGAGTTCTTATGTTATTGTGCGTGATGTACACAACTGTCACAACATTTGCCAAAAACATAGTCAGGAAATGTAGACGGCTGGCCTTATTGAGCTCGGAGGTTCTCCAACACGGCACGTTGTAAGAAGCCGGTACACAGAATGCGTAAATTGCGCAAGATGTGAAAATGATTCGAGGAAATTGTCAAGAATTGTGAGCACTTAAAAAAAGTCGCACAATTGTTTGGGGAGGTTGACCAAGGTTCGCGATGCGTTGTAGGATACTGAAAAACATTTGCAATTTTTAGCAATATTTGCAAAATGTGTCATAGCAATGAGGAAAGTAGCTGTCATAGCATTTGAGTCCGAATACTAGAAGTAAATTTTATCTTTAACGAAGACAACCTAATCGATACTTCATCCATAGCTTCTAAACTGCCGTTCTTTTCTTAGGTGAGGCAAAGGAGCGAAAACTTGTTGAAAAGTTGCACCTTCTGTAGTGCTGTCCTTCTCTTCATCGTTTCTGTTGGCTTTCAGGAAGCACGTTTCATCATTTTGATCTGCCTATTGCATGTCCACTGCAGGACGAAGGCCTCTCCCTGAGATCTTCACTTACGCCTGTGCTGCCTGAACTGATCCCAACTTGTGCCTGCGAATTCCCTCATTTCATCACGCCGCCTAGTTTTCTGCCGTCCTCGACTGCGATTCCCTTCGCTTGGCACCCACTCTGTAACTATAATGGTCCACCTGCTATCTATCCTACGCATTACATGACCTTCCCCGCTCCATTAGTTTTCTCACAATGTCGAGATACACTTTAGATAAGCTATATTCGCGACGAGATGCCTCTTTCTCCAACACTAAATAAGTTCATGAAAAAATAAAGACGGAGGGTACTTACGGCTTCGGTATGTACTGGGTGGGCTGCAAACAGCATCGCAGCCAGGGTGACCTGCAAAGGCGCCATCTCGAGGACGGTGCGCGCTACCACAGCAACCAGTGCGGTGCATGCGCAGTGCAAGGCGACGTTCACCACGTGGTACCCACGTGCACGAAGCCCACTGGTCAGAAAGTTCACCCTGTGAACGACCAGAAAAAATTGTTTTTTTTTTGTTGAAGCCACCATTCTGGACCTAACTATTCTTCGTTATCTAATTCATGGTTTAAAGCACAAACTAAACGCACGAGGTAGACAGGAGAATCATTTACTAAAGTAACCTTGTTCATATTGTCACGAGACTGCGAGCGATGTGACGAAGAAGACGTTGGCCACTGGAGGGAAAGGAACAGCGAATGAAAAGATTGTCTTTCGGCTATCTAGGCAGTACTGCAGCTCGCTGTAAATAGATTCTTAATATATTCTGTTTTATCTTTTCCCGGGGCAATATGAAGAATGGAGCTTATAGACAAGCAACAGGTAAAGCAGGCACAAAGAATAAATTGTAAAGAAAGAAGAAAAACTGGGAGCACGAGAGACTGGAGATGAAACACTGTTATTAGACTTGGCTATCTAATAACGCTGTTGGTAGTGAATTTAGCTGATCCGTCATTACGCGTGGTGAGTTCCGAGATGAATAAAAAATAGCTAAAGTCACCCCTGTTTACAAAGGTTGCGATGAGAAAAAGCTTACCAACTACAGGCCGATATCTGTTTTGCCGCTGTTTTCCAAGATATTTGAGCGTGTTATTAATCATAGGCTTGCGTCTTTTTTTCATAAACACGAAATAATTACGAAGTCGCAGTATGGCTTTCAAAAGGATAAGTCTGTAGAACTAGCTTTAATAAACAAAAAGTACAAAATAATTGAAAATATTGAGAACAAACTACTCACTCGGGATTTTCTTGGAGTTGAAAAAGGCATTCGACACTGTGCGACACGATATCTTTCTTAAGAAGCTTGGTGCGTATGGTGTTGGAGGATTAGCACAGAATTTATTACATCATATCTCTTGAATCGGTACCAGTATGTATGTGTCGACAATCTGGTATCACAAAAATTGAAAGTCGAATATGGCGTCCCTCAAGGATCAATCTTAGGACCCATCTTAATTCTTGTATACATAATAGATATAGCGTCAATACCAAACTCCCCTGAAATAATAATGTATGCTGGCGACACTAATATCTTCTTCAGTGGCACTACAAAAGAGGTCATAGGATCATCAGCTAACAGTTATCTATTACACCTCTCCAGGTGGATTAAAAGCTACCGGCTGAGTTTAAACACATACAGAACCAAATATATAATTTTTAAGCCAGCAAATAAAAAAGACCCCTACTGTGTTCATCTGAACTTCGAGGACACGTTACTGGAACAAGTTACAGAGCAAAAGATCTTGGGCGTATGGTTTACAGAGGACCTTACCTAGAATACTCACGTTAACAAATTAAAAAGTGAGCTATCTAGAGTGACCGGCTGCATGTATAAAATACAAAATATACTACCCACCTGGTTGAAACAAACATTATGCTACTTACTTTTCTATTCAAAACTAAGTTACGGCATTTTAGTATGGGAAACTCCGACAGCTTCAAACTAATCATTGTACAAAAGAAAATAGTGAGAATGTGTGAAAACTATGTGGGTGACAAACGAGGACTCCGAACAAAACCGCTCTTCATTAAATAGTGCATGTTTAAAGCAGATCAAGTTTATTATTTCAAACTACTCCAGTGGACTTATAAAAATAGACTGCTCACAATACCTGTCGACATTTGCACCTCATACCCAATACGTAAACCACACTATCTAAAGCCTGCCACGAGAACAAATTACGGAAGGCCAACATTGAATTATCAAACGAATAATATATCAAAGAGTGATCTCTTTAACGTACAATACACACAATCCTTCCACAACTTAAAAATGACTGTAAAAACCTATTAGTGGGCAGTGACATCGCATTTTCATATTGAGTAACTTGTGCTCATCGCTGGTAACACATATAATAGTTATGTTACAGATTTTTCTCAGCGCTTGTAGATTACATTTCCCATTGTTTCGGAATTTACATTGTACACCAGTCTAAACCATCGTTCTTTTCTTAAATGTTTCTATGTACTGATCTATTTACTGTATATGCTATTTATTTTCGGGCCAGTGATTCTATGGTTTTCTTTTCTTTGTCGATTTCTGATGCAAGCCAATTTTATTGTTATATAATACTTATTGCTTGTGTATCTTCTGCTTTTTCAAAATTTATCATGTTGAAGCAAAACTAATGCTTTGGAGACGTGCGTTCTGAATAATTGAATTTTTCGTTGCTGTGTGCTGTGTGCTAAAGATATGTTTGGTAAATATGTATGTGGATGATATGTCATGCTGCCTTGAACTGTAGGGGCGCAGAGGCTCTGTTAGGCATATTGCCTTTACCTCTGCCCCCTACATGAAGAGAATACGTGAAACAATAAACAAACAATATTCAATTCAATGTTCAATTTAGAGGTTAGCAGCTATGAAGTCTCCCGTATGAACCACGCATCAGTAGACGTACTTTCTTCTCCTCGGACATTTCTGGGTCGGCGTGGCGGAACAGACGGCTCATTTCCTCAGTGAAAATCGCGATCGTCTCATTCGGCAGCTGCGCTCTTGTCTCCAGTAGAGCTTGGGCTCGCTCTTTTCGCAGGACGCTTTGAAATGTTTGCAGGAAGCCGCTTCGGAAGAGGTCCCACGTCGTCAAGGTGGCTTCTCGATTCTCGAACCACGTCTTGGCGGCGTCCTCCAGTGCGAAATAGACATGGCGCAGCTTGTCGTCGCTTGCCCAGTTGTTAAACGTAGCGACCCTCTCATACGTTTCCAGCCAGGTTTCCGGGTCCTCAAATGTGGAACCGCGGAACGTCGGTGGTTCCCTCGGCTGCTGCAGCACGATAGGGGACGCTGGGGCTGCCATTGCGGTTGCCTTGGCCACAATCTTCTTGGTCTTCTGAGGTAAAAGTCCGTGCTCCGGGGGCAGCTGTTGAAGACGGCGGCTTGCTCGGTGGTCCGGGACTACGTTGGTGTTCTGTTTGCGGTCTGGGCTGGGATCACGGCTTGTCGGGGGCGTCCTGTACATGGACGAAAAGCACCTCCACCAGATGTCACGTGGTAGTGACGGTGAAGAAAGAAGGAATACGGTGGAATACAAAACTAGCTTTTATTGGGCGAACCTGTGCCCACAAAAACAGGCTACACTTATAGCACAACGATAGCGGCGAACACGGTCGGCGATCGTCGGAAAACTGATCAGCGGGTCAAGCGCGTCGGCTTTTATAGATCAGTCGTCGAATGTTCCAGATTAACTGATGGGACCCGCGTGTCTTCCACAAAGTTCTACACCATTCGTGTCACGCGATGAAATCTGATAACACGAGGTTCGGCGACAACAGACACGCGGATAGAAGCGTCGATAACTTTCCAGAAACGTCGGATACATGCAGGCGCGTCCCTCGCTGTGGGATTACAGTTGTTAAGCGGCGAAACGTGGTTGCCCGATAAAGATAAGTACACGTGTCAATATGAGATGTTTATTTTCGAGCCATCTCGCTATTATTTTTCAGCCATGTTGCGAGTCATTCCCTGTTCATGTATTCGGCTTTTCGGCTAACGCAGCAGCCCAAAAGAGAAATTCTATAGGTACAGGTTATTGTGACACAAAGTTGGTATAACCTCGCAGTGATTGTATATATGGGTGATTTTTCACGCAAGATGAATAAGGTATGTTGCGTGTTGATGTTTTTTAAAGCGATAACCGTCATTTGATTACTTCGTCCATTGGAATCTATCTATCTATCTATCTATCTATCTATCTATCTATCTATCTATCTATCTATCTATCTATCTATCTATCTATCTATCTATCTATCTATCTATCTATCTATCTATCTATCTATCTGTCGCTACTACCTGAGGTTACTTCAGGGTGATAGGCCTAACGCGGTTTGGGATGGTTGTGTGCTTATCGTGACTAACCTGACGGAAGGTTTGCTTTGGAACGGTTTAGGCTGACGTTTTTGTTGGTTGGCCTCAGTTGTAAAGTTTTCTTCGAATGGTCCGCGTCTTCCGAGTGTTCGGCTAGGCGGTTTCACTGTGTGGAGAGCGTTTTGTCATCGTTCTTGTGTTGCTGAGGTGGAGGAGGGTGTGTGGAGGCGGGGGTGTTGGATTCTTCATGGCTACGTAAGTGTGGTAGGCTAGGCGCGGTCCGAGACTGTTAATTCCTTTTTTAGCTGTGCTTAAATCGTCAACATAAACTGACCGCAAGGCTTCCTTGGAACCGTTTAGGCTGTTGCTGGTGTTTTGTATGTATCATGACCCAGAACAACAGTCGGTTTCGTTGGTTGGTGTCGGTTGCTAGAATTTCGATTTCTTCGAAGGTGATTTTATGACTTAGCGTGGAAGCTTAGATTTGTTGGTTATTCATTGGGAAAAAACCACACACCGCAAGCAAGACAGGCACACGAGGGAGCGACACGTACACAGTGTTGTGTGCGTGTCGCTATCTCGTGTCTCTATCTTTCATGCGCTGTGCCCTTTTTCGCAATTTTATGGTCCACCTTTTCTGAGTGTTTGGATAGGGGGTTTCGCTGTCTGGAGAATGTTCTGATATCGTTCTCGTGTTCATTTATTCTTTTGGTCAAGTTTTTTGTTTCACCGCTGTATGCTGCCTGATTGTCGGAACAAAAGGAACTGAATATCGGATCTCGGAAGACTACTCTTCTAACACGCTAACTGCTAGAAGACACCTAGTTCAGTTTGCCAAAGCGCAAAATAGACCCTTCAAACTACGCCACGACAAATTACTAATAGGAAGTACAACTTACACATACGACCATAGTTCCGATAAGGTAGTCGCTCGATCACCGGGTTCCTAGCATCCGACCGTCGCAACAACCATCCCAATAACCATCCCTATAACTCCCTTTCATTTCTTTACACCAATATTCGCAGTATTCTTCCCAAACTTGATGCCCTCCAAAGCCTGCTCAGTACAACGGCATCGAACATAGTCCTTCTTACTGAAACTTGGCTTAATCCGTCTATTAATAATGCAGAAATTCTTTCACATTTTCCAAATTTTTCTATATTCCGACGCGACAGATCCCACAAAAAGGGGGGCGGCGTACTGATATGCGCACACGAATGTCTTCAGTGTGCTGAAATAACAGTAACAACGCCCTTAGAAATTGTCTTTGTGATAAGCAACGCTTCCCGCCCAGCCGTTGTTATCGGTACATGCTATCGTCCACCCGACGCAAACAGCTCTTTCGTAGCTGACTTCCATGAGGTGCTTCACACCGTAACAGTACTTTATCCCCAATCACCCATCATGCTGTTCGGCGATTTCAACTTCCCTGCCATCAATTGGTTCAATATAGCTGAAACAACGTCAAAAAACAATGTCGAAAGTAATTTTCTTAATACGTGTTTTACGTTTGGCTTAACACAAATTGTCAGTAACCCCACGCGGCACAATGATAAGTCTTCTAACATATTAGACCTCATCCTTACTTCTCACTCCGATAATGTTTCACCACTGACGCACTTACCTGGCCTTAGCGATCATTCAGTGCTACATACCTCGTTCCAAAGTGACATCCATGCCTTCACTAAAACTAGAAAGACTATTACGCTTTACGACAAAGGCAACTATACTGATATGAATATTAAACTAGCGGAATTTGGCAGCTCGTTCTTTACCGGTTTCTTAGAACGTTCTGTTGAAATTAACTGGCTTCTTTTCAAAAATAAAATGCATGAGCTGATAAAAACTTACATACCTACTATCACTGTAACTGAAAAGCACTCATCACCCTGGTTTAATACGACACTAAAGCGTCTCAACAATAAAAAGAAAAGGCTTTACCGCGCTGCTAGGCATTCCAACTCTGAGTGCGCATGGCAGAAATACTACACCGCTGAAAAAACGTACCTATCCCTTGCTAGTCGAGCAAAACGCTCCTTTTCTTCGACTACCCTACCAAACATCCTGCGAAATAACTCCAAAAAATTCTGGAATATTATAAATCCAAAGCGTTCGCAACCACTTGCTCTGTGCGACGAGAAAAATAAGCCTATTCCTGGTCAGGAAATCGCCGAAGCGCTTAATCATGCATTCTCTTCCGTGTTTACGAATGAGCCTAAAGGTGAACTTCCTGAATTCCCACTTTTCAGTTACCATACCATGCCCGCAATCACCTTCAGTTCTGATGGAATCAGGAAATGCATTGATTCCTTAAAGCTGTCGTCTTCACCTGGCATCGATGGTATTAATTCTAAAGTCTTAAAAAATACTAAATATGTAACAAGCGAGATATTATGTCACATTTTTCAGCAATCCTTATCATCAGGAGTGGTGCCGGATGACTGGAAAGTGGGTAAGGTTATTCCAGTCCCAAAGAAAGGTCCTTCATCATCATGCAGTAGCTACCGCCCAATTTCTCTAACTAGCGTCTGTTCGAAACTGATGGAACACGTGCTTTACTCCCACATTGCTTCATTCCTAACATCTGTCAGTTTCTTCCACCCTAACCAGTATGGCTTCCGTAAAGGTTTATCTTGTGATAGCCAATTAGCACTCTTTATAAATGACATAGGCTCTAACCTTGATCAAAACATTCCAGTGGATGCCCTCTTTTTAGATTTCGAAAAGGCGTTTGACAAAGTTCCCCATCAACGACTACTCCTAAAACTTTCTCGCTTGCACCTTAATCCCCTTGTTTTGATCTGGATACGAAATTTCTTAACTAACAGACAACAGTTTGTGTATGCTAACAACCACTCCTCCTCTAAAAGCCCTGTTCTCTCCGGTGTACCCCAAGGCACAGTTCTCGGGCCCCTCCTATTCCTTATATATATTAATGATTTACCGGCTAATCTCACATCTAACATTGCTGACGATTGTGTCATTTATCGCCCAATCCTAGCTGATACCGACAACCACGCATTGCAAGATGATCTAGACAAAGTTACCTTGTGGTGCAGCATGTGGCTAATGTCACTGAACACTACAAAGACTTTACTAATACCTTTTCATCGACGGAAGATTCACCATACTCCTAAGTACGTTCTCTGCAACTCGGAAATATCATCAGTGGAGTCATGCAAGTACCTAGGCCTTACACTCTCAAATAACGTTTCTTGGTCCCCTCATATTACGAACATCACTAACGAAGCCAATCGCACGCTTGGTTACTTCCGCCGCAACTTGCGCTTCGTACCACCATCCCTAAAGATACTAACTTATCTAACTTTTGTCAGACCTAAGCTAGAATACGCATGCTCTGTTTGGGACCCACACCAACCACCCTTTCTAACACTCTAGAAGCAGTTCAGAATCTTGCAGGTCGCTATATTTATGCTGATTATTCTTACCACACTAGTGTCTCTCGGCTAAAATTAAAAGCAGGAATTTCCAATCTAAATATAAGGCGTCATGTTTTCAGACTGTGCCTTTATCACAAATTTTATCATTCTGCTCCTAGTACTCCAGCCATCATTCCAGCACACCGCAAGTCTTGCCGATTATGTCATGAAAAATCTGTGTATCCTCCGCCTGCCCGGACCACTGCGCACCTACATTCTTTCTTTGTGAATACTGCCCTGGACTGGAATGACCTTCCCGCCGACGCCGTGCACCACTCCAATCCACATCATTTCAAGGCTGCCATTGAGTCCATATTCCACTGAAGTGGTCACCCATCCCTCATGTAATACCCCACACTGGGGCCTTTGAGGTAATAATAAATAAATAAATAAATAAATTTGATTTTGTAGACGACGCCTCAGGCTCTCTCTCTTGGTGAGCCGTCCTTGGGTCCTTTAAAATTCTGCTGATGGCGTCATTGGTACTTTTTACGTGGGCGGCAGATGTTCCTTTCCGGGAAGGTGAGGAGGTCAAGGGCTGCCTTCGAAGTTGATTTCATTTTTGCTGCCGGATTACTTTTCTTAATGAAAGGGCTTGTGGTAGCCGTTCTTTTGAAGTTAGGTGAAAATTGTGATTTGTGGCTTGCAGGGTGATTTGAATTTGAATTATAGTCTAGGTAACGGCCTGTGTGTGTTGGTTTCCGGTAGCCTGAGAAATTTAGAGTCTCCTGTTCGGTTAATTTCCAAGTCAAGGAATGAAAGGGATCAGTCTTTTTCGCATTCAGAAGTGAACCGAATGTCTGGGTCTATGGAGTTTAGGTGGCTGAGAAGATTGGTGACTTGTGATGTATTTATTACAGAGACACAACCGTGTACGCCTCATAGAAAGGCGTTTCGATTTTGCTTCAAACATGCTCAGGGGTCTCTCTTCGGCACTTTCCGATGTTGGCTACGGTCACTGAGATTGAAGCCCCCATTGGTGCTCCTTTTATTTACCTGTAGCATTTCCCATTAAAGGAAAAATACGTATTTGATAGGCGTAATTCGAGGAGGCGAGATACTTCGTCTGCACTGAAGGAAATTCTTTCTGTGAGTGTACTATCGCGTTCTGGGACGTCTCGAGTCGCGGCGACAGCAAGCTGTACGGTTAGACTGGCGAACAGAAATATCACATCAAACGAGACTAGGCATTTACCATCCTCTAGTCGTAGCTTTGTTGCCTGCCCGATGAAGTCCTCCGCGGATTACTTCCCGGTTAGCCCTTCGACAGCACTTCGACAGAGATCGCATTGGTGAGCACGAGAAACTTACTATTGGCCGTAGGGGGACTCCAGAATTGCAGATTTTGTGGAGGTTGTAAGATACTGGAGCTTACCCGTTTCTGCATATTTATTGGAGGTAAAGGTATCCAAAAATTTGGCTTGTTCCTGAATATTTCTGCTAGCGTCTGGTTTAAGACTGATTATGTTCCTGTGCTTGAGTCTTTCTTTAGACTGTCGCATTCTCCGTCGTTTAACAGTGCTGATGTTTTGTTTTCGTAGACGCTTCTATTCATAGAATGGTTGAGCTGCCTTTGTCTGCTGTTAGGATTGCTATGCTTGTGTTTTCCTGCCAGTTTCTCAGCGCTTTCATTTAATCTGAAGAGCGGTTTCTTTCTTTTTGGTGGTTGTAGGTGCAGTTAATTGCGCCAATTGCTTTCAGTCTCACTTGTTCTTTTACATTGGGGTCAAGTTATCGAATACCATTTCTCTAATGTGGAGACCATCTTAGGGAGAGGGGTTTGTCGGTGTTAACACTGAACTTCTGGCCTTTAGACAGTACGGCAGTCTCTTCCGTTGTGAGTTTCCTTGTAGATAGGTCGGTTACTAGATGCTCGGCCAAGTGTTATGCTTTCTTTCGTTGTCTGGTATGATATTCGAGTTTTCCCTCCTGTGACAGCTGTGTTTTTCTGCTTCTGAGGAGGCAGGTGCTCGCGCGAACGGTTCTATTGAGTATAAGAGATGGGGTATCCTTGCGTTCCAGTTGTCGGCGGGCGAAGGATGCGTCTGTTTCTTTCCAGCGGAGCACAGTTTGGCACTCGTCCATCAGTGCTATCACAAGCCTTTGTTCGGCCTTATTGATGACTTCTGGACGGAGTATTCATAGGTTGGTGCAGCTGGATGCTCCTAGGCACCACGTTCATCTCCTTGCATTTCCTGAGACATTTTGGGCGAGTCTGGCAAGTTGAAATCCATCTCAGAGACTTTATACACTTAACAAGTTGCGATGCCTCTAGCCCGAGGTCTGCCTGCATAGGCTTGAAGCTAAACGTTTTGACAGAGTTGCCGCCCGGTTGAGCTAATTAATTATGAATTTCATGTGGCTCCAACCAAAAAATTAGTTTATTTTCCCGACGTTTTGGAACCAACTCGGCTCCTTCTTCAGGGGGAATGACGACGGAGATGTTGAGGTCAACCGAGACCAATCAACGAAAACGACTCTTCTTGGAATCATGGTACATAAAAAATACCAGAAACAGCTTCAACCGTTCCAAACGAAACCTACCGTCAGTTTATATTCAATGTTTACGCACTGCCAAAAAAGGGATTAACCATCTCGGACCGCATTCAGCCTACCATGCTTACGTAGCCATGAAGAATCGAAAACCCCCTCCTCAACACCCCCCTCCCTCTCCTCAGCAACACAAGAATGATGACAGAACTCTCTCCACACACTTGCCGTCATTCTATTGTCCTCATATTTTTGTCATGCCATTTTCGTCATGCAGTCATCTTCACGCATTCATTGTCATATCATCATCGTAATGCCATCGTGGTCGTTCCATTGTCGTCGTCATAACTTCGACGCACGACTCTCGTAATCGTCGCGTCGTCGTCGTACCTTTGTTGTCATGCCATCACAGTCCCGCTGTCATTTTAGTATTCTCAAAAATTCAGTAATGTCTTGCCTTTGTTGTCTCACGACCTTCGAAGATTCATCGGTTTCATTCTATCTTCATCCTATTGTAATCATGCTGTTTCAATCAATCGGGGTTATGTCATCTTTGTTGTGCAATATTTGTCAGGGCGTCGTCATCAGACAGTCGCTATCGTCCATCTGCTGGAACACAATTGTCATCATGTCAATGTGGTCATGCCAGAGTCTTCACTGCAGCTTCGTCATCCAGTTGGTATGCCATCGTCGTCGTGCCGCCTTCGTCGTCATACACTGGTCGTCAATAAATCAATCTTTATTTCGCATTCATTCATTTACAAAAATGTTCCCGCTATGCCGCTTTGCTAGTGCTGCCAAGCCCAGGCTGCTGCATTACCATTGTTCGCGACTGCACGTCTCTCATCTTGCAACTTCTTGCTCTCTCTGGCGACATAGAATCCAATCCCGGCCCTAACACCCGTTCCTGTTCTACGCAGGCATCCTGTGACATAATTGCAGCTTTGGAGGAAATAAACTCAGGTCAGGCATCTCTTCTAAGTGAAATGAAATCAATTCGAAATGAACTATCGCAGAACGACAAAAGTTTTGACGACATTAAGAGGCGACTAACAAAAATTGAAGATGATGTTTTCTCCATAACTGCACTAAAAACCGAAGTTGGTTGTATCAGGACAGTGGTCGATACAAACACTAAAGCCATTTCCGATATTTCTTCAAGACTAAACGATTCAGAATATCTTCTGAATATCTTCTGGACTCGTCATTCCAACCTGGTGTTTTTGGGATATCAGATACTGATCGTGAAACGTGGCAAGAATTGGAGAAGAAGATTGTGGAACTTTGTGCTTCTAACCTTAATATCAAATTGGACCCCTAAGATATCGAGAGCGCTCATATAATTGGAAAATAGAGCTCTAATAGAAACAGACCAATAATTATCATATTAGCACATTTCAAAGTAAGACAACGTATTCTTTCAAATGCTAAACAATTTAGAGGGTCCAACTACAGCATATCGGAAGACTACTCAGCTAACACTCGGCATACACGTAAACAACTAATCGAGTTCGGCAAGTCGCAACAGAAACCTTTCAAACTCCAGTACGATAAACTAATCATGGATAACAGAACTTACAAGTATGATAACACTAGAAATAGAGTTATATCGACTTCATAGCTACCATCACGCACTACCGCAACACCAGATAGCATCCCTGTATCATTCGTTTATACTAACATTAGAAGCTTGTTGCCCAAACGCGAAGCACTCTGTAGCCTTATCGATTCTTCTGATTGTAAGCTTCTTGTACGAAGTGAAACGTGCCTGAATTCCACCGTAGATAACACAGAGCGTAATTCTTTCCTTCCTGATTTTGACATTCTTAGGCGGGATCGTGTAGGCAAACGCGGAGGAGGTGTTCTGATAGCTGCCCATCGCAGCCTTTGTTGCTCCATTGTCAACATCACTTCACGTCTAGAAATTTTATTCGTATTGTGCAGTTCTTCATACCTACAAACTATTATCGGTGTATGCTATCGACCCCCCGACGCAGATGCTTCCTTCACTATTCACTTACACGAGACACTACAAACTGTTACGAAGTCATTTAGTCATGCGCGACTACTCCTCTTAGGTGACTTTAACTTTCCTGATATAACATGGTGTGAACCAGCCATAACACTGTCTAAAAATAGCCTTGAATGTAATTTTCTTAACACATGCCTCACCTTTGGTTTGACGCAGCTAGTATCTACCCCAACGCGAGAAAACGAACAGTGCTCTAACATACTCTACCTTATCTTAACATCCCATCCCGACAATGTTTCTTCTGTAACACATCTACCAGAACTAAGTGATCACTCGGTACTGCATGCAGAATTATCCTGGCAACTACCTCAGTGCAAAAAATCAAAAAAGAAAACAACACTTTACGATAAAGGTGATTACATCAGCATCAACACTAACCGAGTTTTACAACTGGTACATTAGAGATTTCACGAAGCGCACAGTACACACCAACTGGACACATTTTAAAAATAAAATGATAGAACTCACTAAGACTAACACAGAAACTATCATTTTAACAGAGCGACCTTCGTCCCCATGGTTTAACAACAAATTAAAGCGACTAAACAATAAAAAGAAAATATTGTTTCATAAAGCCAAGCGTTTCAATGCCACTCCGGCCTAGTGAAAATATTACGTCACTGAAAAGGAGTTTGATTCTTTGGTCGCAACAGCTAAACGAACCTTCTACTCAACTACACTACCTAACATGCTGCAAAACAATCCCAAAGAATTCTGGAAATACATTAACCCAAATAACCGTAAATCATTATAATTATACGACAACGACAATAAACGTGTTCCAGACCATAAAGTATCTGAAGTACAAAACTTTGTCTTCTCTTCCGTGTTCACTTCTGAACTTAACACTGACCTCCCAGACTGTCCTTACCTCAACAACCCAACGATGCCAGACATAACAATCGAAGCACATGGTATCACCAAGCTAACTGAATCCCTCAAATTAACATCCTCAGCCGGCATCGATGGAATCAATTCCAAAATGCTTAAGAACACTGCGCACATCTCTAGTGTATTTTTATGCCACATCTTTCAGCAATCATTATCATCTGGAGTGGTGCCGCAAGACTGGAAAATAGGTAAGATAATTTTAGTACAAAAAAAAACGGTCATCGTCATCGTGCGACAATTACCGTCCAATTTCCCTCATCAGTGTTTGTTCTAAACTAATGGAGCATATAATTTATTCTCGTATTGTAAACTACCTAACATCCGCTAATTTGTTTAATCCTGATCAACACGGTTTTAAGAAAGGCATGTCCTGCGAGACTCAACTAGCTCTATTCGGTAATGACATCAGCTCGCCTCTTGACCAAAACATACCCATAGACGCCCTCTTCCTAGATTTCCAAAAGGCTTTCGACAAGGTTCCTCATGAACGGCTCTTCCTAAAACTATCATGTCTTAATCTTAACCCTTGTGTTCTCCAATGGATACGCAACTTTCTGACTAACCGTCAACACTTCGTTTACGCTAACCAATGCTCGTCTACCTTATAACCCGTTATCTCCGGTGTGCTACAAGGCACAGTCCTGGGGCCACTACTCTTCTTAATATACATTAACGACTTACCGATAGGTTGTTCTTCCAAAATTCGTTTATTCGCTGATGATTGTGTAATCTATCGTCCTATTACTAACGACGCTGATTCTCGCGCTGTCCAGTTTGACCTTAACATCATTGAAACTTGGTTTAATAATTGGCTAATGTCCCTCAACTTCAAAAAAAGAAACCTCGCTACTTACTTTCCATCGTCGCCAATCATTTATTTCAGCTAATTACATTATCGCCGGCTTGGAAATATGTGCTGTGACTTCATATAAGTACGTAGGCATTAACTTGTCCAATAACCTCAGTTGGTCCTCGCACATTTGCAACATTAGCAATGATGCCAATCGTGTACTGTGCTACCTGCGCCGTAATCTACGTCTTGTTCCGCACTCAGTAAAACTACTCGCATATTTAACAATCGTTCGACCCAAACTGGAATACGCATGCTCAGTGTGGGACCCACACCAATCTAACCTGGCAACAGCACTAGAATCCATACAGAATCGTGCAACAAGGTTCATTCATTCTGACTACTCTTACCACACTAGCGTTACTAAACTTAAGTCATCTCTGAACCTTCCAACCCTCGAGCAGCGCCGGAGAACTGCAAGACTGTGCCTCTTTTACAAATTTTATCACTCACTACTTCGTCAGACCGACATCACGCCTGCGCATCGCACTTCAGCCGTCATAGCCATTCAAAGGCTGTTTATCCCCCTCCAGCTCGCACCTCCGCTCATCTTAACTCTTTCTTCGTTCAAACAGCGAAAGACTGGAATCATGTACCTGCTGAAGCGGTGCACCATTCCAGTCATTCATTGTTCAAGGCATTCATTAAAAATATGATCTAAATATGCCCACCCCTCACGTAAATCTCAAAATGGGGTATTTGAGGTATAAATAAATAAATAAATAAATAAATAAATAAATAAATTAGAAACAAAATATTGAGATTTTTTTGACAAGCGAAGGCGGCGCACCAGCGTTCTAACTAAGGGCTTCTAAAAAGGACATTTCACTTTTATACCGTATTTTTCACGGTTTACAGACGCATTCAAAGCCCTTCCTTTTAATGTGGAAGGCTTCGTTCAGCTCACGGGCAACGCTGTCTCGACTCGTGTCCAGAACAATGGTATCTCTCAGGCGAGGCTTGCACCCGTACTCTTTGCAATGGATGGCCATATTGCAACCAGTTGCTTTTTCCTGTGAGCGTTCATGTTGCTTTAGCCTTCCATTTAAACATCGCCCCGTTTGTCCAATGTAAGCCTTTTTTTTAAATGAGAGCGGAATTTGACAAAACGCCCCTTCCTTGCAACTGACAAGTGGACCAGTATGCTGTGTTCCGCCGGTCGGGCGTTCTGCTTTTTGGCTGTTAACGCGAGCACACAATGTAGCAAGTTTTGACGGGGCTGAGGAAACAACCGGCACTTTGAATTTACTCGACACCTTTTTTAGGTTGTGAGCTAAACGGTGAGAGTATGGAATGACTACGGGTTTTTTCTGCTGGTTAGTTCTTCCGTATTTTTTTTCTTCCTTTACCTTTTGTCTTCTGGAGCAGGCACCCTACTACTGAAGTTAAAACTGCCTGTGGGAACCCCGCCTTTTTAGCCTATCAATCTGCAGTTCGAAGCTGCTTCGTATAGCATGCTTGCATGATTTCCTGGCAGCCGATTCCAATGCCGCTATGGCTATCGCCCTTTTTACGGTCGTAGAGAGGGCTGACGAATAAGACAAGAGCTCTTTTTGGGGTCTGGGGTGTTACTTCCATTGCACTTTTGCCCCCAAGTTGAGCTCGGGGTCTAAAGCTGTCACTTATTGTTTTTTGGTAGGTCACAGGTGTATTCCGAACCATGGCTATATTTTCTAAAATCCCCTAGCATCTCCTTGGCAGTTTCTTGCAGGTCTGATGTATCCTGTCTGCTTAACATAACTAGGAAATCATCTACGTATCTAAATACTTTCAAAACCTTCTTTTTGTCAAGCATGCTGTTCAAAATGCTTCAACGGCCGAGGGAAAATATTGCTGAAGATTGTGGCTACACAGGACCCTATCCAGATGCCCTTCTTCTGAACATAAACCCTATCTTCAAACTGAACTAGCGTGGAACTTCAATAAAACTCCAAAAGCCTAATGAAATATTCAACTGGCATGCCCATAGAATTCTGAAACGTAACAGTGCCTTTCTTTTCAATAAATGCCTCAACAGCTAAAGACAGCTCCTTCTTCTGTGGTATAGAATAGAAAAGATCCTTAACATCGACCAAGAATAACCTAACGACGGTACCACCGGACTCCATGCTTTCTGCTCGCTGTAGTATCTTCAAAGGGGCACGGAAGGCATGGACCTAATTTTACTGTATAAACTCCGGGTGTGTCCTATTGATATAAAGTTAGAAGGGAAACTTGTGATTAGTCAAGAGCCATAAATAGCTTTGTTAACAGCCTATCAGGACACAAGGTGATCGGTGACACCATGGCTGGCATTTTTGGGCACCATGTGTAGTTTTTTTTCTCTCTTATTTGAGGCTTCACTGAAACTGCGCTGTCATTATCATTTATGACTGCACAAAATCTCTTGTCTACTTGCCCATTCTGCTTGTCATCGGCACGCGACTCCTCTACATAAATCCGAGCGAACACACGATGAGGGGGAGCTCTCCTTCCAGCGAACTCAACGAAGCGCCTCCGACCGCCACTCTGTGAGCGAGCATAAAATAGAAGCACGGCAAGCGTTGAAGCATGGGCGCATTCGGGATCTCATCTGCATTGGTAATGGCCCATAACCCGCTTCTCTCTGGTGAACGATCGCCGAAAGGGCACCAGTGTTGGGCGGAGAGCCTGTGGTGCTGAGAAAATAAACGGGAAAAGGAGCAGCTGAACCACAGCCTACGACTGAACGCTTCAGTCGGCACCTTGAACGCCGCCACGGGGTTTTCAGTGAGCACGGTCGCACAGTGCCATATTATACTCGTCCACTGCTGTAACTACTGATGAGCGCGTTTGGCTGCTCCCGAAGGAGTTTTACACTATGATTTATCACACACACCACCGGCCTATGTTAGTGTTTGTTGTTTTGTGTTGGGTGTTTCTTTTGTGAATATTCCCACATTGCATACGGTCGGTGTAGCTTCAGGAAATCCAACTCGCTGGTTGAAGACGACGACGACCCATGCTGAATTCATGTGCCCCCGTTGTATCGACCTCCAACGCTGGATTTCTACGACGCCGGGTGCTTTGTGTGACACCAATTATCTTACCACCACAACGCGATTACATCAATATTCGAAAACATCCATGCGTCGAGATTACGTCAAACTATCGCCTCTTGAAGATTCAAGGCGAGGGCTGCCAAGCCAAGCCTTACCGAACGAAAGCGACCACAGTGTCGGCGGCTCTCCGAACACTCGAGCCGAGAGATATCTGTTGGGAGAGGACCCTTGGCAAGGCCAAAATATACTCCAACACAACCACCCTCGTAGACGCAGACCCCGAAGACACCAAAACCACCGAAAAAAAATGCAAATGAAAGATGCAGAGGCCTCAGAAGGTGAAAGCCACGATACCAGGGACAACGGGGGAGATTGGTTTACGGTGGCTCGTAAATGCCGACGCGACGCCAGCCTTCCGATAACCACGACTGGAGAACCTAAACCAGATCACACGCCCAACTAAGCACACGAACGAAAGCCACGACTCCCCCCACTACCACCGTCCGATTACAAGGTTGTCTTCCGTCCATGGGACGGCCTCGACTTCAGCATATGACGATGTCATCGTGTCGCCAGAGCGGTGAGTCAGGTTGCCCACCTCACTGCGACCGAATCTGACGCGTTCACATTGAGAATCCGCAACGAATAGAATTTGGCAGTGCCGGTAAGTACGGCAAAGGAGGAGCTGGTGGAAGGAATCAGATGGATGACTGCCCTCCAAATTGGTGGTAAGGAGTACTAAAGTATACGCATACACGGCAGGCCCCGACATCTCCTGCAAGGGAGTTGTGACTGGGATCGACAGTGAAATTCACCGGGACGAACTAATGGCTAATCTGTCCTCTCCGGAAGCCCCACTCTTTTAGTACAGAAAATCGACGGCTGCTCTCATCGCCTTCGACGGGTTGGAAGTGCCAAGAACAATTTATTATTATGGAGAACTTCTATGTCGATACTACCAACCGCTACCTCAGGTATGCAGCATATGCCTCAAAACCAGACACAGGGTGGAGGTCTGCCCCGCACGAACAAGCACCTCGTGCAAGGTTTCCGGACACGGAAACCCATCGGAGGACCACGAATGCTTACAGAGGTACGTGCTGTGTGCAGGCGATCACCAAGTTGCGGACCCAAGCTGCCCAGCCATGCAATGCAAGCCCTTCAACAAATCACACTTCACGTAAGGCCGGCTCCGCCAGTGACTCCAACAACATTCCAGTCCCTAATAGCCCTGCGACTAGCACGAACCGGGCACAAGCTCACGGGTCAAAATCGCCGCCTGCTTCCAAAGACACGAATCTAGAGAGGACGATCACCCTGAAGATGAACGGACTGAAAAAAACGAGATAAACTCAGGGACACGCCCATAACCAGATCACAAATCTAACCGCGAGCAGAGACACCTCTATCTGAAGGGCATGAAGCAGCTGCAAACAACCAAGGGGCGGAATCACGGTCAACCATCGATACGCTGGAGAGGAGTGAGAGGAATGTGGTCACGAAGGGCCCTGGAACGAATTCACCAAATGTGAGCTGGGCTGAGTGGCTCCCAAACTATTCCGCCTTACCTTCTTCCACTGCCACCAACTTTCCACCCCTTGCAACATGGATACTCAATACTCATGGAGGGCTGGTACCTCTCACAAATGACTTCGCTACCTAATGCCCAGCCGCAGGTAATCATTAATGACATAGCCCGAACGTTTAGGCAAGAAATCCAAACATTAGTAAATAAATGGCAAAAACTCTTGGACAGGAATTACATCAGTTAAAACATGATTTTCAACAAGTTTCACGCAAGATAGGCAGGAACTAAACGAAGCAATCTAAACTCCACTTTAATGGGCTAACCCAAGAATTTAGGCAACAAATTCGTGACAAAGTTACTCAAACGGTCACCCACAACGCCGCCCCCAACCGCACCCGTCTTAGCCCGCTCGAGGCAAGAGACGATATCCGCACACATCCATACGCACGTCCTTAATTTCAGGGTAGCTCACAATACATCATGGCTAGACAACACAATGCAGCGCAAGAACGCCCATAAACATTTGATAATGGAACAGCCGCAGTTTCCACCGGAAATGAGGAACTCTTATGCAGTTCATACACGCACAGACCGACATACACCAGACATATTGGTACTACAAGAAACGTACATTGAACCTAACTTGAATGAATACAGTACTCTTGCGTACAAAGAACACCAGAATGGGCCGATTAAAGCTGCAACGTTAGTGTCAAAGAGATTAACCGCATTCAACGATACACTCAGCTCCAAATGCATACTGCATGTACTCACCGAAATAATTCCCGTAGACATGAAAGTGCTTAGCTCCTTTGTGTTTAACATCTATAGCACCCCTTACTGGGACAGACTGTTTCGACATGCTCTTCAAGCACGCAGTAAAGGAAGTAAAGCAACGCCTACTAATGTAGAGCACCCAACGTGGGGCTACGAGACAACTAATCCGAAGGGTCGACGGCTTGCGCTGACGACAGCACAAGTAGGCTTAGTGATTCTGACAGGTGCAGCCTACCCAACGAGAATAGGCAACAGTGTCAGTTGAGATACCGGCCCGGATCCTGCGCTGATCAAGGACATCAGGTATCAGGGATGGCACAACCTCGATGGGATCCTCGGTAGTGACCACGATGTAATAGTAACGTATCTAATAACTCTTCGAGCTAAAACCCAAGAACGTAAATACGTATGACGGATTGGGACGAACAACAAAGCACCAACGAAACCTGCGAAGGCGACTTGAAATTTGAAACTCTACAGGATTGCACCTGACAAATTCTAACAGACTTCCGAGCTAACACGAAAATAATCGACACGTCCCGTGAATAACCCTATGTCGACAGGCACCTATTAGACCTTTGGGAGGCTCGCCATTGCCCGCGAAAAGGGTGAAAGAAGCAGAAACACAATCGCAAACTGAGGCAACGGACAGCCACCTTAACAGCCCAGGCGTAAAGTTACGCAACCGAACTAACGCGAAACAACTGGAAGAAGTAAATGCAATCAAATGCAGGGTACCTTGGGAACCGCCAAATGGTGGGTACTGCTCATCAAACTCATCGATCCCAGTCAAACCAAAGCAAGGAGCAGCAAAAATCTTCAAAAAATTTTTAAACAGGCACCAGGGGATGGTGCGGCCATAATAGAACAGGTAAAAGACATTTACATAGGTAGCGGCCTTACGCCACCTTACATAGATTATCCGCATACGGGGCCTTCCGACATCACCAACAGGAAGACATCACACAACATGAAGTTAGAGCGTCACTAAATCTAATAGTACGATACACCACTCCAGGAGCAGATGGAATAAAGTACAGTGTTTTAAAGAACCTCGACGACAGATCGATAAAAGGACTTACTGATTACTTGCAATACCACTGGCTAGAAGGCACGCTGCCGCAGGGTATGGGGGCACGCCAATATTACAATCATGCCAACTGAGACCCATCTCGCTAACATCGTGCATAGGAAAGTTATTCGAAAACGTCGTCCTGGCTAGGCTTCAGCCGTACCTAGAAGAGCAAGCCTTATTGCTGCACACGATGTTCAGTTTCCGACCGGGGCTATTCACTTGAGACGTACCGCTGCAAATTAAGCAAGAGATAATTAAAGACATCAGTACCCAACAAACCAAAGCCATCCTTACATCAGACATCAATGGGCCTTTTGATAACACAGCTCACGACCTCATACTCATCAATATCGCGGCAACCAAATGTGGCCGACGATTATACTTTTACGCCCGCGCGTTTCTGAAAGATCGCATTGCAATAATAGGTTAGGAAACACACGTTCGGACTCCACCCCTCTTGCGGGAAAAGGTACGCCAAAAGGGGCAGTGCTTTTACCCGTGCTACTTAACATAGCCATGAGCAGACTGGCTCCGCCATTAGATGCCATGCTGGGAATTAGGAATGCGCTTTATCCGGATGATATAGTCATCTGACCTACCAGTTTCTCAGATGGTGAAATACAGGACGCACTACAAGAATGAGCCGATGTCACCCAGGCCCGATCAGGGGGACTTAAGTGTGCAGCTCAAAAGTCACAACTGCTTATAGTTAATATTACTCCAAAGGAAACATCACCTATCGCTTGACATCACCCCGAACACGATAAAGACTGCCGCACTGCACGTGCCATGGCACTGCGCCGAGCATACGGCAACGACCGCGACACGTTCTATAGAGACGGCGCGTGCTGCCCCGACATTACGGCTAAAGTGGTAGTGGTGTCCGAATGGAGGAGCGAAGGAGTCTTATTAGCTACAACACGTACCGACAACTGTACGGAAGCTGGAGAATGTGTTAAAGCCCTCGAAGTCAGTGCTCAACACCTCGATAATATAATATATATTCTTACAGATTCCCAGGAAGCATGTTGAAACTACGCACAAGGCCGGATTTCCCCGATGACTCATAATCGCTGCACAAGAACCAACGTATCCCACTAGTCCAGCTAATTTGGACACCTGGGAATGCGTCTCTCTGTGGCAATGAGTGCGTTCAGGCGACAGCCCGACACCTGATCCTCCGGGTGCCGGTGGAAGGCCAGTCCGACCCAGACAAGGCGCAAAAGACACCACTTACATACATGCATATACTCCAACCCTATAAACTATTGGGTAGAACGTTCCCTCCACCACACGCCAAACTAAACCATGCAGATGTAGCCGCGTGGCATTAGCTCCACACTAATACGTTCCGAAGCCTTGCTCTCCGCCACACTTTTTACCCTTCCCAGCATCCCGACATATGTCCTTTCTGCGGAGGACACCCAAACCTCTGCCATTCTTCGTGAGAATGCTTCAAACCACCCGGCCTTCCTAGAGTACGCAACGCCTTCCCATCCCAGTAGGAAGCCTCTCTTCCCAGCGCAGCCTTGGACGACCAGCGATACCTGATTGACCGGCCAGCCGGATAGCAGCCGCAAATGGCGCCTTGAACTGAGGGCTCCGCTCTCTTGGACTTGATTACGAAACAACAAATAAAGTTTTCTGCTACTACTCCTACTTGAGGAAATCCAGACCCGCATCGCGCTTGCACTTTTCGGCCTGCATTGCGTACGTTTTCTATATCCCGTTTATTTCTCTTTTTTCTTTATTGCGGACCATTCCTCGCCCTAACCCGCCGCCTTGCGCCTGTTCTGGATTGTTTGGCACGTTCGTCGCGCCAGGCAGCGCCACTAGGTGGCTCAGCAACCCAGAAGAGCTCAGACAGCCCTCATGCACTCACACAATGAAGCGTTGGCCTGCGGCTGCGCTTATATAGAAAACGATGAGATGCGCCGTCGGCGGGGGGCTTTTACTCAGTGACTCAGTGGCGTTGCAGTACCAATGCCGCAACGCTCTGCTGCCCACGATTGGGCTATATACATAGAGTTGGCGATACTGATGCTCTACACTAAGAAACGTCAAGGTCATGCATATATATATATATATATATATATATATATATATATATATATACTTACACTTACATTTCTACTTACATACTTATACTTATTTTCTTGAATTTTTATATATATATATATATATATATATATATATATATATATATATATATATATATATATATTACGATATCATCGAGCGATGCTCAAGAGACGAGCCGCTGAGCCGCTCAAGAAGTTGGTCGGCGCCCTTGGCACGAGCGGGTGTCAGCCTGGCTGCCTGGCTACACTGTAAACACCATGTAACTACCATCTTTCGTCTGTATCTTTCCACACGTAACATTTCTGGTGGAGGTCAGCGATCCCCGTCCTCACCACGGAACTCCGAAGTGGTCGGCACACCGAGCTTGTCACCATGCCTCCCGGTGACGAGTTTGCCTCTGCAACGGCTTCGGCTTGTCCGACTGCTCGAATCGTCACGGCTGCCTCACGTCGTGACCCAGCTGTGTTCTCTGGCCTGGAGGGGGAGGATGTCGACGACTGGATCAAGCTCTATGAACATGCCAGTGCTAATAACAGGTGGGACCCAACGATTATGCTCGCCAATGTTATCTTTTATCTCGGCGGCACCCCACGCGTGTGGCACGAAACGCATGATGACGAAATAGCCAGTTGGGACAGTTTCAAAGAAAAGCTACGGGAACTGTTCGGCGACTCCATTGGGCGCAAGGCTGCCGTGAGACAGTCTCTTGCGTCTCGTGTTCAGTCATCTACAGAGCCATACGTTTCCTACATCCTCGACGTCTTGGCTCTATGCCATAAAGCTGGCGATAATATGTCCGAAGCAGATAAAGTGGCACATGTGCTAAAAGGCATCGCTGACGACGCTTTCAATTTGCTTGTTTTCGGCAACGTCTCGACTATCGACGCCATTATAAAAGAATGCCGTCGCCTTGAACAGGCTCAGAGCCGCCGTATCTCACACCACATTGCGCGGCTACCAAACACTGCTGCTACGCCGACATGTGAGGGTCGAACGCGTCAGACCACCTTCTGTGACGACGTCACCCATATTGTTCGCCGCGAACACGAGGCCGCCTGTTCGCCAGCCTTCGCCACGACGCCTCCCTATCCGCCAGCAACCACCATTGCGATGATTCAGGCCGTCGTCAGACAGGAATTTGAAAACATGGGTCTGAACACCGTGTGTTCCTCGTCTCGACCCTGCGTTCCCCAGTTATCTAGCGGCCCTCCTCGTCCCCGGCAGTCCTTTTCTGCCACATCTCGCCGCAACCCGTCCGAATGGCGTACCCCTGATGACAGGCCGATCTGCTTCCACTGCTGTCGCATCGGCCACGTCGCCGGTCACTGCGGCAACCGATGGCCACCACCTCCTCGGACATATGCCGCCCTTTATTCCCGCCCTTTTGGACCTTCTGTTCCCTATTCCACCCGCTATGAACCCACTGTTGCTGATGCCCCTGCTCCGAACCTTCGCTACAGCCGCTCGCCCTCACCTCGACGCCATCAGCCTCGTTCGCCCCAACCCCGCCGCTTCTCTTCGCCGCCTATCGCTTCCCAGACCCAGCCGGAAAACCAGGCACTGCAGCTTCTGGAGGTGAAGCTGCGTTGTCGACGCTGCCCTCAAATCCTCTGCTCGCGTTACCTACTAACTGAAACCTTCTTGACTTTGACGTTGACGGCTATCCTGTCACGGCACTCATCGATACAGGAGCACATCTTTCTATTATGTGTGCTGCCTTCCGACGACGACTGAACAAGCTCCTCACCCCAGCGTCGGCATGCGTCGTCCGCGTTGCGGATGGTGGTACTGTGCCTATCATCGGCATGCGTACGGCACGTGTCAGCATCGCCGGCCGCCACACTCCTGTCCTCTTCACCGCAATTGCTCATTGCCCCCACGACCTTATTCTCGGCCTCGATTTTCTCTCCGCCCATTCTGCACTTATTGACTGCTCTTCCAGTACCCTTCGCCTTGAGTTGCCGATGCTCGCAGAACCTTCGGACGCACCCCACTGCCGCTTACGCTCCACCGGCTTTCTTCGCCTGCCGCCAAAACGAATAGCCTACATTGAACTGTTGTCTTTCCCACCAGTTCCTGGTGGTGAGTACCTCGTCACTCCTCTGCCCGACATCCCAATACAGTATGACGTCACCGTGCCTCACAGTATACTTACTATTTCTGCGAACCACACTCGCATGCCTGTCTGTAACTTTGGATTGGCAAAGCGAATTCTACCGCAAGGTATTTGCCTTGCCACCATTGATTGTCTCGGCGACCAATACGTTATCGACCGATGGCTCTCGCGAGCTTAACATGCCCCTCGCGCCTGCCTCGGGCGTCGATCCAAACATAAGGAAAATGTTTGCGACGGACCTGTCCTCTACGCAGGCTGAAGACCTTTGCGAAGTATTATCGTCCTACCGCGATATCTTGGACGATCGCCCTTTAGGCCAGAAGCTCGCGGTCAAGGATCTGATTCTCACTGGCGATGCTGCGCCTATTCACCGACAACCGTATCGAGTTTCTGTGTCGGAACGCCGAGTAATTCAAGATGAAGTGAACAAAATGCTCGATAAAAACATCATTGAGCCTTCATTGAGTCCCTGGGCGCCACCTGTGGTGTTGGTTAAGAAGGTTGCAGCTATTTCTCGTCTATTGATCTTCGTTCGGGATATTGGCAGATTGCTGTTGACGATATGGATAGACAAAAAACCGCGTTCATCACACCGGATGGCCTATACCATTTTAAAGTAATGCCGTTTAGATTATGCAACGCCCCTGCCACCTTTGAGCGTATGATAGACTCCTTGCTCCAAGGTTTCAAATGGTCCACATGCCTCTGCTACGTCGACGACGTCATCGTCTTATCGCTAACGTTCGACACTCACGTTGAACGTCTCACAACTATACTTGATGTATTTCGAGAGGCGAAGCTGCAACTTAACTCGTCCAAATGTCGTTTTGGCCACCGACAAATTACTCTTCTGGGCCATCTTGTTGACGCTTCCCGAGTACAGCCTGATCCCGGCGAAACTCGCGCTAGCCGAGAGTTTCCGGTTCCGAAGACAGCCGCTGACGTTCAAACTTTTGTAGGGCTGTGCTCGTACTTTCGTTGTTTTGTTCCAGATTTTGCAACAATTGCTAGGCCCTAACTAATCTTTTGAAGAAAGGCGTACAATTCTCGTGGGGTACTGCAGAAGCCACCGCCTTCTCACGTCTCGTCACTCTTCTATCCTCACCACCCATTCTCGCCCACTTCGACCCTGATGTCCCTACAGAATTACTTACAGATGACAGCGGACATGGCGTAGGTGCCGTCTTACCCCAGCGTCAGCGTGGCAAGGATCGCGTTATTGCTTACGCGAGCCGCCTCCTGGCATCATCGGAGCGCAACTAATCGATTACGGAACGCGAATGCCTTGCTGTTGTCTGGGCGGTTGCGAAGTTTCGTCCTTACCTTTACGGTCACCCTTTTTCCGTAGTCACTGACCATCATGCTCTCTGCTGGCTCTCATCGCTAAAAGATCCTACAGGCCGGCTTGGTCGATGGGCTTTGAGGCTACAGGAATTTTCATATTCCGTTGTGTACAAGTCTGGCTGCCTGCACCGAGACGGTGACAGTTTGTCGCGTTACCCTGTTGACGACTCTGACTCCTCCAATATTGCCAGTGCTTCTTGCGTATTCTCTGTATCCCAGCTGCTTAATTTCGCCGACGAGCAACGCCGTGACAACTACATCAGAGCACTCATCAACCGCTTTGAACACTCTCCGGCCGATGCTGCTCTACGCCTCTTCGTCCTCCGAGACGGTACTCTACCGTCGTAACCTTCATCCGGACGGCTCTGATTTCCTGCTCGTAATACCTAAACACCTCCACTCCACCGCCTTAGAAGAGCTTCACGACGCACCAACGGCAGGGCACCTCGGCGTATCTCGAACCTATGACCGTGTACGTCGCCGTTTTTTCTGGCCGGACCTTGCCCGTTCCGTACGACGTTAGGTCGCCGCTTGTGAATTTTGCCAACGACGCAAGAAGCCTTCCCAGCTCCCCGCTGGTTACCTGCAGCCACTCGACATCCCTGCCGAGCCCTTCCATCGTGTCGGCTTGGAACTTCTCGGCCCATTTCCGGAATCCACATCAGGAAACAAGTGGGTTACAGTCGCGGCGGACTACACGACCCGCTACGCTGTAACCCGTGCTCTTGCGACCAGTTGCGCAACTGATGTTGCGGACTTCCTTCTACATGATATCGTTTTGTTGCATGGTGCTCCGCGTCAATTGCTTACAGACCGCGGCCGCACCTTTTTGGCCAAAGTCACTGATGACATCATGCGTGCCTGCTCAGTACAGCATAAATTTACTATCTCCTACCACCCCCAAACGAACGGCCTCACTCAGCGTTTGAACCGCACCCTTACAGACATGCTATCCAAATACCTTTCAGACGACCACAGTGACTGGGATCTGGCTCTACTTTACATTACATTTGCATACAACTCTTCACGTCTCGAAACTGCTGGCTTTTCGCCGTTTTACCTCTTGTATCGCCGCGAACCAACGCTACCACTGGACACTGTCCTTCGGTCCGCCACAGCTTCAACTAGCGATTATGCCCGTGATGCAATCGCCCATGCTGATCATGCTCGCGAACATGCGCGCGCTCATCTACAAGTGTCTCAAGGCAAGCAGAAACAACGCTACGACCTCCGTCACCGTGATGTCCATTTTGTGCCTGGCGCCTCGTGTTGCTTTTGACACGTGTACTTATCTTTATCTAGCGACCACGTTTCGCCGCCTAACAAATTTTATCTCAAAGCGCAGGACGCGCCTGCATGCAAAAGAAGTTTCTGGAATGTTATCGATGGTTCCGTCCACTGTCTTTCACCGCAACTTGTGTAATCTGATTGCATGTATGCGTGACGCGAATAGTGTAGAACTTGGTGGAAGAGACGCGGGTCCCAACGTTTAATCTGGAACATTCGATGACTGATCTATAAAAGCCGACGCGCTTGACCCGCTGATGAGATTTTCGACGATCGCCGACCGTGTTCACCGCTATCGTTGTGCTATAAGTGTAGCCTGTTTCTGTGGGCACAGGTTCGCCGAATAAAAGTTAATTTTTTCTTTCACAGTATGGTTACTGTGTTCTTCAACGTCACCACCACGTGACACTTTGGTCGCCATCGCGTAAAGTCGGCCTTTGTGAGAAACTGCTTTCCTGTTGCACAGGCCCATATCGCGTGATACGCGAAGTGAACGATGTCACCTATGAAATCGTTCAAGCCACGCCCACTACTTCCTCTGCTGTGACAACCAGTGACATTGTCCACGTTGCCCCACTCAAGCCCTACGACTCTCCATGCACCTTGGATATTTAACAGCACCGTGGCGGTGCTTTTGCCGCCGGGGGGTAATATTACGATATCATCGGGTGATGCTCAAGAGACGAGCCGCCGCGAGAACGACGAAGTTGGTCGGTGCCCTTGGCACGGGCGAGTGTCAGCCTGGCTGCCTGCCTCCAGTGTAAATAGCGTGGAAATATCATCTTTCGTCTGTGTCTTTCCACTTTGCACACGTAACAATATATATATATATATATATATATATATATATATATATATATATATATATTAGTTGAGAGAGAATTGTCTAGAGGAATTTGAAATCCCACAAGTAGCGCCGGAAGAAGTAAAGAACGCCTTGGGAGTTCTGCAAATGCGTAAGGCAGCTGGGGAGGATCAGGTAACAGCAGATTTGTTGAAGGATGGTGGCCAGATTGTTCTAGAAAAACAGGCCACCCTGTATACGCAAAGCCTCATGACTTCGAGCGTACCGGAATCTTGGAAGAACGCTAGCATAATCTTAATCCATAAGAAAGGGGACGCCAAAGACATGAAAAATTATACATCGATCAGCTTACTGTCCGTTACCTACAAAGTATTTACTAAGGTAATTGCAAATAGAATCAGGAACACCTTAGACTTCTTTCAACCAAAGGACCAGGCAGCAATCCGTAAAGGCTACTCAACAATAGACCATATTCACACTATCAATCAGGTGATAGAGAAATGTGCGGAATGTAACCAACCCTTATATTTAGCTTTCATTGATTACGAGAAAGCTCTGATTCAGTCGAATCCTCAGCAGTCATGGATGCATTAGGGAATCAGGGTGTAGACGAGCCGTATGTAAAAATATTGAAAGATATCTATAGCGGCTCCACAGCCACCGTAGTCCTCCATAAAGAAAGCAACAAAATTTCAATAAAGAAAGGAGTCAGGCAGGTAGATACGATCTCTCCAATGCTATTCACTGCGTGTTTACAGGAGGTATTCAAAGACCTGGATTGGGAAAAATTTTGGATAAGAGTTAATGAAGAATACCTTAGTAACTTGCGATTCGCTGATGATATTGCCTTGCTTAGTAACTCAGGTAACCAACTGCAATGCATGCTCACTGACCTGGAGAGGCAAAGCAGAAGAGTGGGTCTAAAAATTAATCTGCAGCAAACTAAAGTAATGTTTAACTGTCTCGGAAGAGAACAGCAGTTTACGATTGGTAGCGAGACACTGGAAGTGGTAAGGGAATACAACTACTTAGGGCAGGTAGTGACCGCGGATCTGGATCACGAGACTGAAATAATCAGAAGAATAAGAATGGGCTGGGGTGCGTTCGGCAGGCATTCTCAGATCATGAACAGCAGGTTGCCATTATCCCTCAAGAGAAAAGTGTATAACAGCTGTGTCTTACCAGTATTCACGTACGGGGCAGAAACCTGGAGGCTTACGAAAAGGGTTCTACTTAAATAGAGGACGATGCAACGAGCTATGGAAGGAAGAATGATAGGTGGAACGTTAAGGGATAAGAAAAGAGCAGATTGGGTGAGGAAACAAACTCGAGTTAATGGCATCTTAGTTGAAATAAAAAAGAACAAATGGGGGGGGGCATGGGCAGGACATGTAATGAGGAGGGAAGATAACCAATGGTCATTAAAGGTTACGGACTGGATTCCTAGGGAAGGGAACCGTAGCAGGGGGCGGCAGAAGGTTAGGTGGGCGGATGAGATTAAGAAATTTGCAGGGACAACATGGCCACAATTAGTACATGACCGGGGTAGTTGGAGAAGTATGGGAGCGGACTTTGCCCTGCCGTGGGCGTAACCACGCTGCTGCTGCTGCTGATGATGATGACGATATATATATATATTATCAATCAATCTTATGTGCACTGCTGGACGAAGGCATCTTCTTGCGATCTCCGATTACTCCTGTCCGGCGCAATCCAGCAATTCCAAGTAGCGCGCGAGAATTTCCTAACTTCACACACACACACACACACACACACACACACACACACACACACACACACACACACACACACACACACACACACACACACACACACATATATATATATATATATATATATATATATATATATATATATATATATATATATATATATATATATATATATATATATATATGTACGGGGAGAGAGAGAGAAAGAGGCTGATGTTTTTTCGTCATATTGTCACGTTGTAGTGACCGTCAAGAACACAGCAGCACCACTATGACTAACAGCTTTTTATTGGGCTAATCTGTGCCCACAAAAGCAAGTTACAATCAAAGCACAACGATAGCGGCGAACACAATCGGTGATCCTCGAAATATGATCAGCGGGTAAAGCGTCTCGGCTCTTCTACATGAGTCAGCAAAGTTTCCAGAGTAATCGCTGGTGCCCGTGTGTCTTCCAGAAAGTACTACACAATTCGCGTCACTCATACAGTCAGATAACACAAGCTTCGGTGACAACAGACAATGGATAGAACCATCGATAGCATTTGATAAACTTCCGATACATGCAGGCGCGTCCTGCGCCGAGCGATAACGTTTAACATTTGTCAGCCAGTGAAGTGCGGTCATCGGTGAAAAGACAAATACACGTGTAAATATCCCCCTCTTAAATGGCATCGAACCGATCCTGCAAACAAATACAAAAGCGAAAACAAAAACACCCAAAATAAAGAGACAACAAGATAACAAAGTTCCTCAGCGGGCGTAAAAGGGGCTTAAGGCGCACCACGTGGACCACTTCAGGTCGTGCGCGGCGCCCCTGGGACAGCGAAGGCCGCCTCGTGCGACCTCATAATCGAGTGCGTCAATGCGTCGGAAGATCGTGGAGGGTCCGAAGTAATGTCGTAACAATTTCTTGCTAAGGGCTCGCAGGCGGGCGAGCTGTCGGGCTTCTCCGTCACGCTGGAGATAGGCGGCGACATTGAGGATCTCTTCGTCCGTGACGGCGTCGAGAGTCGTCGTCGAATTCCTTCCGTAGACCAGCTTGAACGGCATGATTTAAGTCGCTTCTTGCAATCGAAGGTTACATAGGGCAGGACGGCATCCCACGTCTTGTGCTCGACATCGATGTACATTGCTAGCATGTCGGCGAGGGTGTCGTTCAGCCCGTGATCCATGGAAGGTTGGTGGTTTCCGAGGTTTTTGCAGCAGGATGAGGGACACTGGGGTAGCCATTGGGGTTGTTGACTTCACCTTGATTTCTGTGGTCTTCTCAAGTAGGGGCCCATACTCCTGTAACAGCCCTTACAGCCTACACTAGCTCGCTGGTCCTTGGCGACATTGGCGCTGTCCTCAGGGGTCGGCTTGTCAGGACAGGTGACTCGCCGGTGAAAGATAAACAAGTACACGTGTCAATATTATAAGAAGCCAACAAAAAAGACACCAAGGACAGCATAGGGGAAGGTGTACTTATTAATTGAATTAAGAAATTATAGGAAGCAGTAAAAATGGACCAAACGTGAAAAGAGGGAGATGGAAACTAGGCATAGACAAACCAAGATGTAAGCACAGAAAGATAGGCAGGGTAATATCATCAGGAATATCGAAGATATACTAAAAGCATCAGAATAATTCTATACTGACCTGTACAGTACCCAGAGCAGCCAGGGACTAGTAATCAACTGGATACAGGTGCTCCCTATATAACTAGCGATGAAGTTAGAAAGGCCTTGCAAGACATGAAATGAGGAAAAGAGGCAGGAGAATATGGACTACCAGTCGATTTAATACAAGATGGTAGAGAGATAATGCTTGAAAAACTAGCGGCCCTTTATACAAACTGCCTAACGAGTTCAAGGGTCCCAGAGAACTGGAAGAAGGCCAAAATCAGACTAATCCACAATATGGGAGACGTTAAAGAATTGAAAAATTATAGGCCCATTACCTTACTTCCAATATTATATAAAATATTCACGAAGGTAATCTCCAACAGAATAAGGGCAACACTGGACTTTAGTCAACCAAGGAAATAGGCAGGTTTTAGGAAGGGATACTCTGCAATAGATAAACATCCATGTCATCAATCAGGTAATCGAGAAATACGCAGAGTACAATCAGCCTCTCTATATGGCTTTCATAGATTACGAAAAGGCATTTGGTTCAGTCGAGATACCAGCAGTCGTAGAGGCATTACGTTAGCAAGGAGTAAAGGAAGCTTACGTAAATATCTTGGAAAGTATCTACAGAGATTCCACAGCTACGTTATATCTCCACAAGAAAAATAGTAAGATACCTATAAAAAAGGGGTCGGACAAGGAGACACAATCTCTCCAATGTTATTCACTGCGTGCTTGGAAGTATTCAAGCTATTAAATTTGGAGGGCTTAGAAGTAAGGATCAACGATGAATATCTCAGCAACCTTCGATTTGCAGATGACATTGTCCTGTTCAGCTAAAATGGGGATGAGTTACAACAAATGATTGAGGACCATAACAGGGAGACTGTGAGGGTGGGGTTGAAGATTATTATGCAGAAGGCAAGGATAATGATCAGTAGCTGGGCAAGGGAACAAGAGTTCAGGATCGCCAGTCAGCCTATAGAGTATGTGAAGGAGAACGTGTACCGATTTCAATTACTCACAGGGGACCCTGATCATGAGAAGGAAATTTACAGAAGAATAAAAATGGGTTGGAGCGCACTCAGCAGACATTGTCAGATGCTGACTGGAAGCTTACCATTATTATTAAACAGAAACGTGTGCAATCCGTCCATTCTACCAGTGCTGACATATGGGGCAGAAACTTGGAGACTGACAATGAAGCTCGAAATCAAGTTAAGGAGCGCGCAAAGAGTGGTAGAACAAAGAACGTTAGGCGTAGCGTTAAGAGACAGGAAGAGACCAGTGTGGGTCAGAGAGCAAACAGGGACAGCCGATATTGTAATTGACATTAAGGCAAATAAATAAAGCTGGGCGGGTCATGTAATGCGTAGGTTAGATAACCGGTGAGCCATTAGGGTTACACAATGGGTGCTAAAATAAGGGAAATGCATTTCAAAAGACGCGGTGGAGTGATGAAATTAAAAAGAAATTGCAGGCACTAGCTGGAATCGGTTGGCCCAGGACAGGGGTAATTGGAGATCGCAAGGATAGGCCTTCGTCCTGCAGTGGACGTAAAATAGGCTGATGATGACGATCAAATTAATCAAAATGGAAATGGATGAAGCAACAGCTGGCCACGGGTGGTTCACAAAACCACGTCTTCGTATTGCGCGTGCGATGTTCTTGCCAGTTTTCCTACCGTGGCAGCCATTTTCCCATCCCCTTTCTGAGGTATTCACGATCTCAGAGAGACAAGGCGGATTCAGCGCCACCTAACGCAGTACATTCTCTAAAATGGAAATGATTCCCCGAGTCTTTGGATCCACGGTAACGCTTATCTCAGGTATGGAGAAGCGTGCGTGGACTTTGCGTGTGACCGCAACAACATGTTGCTTTCAAATCTGCCGCTTTGCACCATGGCCGAAGAGAGATTGAGATTGCTGAAAAATTTCGCTCAAGACGTCGGCTTGCAGCCCCAACGCGCACTTACAGCATGTGTCACTCGTGTGTCTCGGGACTCCCGCATGAATGCAATGCTTTTGGTGGAGGAGCTTGAAGCGGAACTGGCGACTTGCAGGCGCTCTTCGTCACCTGCGCCGGACGGCGTTACCTATGCGGCGCTCGGCAGTCTTGGGCAGGAAACACGACTCAGGCGCAACGGTTTTGTTCCACGTCCGTGGAAATGCAGCCGGTTGGTTCCACTTCTCAAACCTTGTAAATCACCGTTAGATTTGTCATCGTACCGCTCGATGGCTATGGCCAGTTGCATCAGGAAAATGAAGGAAAGAATAATTTTGACACTGCTGGACTGGTACGCGGGAAAATTACAACGTATGCGCAGATGCTATGGCTGGCTTGCAGCGAGGTAGCCCATCTTTAGATAATGTAATCAATTTGGTGATGTTTCTTCAACAACAAAAACGTCTTACACGACTCACTGCGGCATTGTCACTTGACACAAAAGGCGCCTACGATAATGTAACCCATGAAGCATAATAGAGGCTCTGATGGAAGCTGGATGATGAAGAAAGTTAGGTGGGCGGATGAGATTAAGAAGTTTGCAGGGACGACATGGCCACAATTAGTACATGACCAGGGTTGTTGGAGAAGTATGGGAGAGGCCTTTGCCCTGCAGTAGGCGTAACCAGGCTGATGATTATGGTGATGATGATGATGATGCTGCTGCTGCTGATGATGATGGAAGCTGAAATCGGTGGCTGCACTTTTAAGTGGCTATGTAGTCATTTTACAGTGAGACATTTCTTCGTGATGACCGAAGATGGCACCACGACTCGCCACCAAACATTCAGCGGAGTACCGCAAGTGGGGTGTTGAGCCCGATACTATTCCACTTAGTGCTCGTTGGCGTAGTCAGATTCTTGCCCAAGACAGTTCAAGTATCAGTCTATGCTTACGACATATGCATATGGACGTCTGCCGTTAGGACTGAAGGTACTAGCAAAGCTACAAAAGGCAGGTACGTTGGTGGCTGGTGGGCTTTGTGGCTAATTCGTTTCGTCCCCTACAAACCCGCTACTTTTTACTATGCAGATGCTATCTGCTGTCCTCGCGCATCTGGTCCTTGCTGCCAGCGTGACTGCTTCTGCTGACGCATCCCCGGGCTGCGCATCGCTGTGCTATGACTTCGCTCTGGCCACTATCCATCAAACAACCGTCAACGTTTGAAGCTTCAACTCACCGCTGTCTGCCTTCCTGTCGCCACTGCCTCTGAGTCTGGCCCTGGATGGCAGATGAACAGCGCCATCGTCAGCAACGTCACCAACGCTGCCAACTATGAATAAGCTGGAACTGTCGGCCACGCCTCGTGGGCTTGGTGGCTGCTTCGTGTGGTCACCAACAAACCCGCTACCTTTTACTATGTAGGTTGTTTCCAAGCACAATCACTCTTTACTAAGAAGAGTAGCGATTGCTTCTTCCCGCAGCTACCGAGCCCCCGTTGATGCTGTGTGACTGTTGTTGAGTGTGCCCATGTCTTTCAGTTGTTGTTACTTTTATTATCCGGAGACGTCGAGTGAAACCCCAGCCCTGATCCTATTCTCGTTGAAGTACCAAAATTTTCTGCGGGCCAGTCAACACTAATAAGCGAAGTGCAGGGACTAAAAAAAACCAGCTATTAACGAGCGAGCAAACCGTATTTCACCTAACTGAGAAAATGCCCGATGTTGAAAAGCACTACGATTCTCTGCCACCTTGAAAGCCGAACCAGAACTTATGAAAAGCAACACCGTTCATACAGCACGCCTAACAGATGATATTGAGGCACACTTCGATGACTCCGAAAACAGGCCTCGACGTAACAATACAATTTTCTACGGCCTTCCAGACGCTTACCTATATGAATCGTATGCCGAATATGAGAAAATAATCATTCGCCTTTGCCGTGTTCGCTTAGCTATAGATATTAACCACAAAGAAATCGACCGTGCGCATCTATCGCCACCACACAGGCGCTACTTGTAAGCTGATGATAGCATAATTCACATTCCACAAAACAAAAGACGGGATCCTTTCAAACGGACGTAAGTTGAATAGAACGCCCTACAGCATATGTGGCTATTTTTCACTCAGGGTTCAAAACGCCAGGTGTCACGTAGTCAAGTTTACAAGAGAGAAGTCTCCATTTTTCCTTCGCTACAAGACACTGCACATGAGCTTGAAATGCTACCTAATCAATGAAACCTAGAAGCACCGCAAGAAGTGCAACAGCAGCAATATCCGCGTCAAGCAGTTATCGCCACTTCTCACCCTACACCAAAAGCTAACCTTTCTTTTTGTAATCTTCAATTACATTCTATGTTTCACACCTAAATGTTATCACCTATCTCATCTTGCCAAGTCTTCATAGCAGTGTTCTGATACTAATGGAAACTTGGCTACCAAGTGATGTTGCCGATGCAGAAATGTTTGCCGGTCTACCGGATTTCAATGTATATTCTAAAGACCGCAAAATCATTCCAAGGGGCGGTGTTTTCATTACAGCCAGTAAAGAATTACCACGCTCTGTAATAGACATTGACTTCGATTAAGAAAAGTTATGAAAATTATTTCAAGCTTTACCGCAATCGGTATTGTTGAATGTTTGCTATAGACAACCCTATAACAATCCTAAATTTTCTCGCGCCGTTATTAATTTGCTGAACGAGCTTACCTCGACATGTCCTAAGGTCGATCTCGTTCTTCCTGGTAATTTCAGTTTTTCTTCTATTATTCAAACGAAGAAACTGCAACGGCTAACACAACAGAAGGTAAAGATCATCTTGATGTTTGCCTTGAATATAACCCTACAATGTTATTAGCTCAGCCAAGGCGTGTCACATGCGATCCCTCTAACATGTTGGATTTAATACTGACAACGTATTCCGATAGCCTGTCTTAGATTCACTATCTGCGTGAAGTTAGTGACCATAAAGTAACTCATGTAGACATGAGCGCCGGAGGGGGGAGGGGGGGGGCTGAGCACCCTTTCCGGCGATGCCGAAGCCTACCCCTTCCTCTCCACCTAACGTGTCGTTGCCGGAGTATTGTCAACCACATCATTTGAGGTTTCTTTTGACTTGCCTCAATCTTTTCGCTTAAAACTTTATTGTCGCTAATAGATTACTGCATCATTGTTGGCGCGGACGTGCACAAATTTTAATTCATCCTTCGCTGTATTCCTGCAAATCCTCACAATAGGAGAACAAGCACATTAGATGTTCCAGCGGCGGCTGCCTTGTCCGTATTTTCTTACTTAAAAAAATTAAATTATGTTTTTTTTTGCGTGCCAAAACCACTTTCTGATTATGAGGCACGCCGTAGTTGGGGACTCCGGAAATTGCGACCACCTAGCGTTCTTTAACATGCACCTAAATCTAAGTAAACGCGCGTTTTCGCAATTCGCCCTTATCAAAATGCGGCCGCCGTGGCCTGGATTAGATCCCGCGACTTCGTGCTTAACAGCCCAACACCATAGCGAGTAAGCAACCACGGCGGGTTATTTTCTCACTTCAACATTGTTTTAAATTTCCCCTCCAAACTCTATGCACATAGGCTGTATATTTTAGTATATACACAGGAAAAAAGTTTACTTTATTTTTTAAAAAGAAGGAGGTAGAGAATTAATGCTTCTAAAGGTATGTATAGCTTATGCCTTGAGAATCAATATGTTGCTCTATGTTCACCTCACTTCAAAATGCTTTGCGGGCTTTTTTGGCCCTGCAAAAAACCTGTAGGCCTTAGTGACCCCTTCGGTGGAGTCTTCTATTAACGGCGTGTGAAATGCACGTGAATGATATGTGTCTGAGTCTCGCTTCTCTTTCCAATTGACTAGCCATATAAAGCTTGGCTGTAAAACATCGTGATCGAGCTAGCGCCTTATCGGCCGCGCCTCGGCTGAAGTAACACGTCGCGTTTGGTGTTAGTTGGAAACAACCTGTGATAGCTGTTGTCTTAGCGTAAAGTGTACGGATGGTTCTTTTCTTTTCTTACCACAAAACCTATCCCCACAAAAGCGAATTGACAACGTCAGTGCAAATGTCTAAAGTTCCGTTTTGTTTCGTCCCAGTCGCCATATGTTTCTCAATATTTACGCCGGTGCTATGATCGGTCCCATCTTCTTGGATCACACACTGACCGGACAGCATTGGATGGACGAAATACTGGAAGAAGTGGTGGATTAGTATCTCAGTGAAGTCCCTCTATCACGTCTTCCACTTCCGTGGTATCAGCAAGGTGGGGCCCCAGTACACAGCAGCAGCTGAGATCGAAACTGGTTGGATGCGACTTTTCATGCTAAATTGGCCAGCCAGGCCACCTGAACTCTCACGTCAGATTAGGTCAAGGCAAGGATAACGGATGTCTGCCGTTGGATCACAGCGTCGGTCATCAGGAAAGCCACTGAACATGTGATAAAGCCAATTCAGCACGGCGTAGCCGCAGAAGGAGACACCTATTCTAACATGTCCTCTACGCAGCAGCTGGTGTTGAACGGCACCTACGAATCCATAGATAGTAAGGGCACACTGAAATATGATGTATATTTTTTAGTTATTCTTATGAAGGCGGCCCGATTGCCAGTTCGGCTCATTTATCAGTTCTTAATTTACTTTCTTGAATGCATCGGTTTTGCCTTTTCTCTACACGTGGGTCGCTTCCCAGTCTGTGAATTTCGCTTTTATTTCTTCCCAAGACTCTGTTTGTGCAGCACATATACACTCTTATGAAAAGTAATACCGTCACTTTAATTTGGCTGTGGTCCAAACTAAATATCTGGCGCGAAAGATAGCTGCGCGCGCATTCTGTCGATTCGGTGCGAGCAAAGCTGGTATTCTGAATCATCTGCGTATTACATTGTTGTTCACGTTTCGTGCTCGGTCAGAGCGGCGCTTTGACCGCGTCATCAAGGGGTTTTTGTTATGAATGGGTTCAGTCGGCCTAGGGATACGGATAATAAGTGTGACGTAGAGTGGAACGAATAGCTGCAAAGCCGCGAAACCTGCTGTTCGTGCTCCTTCCGCACCATAATAAAAGCGATATTTATGTTTGCTAGGAGAACCCTGGGAGTGTTAACCAGCGCCACCACTCAGACCTAAGAAAGGGGATGGCGAAACGGCTCCTCGGTAGCTCAATTGGTAGAGCATCGCACGTGAAATGGGAAGGTTGTGAGATCGCATCCCACCTGCGGCAATTTTTTTTCATTCACTTTCATTTCCATTAGTTTATTCATTGATCCATTTTTCCATTTATTCAGCACAAGTAATTTCCCCTATGATGTCCTTGGTGTCAGTGTCTGTTGACTTCTTATGGTGGTATGACCAATATATATATATATATATATATATATATATATATATATATATATATATATATATATATATATATACAACCGAGAAGAAAGGGGGTTAACCGAGGAGCCAGAATATATATATATATATATATATATGGGGTTAGGAACGCTGGCTGCCCCCCCCTCCTCCCCCCGGTAAATAAAAGCTTATCGCCTATGCACGCACAGGCGCCAGCAAAAGTGGTATACTACACGCAGCGGGAGCCAGAGCAGCGGCACACTGCATCGCGACACCATCTACATTGACACGACTCAAGCGACATGCCTGCAGATAATAGAGGACACCCATTGGCTGCCTCGATCCCAAATGCTACCTGTAGTTGGTGTTGCGATGCAGTTTGCCGTTGGTTCGTTCGGAAGGTCGTGGCGAATGGACGTGCTTTTCAAGGCTCCGTGGCGATCGTAAGTTTTTAAGCGATAGCGTTAATGAGCTCGTGTCGCAGAAAAGCCGGTGTCGTCGGCGTCGGTGTCGGCGTCCGCGGCGTTGGCCGTGAGCGATAAATCAATGCGGGCACTTCATAAATAAAAAGCAACTTCCAAGACGGGCTGGGCGGGAATCGAACCAGGGTCTCCGGAGTGTGAGACGGAGACGCTACCACTCAGCCACGAGTTCGATGCTTGAAAGCGGTACAAAAGCGCTTCTAGTGAATGCGGTGTTGCCTTAGAAACGTGCCGTAGAAAGTTATACTGCGGTGTATATCGGTAATTATGAGCATGTAACTTACACAAGTCGCATTTACACGAGTAGCGAAGTACGTTTCCGATACACTTCTTCTGTGCTTACCGCACACGCAGAGCCATCTTGCGGCAAACACAGAAGACCCCCTCCTCTCAATGTACGGCGCTGCCCCGACAGATGGCGCGCCACGCGCGCATAGGGGCTGTGCGCGGACCGGTGCCAGGCGCGTCGCGGCCCCGACTCCCTCTCCCCTGACGACGCTTCGCCGTGCTCCCACACGGGTTGCAGAATCAAGCGCCGTTCCTTTCTTTAGATTACTATCTACCTATCTCTCTGCCCGTGCCGATAACGACGTTTGGCTGGCGTAGATCGTTTCCCCCTCCGAGACGCCGAGTTCTTTGGTTCGTTCCGTTTGCTCAGGCGCACGTTTCGTTGCCACGCCGAACGCTGCGTTGCTCGACGCTCAGCGCGTGATAGGTGGGCGCAAAGTCCGATGCGGGGCGCCTCGTAAGTGATGGCTGCGCCGTAGTGCATTGTCTTACACCCCTTGGCGGGTCGACGGGAAGCTGTCGCGTTCCACTCTTGAAGGCGAAGCTTAAGCGTCCTCCAATTTTTTGTGCATGCTTTGAGCTTGCTTCTCCTTTTATTTGCTGCTTTTTTGCATTTAAATAGTAATTGGGGGTGTTTTCTTTTTGTTTCCTTTTTTGTCTCTCGTATTTCGGGTGCACGGGTGTGCGTCGTGTACATTTGTTTTGCAAGTTGATTAGAGCGTCCTTTCGTGCCACGTGTTCCAACACGTCCAGCCGGGTGGGACGTTGAGTGTTTGTAGTCTTTGAATGGTAGCTTGGAAGTGGTAAGACAAATAGCTATTAGTGATTTTACTGTGCGTGTTTGGTAGAAAAGTGAGAGCGTGGCCGCGAGGTTGAGCGCATGCGAGAGCGTGTCATACCTTCGGTCTCCGCGGCATTGATTGTTTTTGAAACAGTGGTGAGAGTTGCTTTGCGGCATTTTGAGGATTTCGATCCTGTGCGTATCGGTTTTTGCTAAAAGGCACGTGCTCTGCATTAATATAGTATTATAGTATTTGCAAAAAGCCGTGAAATACATGGCGAGAAAGCCGGTAAAGCAGGCAGTACGGGGGGGGGGGGGTCCCTGAAGGCAGATGAGGCGACGGATGAGAATGGAGAGGGCGTCGAATCAACCGGCACACAATGTGATGTCGATACTAGGCTGCAGAAAATGGATGTTTTCCAGGAAGAGCTTCTCGAACAGGTGCAAGAGCTCAAAAATGAGCTAAACAGGGAGCGTGAGGCATGGAAGGTAGTTGAAAAGAGACTTGAAGCAGCCGAGGAAACGCTGAAGAGGGCCGCCATTGTGACCGAGACTGTGCGTGACAATGGAACGCAGACCTCCGACGCGACAGGCGAGGGAGGGTCAGCGAAATACGTGGAACGCAGGCAGGGTGATGAAGTGTTAGCAGGGAAGAGCAGCACCTACCTTGAAGCCGCTATGCGGAAAAAGCAGGAGCCCAGGGTACAATGCCCCTTGTCGAGTCCGAATCACACGGAAAAGGACAAAGGGAAGCAGATAGAGGTAGGAGAGAGTGAAAGGGTGATTATCGCTGGCTGCTCAAACCTGGCTGTGTACTCAAAGGCAATTGTGGAGAGGGTGAAAGACGACAAAAGAGTGGCGGTAGGGACATTTCCAGGGCGCACACTGGGTTCTGTCATGGAGCGAGCAAAAGAAAAGCTCGAGGAAAATACCCACGTGCGCAACCTCGTCATAGTAGCAGGTGGGCTAAATGACGTCCTAAACAGGAAAGGGCCAGGTCTAGCCCAGCGCTTGGCGAAGGGGGTGGGCGACTTGCATGACCTATCCCCTCAGGTGCAGATCATGGTGTGCACGGTGCCGGAGGTGCCTGTGCGTTACAGTCACGTACAGATAGCCGTAGTGGCTGCTAATGAGGCAATATGGAAAATGAGCCGAGAGAAAGGCTACGAGGTTGTCGAAGTAAACAGGGAAGTGAGAAGTTGTGGTGGTTTTAAACGAGACGGGATCCACTTCAATTACAGGCTAGCAAGAGAAGTGGGCTGGCGACTTGGTGGTCGCGCTGTTGCTTTTTTAGGGGGCCCACGGGCGCTCAGGAGGACAGAGTAGGTAGTAATTAAGAAGGCCCCCTAGGAGAACATCAGAAGAGCGTCGCCGTCGATAATAGAAAAAGGAGGAAAGCAAGAAAAAGAGCTTGCCATTCAATAGGCTCCATAAACATGCAGGGCGGTAGAAGAAAGGAAAAGTGGGCAGAGATTGAGGAGCAGTTACACAGATAACAAATTGGGGTGTATGAGGGTACAGAAAGGCACCTTAGAGACTCAGAAGAGCCGCCAGTTATTGAGAATTATGTTTGGGAAGGGTGCAACAGAACTAAGTCGGAAGGAAAGAGAGGGGGAGTCCATCAGGGAGCCGAATGGAAAAGAGTAAATTCAAAATGTCAAGAGCATCTTTGGGTATCAGGTACAATGAGTGGGAAATAAAGTTGGCTCGGCGTTAAGTATTTGTGGACCAGAAATAATTGCACAGAGAAGAATAAAGAGTTAGTGGAATGCATAAGCGCTGATATTAAGAGTTTCGGAAATGGTGCTGAAATTGTCCTATTAGGTGACATGAATGCCCACATACCGGATTTAGATGGCTATACCGACAATAACGGGAAGTCAATGCTGGACCATGGTGAGCAACATAACCTCGTGATCGTGAGTACCGGGCCTAAATGTGAAGGACAGATCACGTGGGAAGTGGGAAACCGGCAATCAACCATTGATTACTGTCTGATGACAGAAGAAATTCATGATAAGTTGAGAGAAATGGTCATCGATGAGGAAGGGTTTAGCAGCATAGGGAGTGACCATAAACGCATCATTTTGAAAATGGGATATGCAATTGGGAAAGAGAGCAAGGAGAGCAAAATGGCCAGTCCAAATTTGAACGCTGAACAAATAGCAAATATAGTCACTAGAGTTGAGGAAGAACTTGGCAAATGGCCGAGAGTGGGAATATGGTGAGCTTCTAAGTGTAATAACGACAGAAATACGGAAAGAGAAACAACATGTTCGTTGGAAAGGAAAAAAAGAAACCGAAAAGCTGGTGGAACAAGGAGATACGAGAAGCGATCGCCGAACGAAAGAAAGCATCTCGAGAGCACAGGCAGGCAAAGAAGACGCAGTTGCTACAGTTTGAAGCAACAAGTAAATGGGAAATATACCGGGAGAAGAAGTCTATGGTTCAAATACTGGTGCAAGCAAAATTAAAAGGTGAAAGTCACGTTGGGTGTCAGAAATACGTGAGAAAAAGAAGGCCGCACCTAGAATATTTTGGAATCACATAAGTTTATTAGGCAGGAAGTCAACAACAATACAAGAACATATCCTAGACGAAGATGAAAACAGACTGGAAGGAGAGGCGGCAATAAATTACATCCGAAAAGTAACGGCCGAATGTTTCCAAGGCAATAACGAGGTTGTATTTGAAGAAAAAAAAATCACGAAAGAGACCCAAGTGGAAAAGGAGCTGGTGCTGACAAATTTAAACTGGAAGAAAGCGGAAGAGGAAATTCCTAAGCGCACAGCCACAGGGCTAGACGAGGTTCCCATTAGGCTGATAAATGAACTAAAACCAAAAAGTAAGGAAGCTCTGGTGAAAGCAGTGAAAAAAACTTTAAAAGATATACGAATACCAGGCAGTTGGCGACAAAGTAGAACGAATTTAATTTAGAAAGGTAAGGGGAAGAAATACAGAATTCACTCGTATAGACCGTTGACCATTACATCGGTAATATACAGGCTAGCAATGCAGGCAATCAAATTAAAGCTTCAAGCATGGCCAGAGGATAATGGCATTTTGGGAGAGCTTCAGAATGGCTTTAGAATAGGTAGGCGTTTGGATGATAACTTTTTTGTTCTTACTCAGTGTATTGAAATATCAAAAGCAGAAAGCAGACCATTGTATGTGGCCTTTATAGACATTACAGGAGCCTACGACAACGTAAACCGCAACATTTTGTGGTATATTCTGGAAGGGGAAGGCTTAGGTAACGATTGTCTACAGCTTTTGAGAGAGATTTACCTAGAAAATATCGTTTGCATTGAATGGGAAGGGATGAGGAGCGAGGAGCAAGTTCATATCGACAAGGGACTGAGGCAGGGGTGGCCGTTACCCCCGCTGCTGTTTATGATGTACATGGTGAGGACGGAGAGGGCGCTAGAAGGAAGTAATATCGGGTTTAATCTCTCATACAAACAGGCGGGTACAGTAGTAGAACAGCAGCTTCCAGGTCTGTTTCATGCGGACGACATTGTGTTGCTAGCTAACAAGCAAAGTGATTTGCAACGTTTGGCTAATATCTGTGGACAGGAAGGCAAGAAATTAGGTTTGAAATTTAGTGTTAGAAAATCAGGTGTTATGGTATTCAATGAAAACAGTGACCAGACAGTGGAGATACAGGGCCAAGAAATACCTCGGGTAACAGAATATAAATACCTTGGTATACGGACAAACGAAGGCAATGGATATATGGAAACACATGAAAAAACCATAACAGTAAAGGCGAAGACTAATGCAGCCATAATGAAGCAAGGAGCTCTGTGGGGATTCAATAGGTACGAGGTCCTTCGAGGTACATCGAAAGGTGTAATGGTTCCAGGACTTACTTTTTGAAGTGCGGTTGTTTCCTATAAATCAGGGGTACAATCAGGACTCGACGGGAGCCAAAGGTCAGTGGGTCGCCTCCCATTGGGCGCTCCCGGGAAGACTACAAATGAAGCTGCGCAGGGTGATATGGGCTGGACTAGTTTTGAAGTGAGGGAAGCTCACAGCAAAATTGAGTATGAAGAACGGCTGAGGAATATGGAAGAAAGTAAATGGGCTGGGAGAGTGTTCAGGTATCTGTACAAGAAAAACATTGATTCACAGTGGAGGAAAATAACTAGGAAACTTACCAGCAAGTATGCGGCCTGTAGGGTGGGCAACACAGGAACAAAGAAGGTCAAGCGGACAGTCAGAGAGGCCGAATTAATCTCATGAGTGGCGGCAATGGAAAAGAAACCTGCCATGAGTAGCTACTTAAGAGAAAATAACGAAATCAGGAAAGAAACCATTTGTGATATCTCAAAGGGAAGCTCAATACTTATCGAAGCGAGATCGGGATGTCTTAGAACACGCACCTATAAAGCGAGATATAAGAAGGAAGAAGCATGTGCTTGCTGTGGTGAAGCTAGGGAAACTACGGAGCATGTTTTATTAGAATGGGAAGATGTCTACCCAGCGGTCGATTTAGGCACCACTGGCCTCCTTGAAGCCCGGGTTCAGAGGCAGCAGTGGCAAAGCAAACATGTCCACAATAGACGTTAGTAAGAGGCGATTGGAGGATTGGTGGAAGAAATGTAGGGAAGCGACAATAGACGGAGACGTACAAAACACAGTTCGCAATAGGGGATCAGAAAATTTGGGCGTGGTAGTTCATAGTGTTTCTTTTTCTTTTTTCATTGTTTAACCTAGGTAGGATATTAGGCAGTATATTAGCAAGAGCTTGGTGGCGCAACCAACCGCCCCGTTCCAAAGGGGACGCTCGTAATATCCATCCATTGATCCTTTGCTCCGGCTCCCGCTGCGTGGAGTATGCAACTTTTGTCGGTGCCTGTACATTTCAGTTTTAGCCCTATAGCCCATTATTCGCACAAAAAGCCCGTCTCCAAATTTCTCATTTCCCTTAATAATCACTTCTCTCCACCTAGAGGGTTTCCACAGAACTATTACGTTAAACTCTCGCCTTTGCTTCGAGTTTTGACCAACTCGACTTAAAGTAGAGCGGCTGTCCCGTATATGTGGTGGTTCCGAGTTGGAGTCCCGGACGAGAACGAAGTGTTCGTCAACTGTGAGGCTTTTCTTTCGAGGAATCTGTATGGGTTTCCTTTGTAGTTATTTATTTACATTTTGTCACAGGTAATTCCAACTGATTAGCTAATTATGAAGTCAAGGATCTGATGAAACCACGTCTGGTCGGGATGGTACATGACGAAAATTACATGGCACCGACCAACAAAGGAAAGGTGGAATGACGTTTCGGCTCCCCCACGGGAGCCTTGTTCACAATGAGCTCATTGTGAACAAGGCTCCCGTGGGGTAGCCGGAACGTCATTTTGTCTCTCCTTGTTGGTCAGTGCTACCTAATTTTCTTCATTAGCTAAGTATAAGCACTTCCAAAAATAGTCGCAACGCCAAGTGGTTCGTATTTGTCTCGACGTACGTAGATAAATCTTTTGTCTTGGAAGTTCGAATCCCTACGTAACAAGCTAGGTTTACTTGTAATAAAATTTAGATTTAGATTTATCACGGTTAGGTCGTATTACACCGTTATAAGGCGTTGTCAGAAACATGTAGTAACTCTTTATGATGTTTCCTTTTATACAGGGTTATTTTTAGCAGGCTCTGATTAAGCCCGAGAAATAAATTAAATGTAACGTCGCTCAGCGCTTGCGCGTCGGCATGCCAGCCCTCTCAATAGTGCTAAAGAAAAAAAAACGGAACTCGCATAAGTCACGTAGACTGAACAATGGAACGTCCAAGAAATTGCGTAGGTGTATTGAAGCACCATATAAATCAGCAGATAAAGAAAAGGTTCCAGAATATGTGTATGTATAGTGCTAGCCCCTGGGGCGAAGCGTGCGCAAAAAGCCAGTGGTAGTATTCAAGCAGGTATCATTCAAATAAAAGGGCTGGTGATGAGCTAACGGGTATATTTACTTGTTCATGCAGATAACTATATGCCCAGTTGTGCATATAGGGCTTCGCAAATGCTACAAAAGATGAACACCTGTGAACAGCACAGGAAGATAAAGCCTGCAGATTTAAACTGAAGCCTGCATCATACAACGATGGGGAATACCCGTTGACGGGAACGCTAACAAGTGACCAGTTGATTTCAATCGTGAATCGTAAAAAAAATGAAGGCACAAATGTATCCGTGAGACAACTTGCTTTTCAACCTTTTTACACGTGATTGTTACTGTGTGTAAGGGCTCATCATGCACAAACTCTTAATATTATTACCATTTTCATAACTAACAGTGGAATAGTACATTTTAATCGCAACAATGTCCTTTGCTGAGCAGATTTTCAACCAATTTCCAAGAACTGTTGGCTATTCTAGAACCAAGAGTTTTATTACACATGACAAGGCGTGAAGCACGATTCTGTATGGGTTCAAGCTTTTTGATTAGCGTCTTATATCTTTGAAATGAAGCGACCAGGCTTTTCTCACTGAGAGCGCTTCAGTCAGGAACCGTTTGATATGAACGTAGTGCGGCGTCAAGGCAGTGCTGGCTTCCTGATTGCGAAGAGCGGCGTTTCAGAAATCAGGCTTCAAAATTTTTTAAACAGTAACGGCTTGTTAGAATGGGTCATAAGCGAAGTTTTATTTGTGTTTGATTTTGTATCACTACGAAGGTGCTTTCACTTCACTTTAATTTCTACCCTCCTTTGCCGCTCAACTCTGTACACTTATTGTACGCTTTGACACCATTTTGCTCCATTTACTTTTTCTCCACCTCCTGTTGCATTCAATGCTTCTTCGCTTCCCTGTGGCTGACTTCTTCAATTTTCGGTTGCCGATTCCTTTCCTTTATCTCTTGATCTGCTTGTCGATTAGGGCACATGCCAAATGGCACATACCCATTTTGGGAGATTGGCCAACTACATCCACAGTGCCCGGTAAATTTGCAACAACTGTTAGGTTCGAGTGGGGAACCATACCACACGAAAAAATTTGGAGAACGCTTCAGCTTCGCTTTTAAGAGTGGAACGCGACAGCATTCAACGACGCCTGACTGCTTTTCGTGCTGCGCGACCACTGCAGCTTATGCAAGCGTAATGTTTACCGAGAAACGCTGACGGTGAACGGTACGCATAAAGGGGGCAAGCTTTTTGTTACAAACGCTGCCTCTTGCGTGGGTCGATCTCTTCGAACTTTTAATATTTCAATCTCAGGAGAGCTAGCGTAAACGATATGCGCTGTCAGTGTTTTTTCCAATTCCATTCGCTTATGGGCTGCCGTTCTCAAAATTACGAGGAATAACTTTGTACAGAATGAAACACAAGGTGTGAGCAACTTTGGTGGTAGAAGAATGGTTGGGTATGCATGCTTCGAAATATGGGACCCTACCAGTAAAACTATTGCGATACGTTTTTATGCCAATTTCATGACGTCAAATTTACATAACCGCCGACGCAAGCATGAGGCGGTAACCCGCAGTGCTGCCTGAACAGCCCAATCAAACGCCCTCCTTGTTTATAGGAGGTAACTTTTGTTTGCTTTCAAAACGATTACAAAGATGGCGCCGAATAAAACAACACACGAAGAAGGCAGACACGAGACAAGCACATAGTCTTTGTAATCGGCGCCTATATGCTTCGGCGCCGTCTTAGTAATCATGCTTAACCAACTAGCCCACCCCTCAGCACATGCTCAGTGATTTCGAAACAAATGACATTGCCTACAGTGACCGGTTTTAAAGCGAAAGCTGTATTAACATCGCCGAGCCGCCGCGAATGTGACTTTCATTTGACCTCAGCTGCGCTGTAGCCTTGGCAACGCATCTCGTAGCCCGACCAGCTTTTCGAACCACACACACACACACACACACACACACATTATATATATATATATATATATATATATATATATATATATATATATATATATATATATATATATATATATATATATATATATATATATATATATATATATATATATATATATATATATATATCATTTACGTGCATCTCACACTCCGTCGATAAAAGAATCTGACGAAGCGGTCAATGAAGTCTGCAGTTTCCTTGGGGGGCTCGAAAAAGCACGCACAGCAATTTGAAGCGAGTTGAACATGCAACAACATATTTATCTTCTAGTTAGAAGGGGAAACAGTGTGTAAGACGAGGACAAGGAAAGAACGACAGCTGATTCTCTAGGCATTGGCTATGCATATCTTTAGAAATAATTCTTAATTCACTATCTCCTTCTCCTTAACAATATCATAAAGTTTGTCCTGAGTATAAATTTAAATATACTGTGCTTGTGCATGGTCTTTATAGTGGAAACAAAGAAAAAAATGTTGAAATTAGAAAATACGGATGAGGTAGTCGCCACTAGTGGCTTCTGATGCGCTTGTGCTCTGATTTTGAGGATTTGCTGAAATAAAGCGAAAGTATGAATTAAAAGCCGCGCACGTCCGCCTCAAGAATGATGCAGTAAGCTTTTAGCCACAATAAAATTACAAGGGAAAAGGTAGAGACAACTCAAAAGAAACCTCAAATGATGTGGTTGATAGAACTCTGGTAATGACACTTTAGGGGGGGAGGGTTAAGGGGAGCCTTGGGCATCACCGGGAAGGGGCTCAGCATGTCGTGAAAATGCCGGTGCGTCGTTATTGCAACTTCGGCATCCTACTCTCGTCATGCCGTCTTCATCACGCTGTCGTTTCGGCATCGTCATCGCTTCAGTATCGTCTGCCCACTATCGCCATGCCGTCGTCGTCCTACCAACTTCGTCCATCCATCGACGTTATTCCTGTTGGTCATTTATCATAATCATGCTCTCGACATTCGATCGTGATTCTACCGCCGTCGCCATGTCAACGTCGTCATTGCATCGTTGTCACAAAGACGCTACATGCATCCGTCGTCAGACCATCGCCGTCATGCCGTCTTGGTCGCACCGTCGTCGTCGTTGCCGCTTCTTCATCCGGTTGTCATCGTACCATCGTCGTCACGCCATCGGAGTCTTACAGTCGTCGTCCCCTCATTGTCTTAGTCATCACGTTGTCGTTATTATGCAATCATCATGATTTACTTATCTACATGTCATTGTCGTCATAGCGTCGTCGATAAACGCCTTTGTTATTTCATAAATACCTTTACTCCCTCATTCCATCTGCATCAGCGTCGTACAGTCGCCGTCGTGCCTCCAATGTCATGGCCGACCTAGACAAGCAAGTCCCGTAGCTAAGAGGGACGATGTCAGGGTATGTGGTATTTAGCTGAATCAACGAGTCTCAGAATTACCACTGCACGTGCTGATGAACGTGAATTGAGCAATATGGTCTTCGTGCGATGATTAGGGCTATCTATCTATCTATCTATCTATCTATCTATCTATCTATCTATCTATCTATCTATCTATCTATCTATCTATCTATCTATCTATCTATCTATCTATCTATCTATCTATCTATCTATCTATCTATCTATCTAACCATAGCTGACGTGGGTCACTGCAAATGAGGGACTGGGCAAGTACCGCTATTGAAAGAAATTCTTTGACGTCGGCTTAGAGCACGGGGTATGTGCAACACGGTCTGTGCTGGTCTTAATTAACCTCTCTGATGCCAACGTTGGTCGTTGGCCACGTGCCTGTAAATGTGTGCCGCTCTGCAGCGAACAACTTTGATGCCAATTTAGTTAACTAAGTCCACTTAGGCACAACAAGAGAAAGGAAACATGAGAGCACGTACTAGTTACGGCACTCAGACACACCATTTCAGACTTGTTCTTCATTAAACAAGTACTTTTTATACCTCATGAACCAGCCTCTAAATTACGACCTTATGTATCTTAACGAGTACTAATAATACCCGTGTTCGGCCGCATTATTAGGTTCAATACACGATTATCTGTCACATGACTGTTCATGGTGTTCTTTTTTTCATTCGTGTTTGTAATGTAGGTAACGCTCGAAGTTATTTGTATCTGAAGGCATATTGACGCTTGCATACCATTACTATTCGGAAGTAACATTCCTCCCTGTCGTTCGCTGTGTTTCGCGCAGTGTGGCTTTCTTGCTGGTGTTGCCCGAGACGGCTGTACTGGGCGTCTCAAAAATGCTAAAGAAATGCATAGAAAGCTTCGTTTCAAAATGCTGTATTACACACATCTCTATAAAGTTTCCCGTAGGCTTATGCAGTTATATTGAAATTTACTACATAAAAATAAGAACGCTTCGGTAATGTCTTATTAGTTTGGCTTTGCTTCCAGTTGCTAGCTTGATTCCGCACGACTCTGTCCTTACGTTATACGACCGGGCGACTTCTCCGTCGGTGCTTATTTCTAGCTCCCCGGAAAAACGGCCAACAGCAAGGTGCTTCGTCGGTTCGGCTGTTCTGCCTCTTCAGGCACAACTCTCACTCGCCCGGGTGGCAGATGAGACAAGAAAGGGAGAGCGCGCCCAAGGGGGGCGGCAGGGCTTCAGCCTCCGGGGATAGCGTAGGTGTGAGCGGCGGCGAACATCGATTAATCGCGGCGCACTTGTTATAAACGACGACGGAGCTGATATCGAAGGTTGACCTCTGCACAATCGAGATTCCCCTGGGCCCAGGAGGAGTTATCAGGAACACCTTTTTCTTTTACTCTAACTTCCCTATATTTTCTTTCCTTTCTCGTACTACGTGAACTTGCGTGATGCACGTTTCTTTTCTTCTTTCGCTCCTTTATTCGCCATCTCTCTCGTTCTCGTTTTGAAAAAGTAAAGGTCGGTGAGTTTCCTGCCCACAGAGCCTGGTTGGCATTTCCAGGTCGATATCGATTTTTGAGCTATCGATCTCGGTGCCTTTCGGAGATTTCTTTTTTTGACGAAAGCTAAAACTGACAAGAACGATGTAAAACATCACAAACTGTGCGCATATGCTTTTATTTCTTCTTATAGCAAAAAAAAAATATTTTTTGTGCGTGTATGTGCGAACAGTACATACGAGAAATTCATTTAACTGGGCTATATGCATTTTTTTGTGAACTAGCTGGAACAATTGCTGCATTGTTATACAGGGTGTACCACGTAACTTTTGCCAAACCTTAAAAATATGCAAATGCCACGCACCAGGACAGAACCAAGGTAACGTTGTATGTCGTCGCTTGTAGAAGCTCAAATTATGTTTCTTCATTTGACCTAATTACATAATTTCTCCGATATAATTAATCAACTTCTCAAACATTATAGTTAGATAAAAAGTGTCAATGAGAAAATTGTAGAGAGACATGAATAACTCCAGATACAGAATTCTGCTGCTCAATACGTGACATATAAACGTGTTTTTCCAAGCGAGAAAGAAGCCCGCGAATGAACGCAAAGTTCCTCGAGCGGCCCGTCGCGCAGCAATTTACGTTACAGTAGGCGCCGAAAGAAAAGCACCGGTGCAGATTTTTCACAAGGAAGTAGCATTTCACTTTCTTCCGCTATCGTCGCGGCACCGTTTTCATCAACTGCAAAGTAAGATTACTTACGCGGACGCCTCGCTTCCCAAGCACGGAACCAGAGCAACGGCGGTAGTCACCACCATTGATAAACTGGTCACAGGCGCGTCGATACGGACGACGAATACAGCCGAAGCAGAAGAAGTGGCCGTGGCCCTCGCACTCGCACAACCGGGAGTGAGGACCGTGGTCACAGACTCCCAGACCGCCTACGCAAGCTACCGCAAGGGGAACATCTCTCCCGCGGCACTAGCGATCCTCACCAAATGCAAATCACCGGGACGGGCCGTTGAGCTCGTGTGGGTCCCGGCTCACTCGCACGTGGAAGGCAACGCACTCGCCGACCACTATGCCCGAGAACTTTCAATCCGGGCCGAGGACGAGCCAGAGCTACCGCACCCCGTGACAAGCTACAAAGAAATCACGCAAATGTACAGAAGCGGCAGATGTAGGCTTCCCCGTCCGCATCCGCAACTTAACCGAATGCAGCAAACGATCGTGCGACGCACGCAAGCGGGGTCGCTATCGCATCCCGTGCTCTTGCACAAGATGTTCCCAACAGAGCATGACACTTCATGCCCTTTTTGCAGACGGTCAAAAGGCACTCTAGCCCACATCCTTGCAGAGTGCACTAAGCTCAAGAACCCCCCACCATCCCTACCCCCCCGAGCGATGGGAGACCTTGTTGTCCAGCCCCGACCTACCGACCCAGCTCGCGCTGGCGGCTAGGGGCCAGGAACTGCTGGACGCATATGTGACCTGAGAAGAAGGTTCCACCCCTTCTGGTGCCAGCGCGCACCAACCGTCACTAAGGGCTCAGCACAAAAGTTGAATCTCTCTTTCTCTCTCTCACAGTTGCCGATATGTGTTTGGTGGAGTTCAAGTGCAACTGATTTCAGTTTAAGAAAGTTATTATTCTACGCGTTCGATCCTGAACTATCCTCAGTGGCAACGTATTACCCCCGTAGGAAGGCGCTAAGTTTCTTGTCTTGAAACATGAATACGGCGTACGACCCAAACTTACATAACATATTGTTCCTGGCGCATGGCATGAAGCACACGAACAGAGAGAAAAAAAAAGAGAGAGGCAGAGAAGCACAAACTACGAACGGTTTATTTGGAGACAGATACAAAGTAAATTTTTATTAGACGTGTATTAGATGTACAAACAAGCTTCGCTTGCACAGTTTTGTGTAAGCTGAGATTGTAGGCGAGATTAGAGATCACACTAGGAGACAATTATTAGAAGCGCTTTCTATCAGAAAGAAAAAGTGACTCGTGTTAGTGGCGTATGTGTTACGTCGTTTTATTCGGGCATGTGCTTTTTCGAGAGACAAATATTGTGATTCTGTGTTTCTACGTCACACATTCTCTGCACTGCGCGTGCGTGGAAGTAGTCTTCATTTTTGTCTCTGTCTGCTAAAAGTTGGCAGTCATATTAGCCTACGCTAAGGAAAGGAGAAGGCCCCGCAGGCCTGCGCGCTCACGAGACATTCATTACATTGCTTGAAACGTTTATTCCAATAAATTGTTGCTTTTATTACTTTTTTTCTCCCACCGAAGGTTGTGGGGTGGAGTGCGTTACCTCTACATAAATTACCTGCATTTTAATTACCTTCGCCCTAATTAACAGCAAAGCTCGAGGTTTGGCCTTCCACCAAAGGCTGTAGGTTCCAGCGCCTTAATCTACTCCGCCTTACTTAACAGCAAAGGTAGTGTGTTCGGAACTGGACCTTCACAACGTCAATTTGCACCCAACTTGGAGATATGGCCGGTTCGCCCACATCTGCATGTTGTGTAGCGGGTTCGAGTGCCTTAATTAACACAAAAGATTATGGCTTCGAATCCTACCAATGGCAGTGTATTCGGGTACCTTAATTCAGCATGTCATAATTATCTGTACCTTCACTTCGCCCTAAATAACAGCAAATGTAGTGGGTTCGGTACTCGACTTTCACGATGTCGATTGGAATCCAACTTGGAGATATGGCCGCTTCGCCCATATCTTCGACTTAATTCGTTCATTGAGCAGGTTGTCTGCTCAATGAATCCGGAATTAAGTGCACTATACAAAGCTTTATTTTCTTGCGCAGCTTGCTACATGTTAGCGGGCACACACACACACACCCACACACACACACACACACACACACACACACACACACACACACACACACACACACACACACACACACACACACACACACACACACACACACACACACACACACACACACACACACACACACACACACACACACACACACACACACACACACACACACACAAACACACGCACACAGTGTTGTTCCAACCATCATCATCATCATCATCATCATCATCGGCCTGGTTACGCCCACTGCAGGGCAAAGGCCTCTCCCATACTTCTCCAAGAACCCCGGTCATGTACTAATTGTGGCCATGTCGTCCCTGCAAACTTCTTAATCTCATCCGGCCACCTAACCAACTGCCGCCCCCTGCTACGCTACCCGTTCCTTGGAATTCAGTCCGTAGCCCTTAATGACCATCGGTTGTCTTCCCTCCTCAATACATGTCCTGCCCATGCCCCCATTTCTTTTTCTTGATTTCAACTAAAATGTCATTAACTCGCGTTTGTTCCCTCACCCAATCTACTATTTTCTTATGCCTTAACGTTACACCTATCATTCTTCTTTCCATAGCTCGTTGCGTCGTCTTCAACTTCAGTAGAACCCTTTTCGTAAGCCTCCAGGTTTCTGCCCTGTACGTGAGTACTGGTAAGACACAGCTGTTTTACACTTTTCTCTTGAGGGATAATGGCAACCTGCTGTTCATGATCTGAGAATGCCTGCCAAACGCACCCCAGCCCGTTCTTATTCTTCTGATCATTTTTCTCATGATCCGGATCCGCGGTCACTACCTGCCCTAAGTACCACTTCCAATGCCTCGCTACCTATCGTAAACTGTACCTATCGCTACGAAACGCTACCTATCGTATCTATCGTTCCAACCACATGCCTTTAAACAAACTGCTTAAAGTGATGGCCATCCGTGGCAACACACACCCTCAACCTGTATTTCATGGAATCCAAGACTCGCTTGAGCATTACAGGTTGAATTGCAGCACATGCAGCAATGATCCTTGCTTTGAGGTTTTTTCACTTTAGTCTGATCCTTGCTTTGAAGACACAGGCACTTTTTTGCCAGCGAGTTTCGGTTTCAAGGAGACTGCTAAGCGGAACTAGTTGTTCGCGTAGCTCCCACTTGAACTCTGCTGTTTAAAATTTGGTCGTTGGGATAGGTGGTGTCGAAGACGGGTCGCAAAGTACTCATTTGCTGTAGCCACTTATTGTAGATAATTGTGAAGTTAATTAGCGTAACTTCGATAATTGCGCACGTAGGTGTGAAAATTGCTATGTATCTAGAAGCCTCCCATCCGTACACTCTAATGGGAAACATAACGTTACCCTGATTTATATTTTTCGAATTTAAGAAATTTGCTACAGCTGAAAAAAAAAACGCTCTGTGTAGAGGTTTTCCAATCTAACATTAGCCAAGCTGTCTACAGGAATGGATATTTAAGAAATTGAGGTGCAAAATAGAATTATAAGACGCGATTTTAAGTTCTCAGAAGACTGACGACAGAGCGCCGTGAGCCTTAAAATATTGTCTTACACCATGTTTTTTATATGTTTTTTAAATAACATGGCGACGTTAGCTCGTAGTCCCCCTGTATAGGCATGTCCGAATACTTTGCCCAATTGCTAACAAAGCTAAAACGAGGGAGAATAAAAACTAAAAGCAACAATAACCACTCAATATTCATTGGTAAATTAGGAGCGCGGACAAGTCTCTGCGCATTCAAGTTAGGCCACTTCTTCGCCATACAGTTCGACTGTGATCCTCGAGTATGCCTACGCATGTACAGGCGCCGAGAAAAGTGGTATACTTCACGCAACGGGAGCCGGAGCAGCGGCACACCGCATCGCGACGCCATCTACAGGCGGCATCTGGGATCGAGACAGCCAATGGCCAATGCCTGCAGATAATAAAGGGCACCCATTGGCTCTCTCGATACCAGATGCTGCCTGTAGATGGCGTCGCGATGCGGTGTGCCGCTGCTCCGGCTCCCGTTGCGTGGAGTATACCACTTTTGTCGGCGCCTGTACGTGCCATTTTTACAAAACTTTAGTTGGAAGTCAGCGCTTGTGTTAGTTCGACCATTATTTCTGTCCTTCATCCACTCTTACACTTTTTTTGTAACGTATTACAAATTAAGCCAGCCACACACATTGTTTCACTATATGCCTGTATAGTGCCTGAACTCTTCTCTCAGACTTCGTCATCCATCTAGACTATTCGCAAACGAGGTAACTTATTTGCCTACTATGGCTTGGTGTAGCTTTTACGAATACGTTTGCTAGATGCACTGCAATGACCAAGTATTCTGCCTGAGATGAGTGGTGCAGCAATAAAATCATCAAAGGCAATTGTCAGCGGTGTACTCGCTATGTCAAGACCAGGCTATATCGAGTCGACTACTGACCGGTTTCGCAGCAGACGATCTTGCAATACCGGCCTATACACTCATCGGACCAGCAGGCGGTGCAGGCATAACTAATTTTGATACGTTCAAGTGCTTTAATAGACTGCAACAACCCAGGGTTTCATTCGCACGTGGGCTTTCATAAGGCGTAGCACTCTTCGCCTCATTCGTGGCACTTCGCGATAGCTAGGTAGATAGCTAGGTACATAGGCGCCAACTATGGTGGGGCTCCTGGGCCCAAGCCGCCTCCGAAGTTTTTTGGAGTAAGGGGCAGACGCAGAGATCCCCCCCCCCACGACAATGCCTAAGCCTATCCCTCCCCTAAAGAGTCATTACCAGAGTTACGTCACCCCCATCATTTTAGGTTTATTTTGAGTTGCCCGTACCTTCTCACTCCAAATGTTATTAGCGCTAAAAGCTTACTGTATTATTGTTGGCAGTGTTGCCATTATTGTTGGCTGTGCACGGTGGCCAACAGGAATAAAAATTCATATTTTCGCTTTATATCTGGAAATCCTGACAATATGGGGACAAGCGCATTAGAAGTACCAGCGGCGGCCACTTCATCATTACGTATTTTCTTATTTCAACATTTTTTATTGCGATATCAATTATACGGACCTCCATGGGCATTTTTGCCGTTGCCGTCACTGTCGGCGTCGCCGTGATGTTCTCTTACAGTCCAAGGGTGACAACATGGTCGCCGCGCGCCGCATGCTGTATGTGCGTGTGAAAGCGTGCGAGGGTGTGCCGACAGCGGTGACTCAATCTCGCGTGTGCAAGGGAGGAAAACAGGCAGGAAGCGTGCCGCGTCCGTAAAGCGCGTAGAACAGGGGGAAGGGGGGGACATTCTGCTCCAGCGGCAACTGCGTGCGGCGCGACCGCGGGGGCTCTCTCTTGAAAGACATCTGCAATCGGGACCGAGTCTAGGCGCATCGGGAGGAAGGGACGGGGGGAGGGGGGTGTTTTATTCCGGCAGCTGCTTCTTTGGCGCGGCCGTGTAGGCCGTATCTTGAAAGCGATCTGCGATGAGGACATAGTATAGGTTTCTAGGCGCACTGAGGGCCGATAGCTTCGTGTGCGCTGTGTTCTCGCCGCTTAGTTCGCGTGGAAGCGACAGACAGCACTAGGGTCAATTCGCTTGCTCCTGCTGCCATGCTTCCTCACTCAAGCGTATTGAAAGCGAGTTTACTCGGTTATCGAGTGGGATGTGCTCATGTTTGATTGTGCGCACGCGACACCATGCATGTTATTGAGCAAGTAAATATTTACAAACTGATGCGGCCGATAATACTACTATCCTTACTTCATATACCTGTCTACAAATTTGCTGTCGCAATCGATGCTTTGCTTTTGGGGCGAAACTTCGGCATCTAAAGAGAAGGAGCTAGCCAAGTAACAATTATTTGTAATAGTATAGATAGCCTATGCCTTGACAATGAATACGTTGCTGTTTGTTCACATGGGTTCGAATTGCCTTGCGTGCTTTTTTGACCATGAAAAAGAACCTGCAAACTTCAGTGACCCCTTTGGCAGAGTCTTTTATGAACGGGGTGTGATATGTAGGTGAATGATATGTGTCTCACTATTGCTGCTTTTTCTAGTAAGCGATGCCTAACGGCTCAGGAAAGAAAGAGAGACCCTTCTAATAATTTACAACATTTATTAGGAATGGCAACATCGCCACTTGCATGCAGAGGTCATAAACATATATAATTCATTCAGTAACAGCAATGAAACCTAGCCGAATTCCCTCGAAATTGGAATGAATAGCAGTCATGTACAGCAGCGCTAATATTCACTCTCACAGTAAAAAACAAAAAAGAGGCTACAGCTTCGCCGGAAAGGCGACACAAAATTAGTGATTGCCAATTACAAGGCAATTACACTAAGAAAGATAAGACCCCTGAGAGATGCCAAATTCTTGGTGGTGAGATAGGACTCAGGCTGTGAAATGGAAATTTCTCCTACTATGAGGTCTTTTAAATACGCACATAAGGCCGTGACTTCAGTGAACAACTGTTCAAGGTAACACAAAAAATTATTCAAGTCCGTCCTTTAATAAAGGTTATATATGAAGCAATCCTATGACCGCCTGCAACTAGACGAAGTTGAAACAAAACAAGAGGCAGGGGGAGAAAAGAGAGAAAATAATGAAGTGCGATCGAACATAATGGAGTCTGTGTTGTTTAGCATTTAAGTGCACTTTCATTACATATTTTGGCGCAGTCGGCTTTTTACGATCCATGATGTGGGTAACCTTCTTCGTTGAGCCAGCCAAAAACAGCCTCGTCTTCACGAAGTACGCGCTCCCTGGAGTCACTCAATCTTCCAGTCGACGTGACCACTGGTGAGCCTATCTATCGTGCTGCAGAAGGCATATATCTCTTTGGACGAACTTTTAGAAAAAGGGTTCGTGAAGATAAACCTTCAAGTTTCCCTTTTCAACCGTTTTGTGCAATCGCAAGTAAAGAAGTCAGTCGCATCGGAGCGAACTTACCATTAAGATCTCTCCCTTATGCTTCAGGCGATGCAGCTTCAACAAAAGCAAGTTTCACAGCACAATGAAATGATTGACTCTTGTCTCGGCTCTGAGTCTTAAAAAAAGCGCTTCTACCGACGTTGTGGCACATGAACACTTTGATGGTTTGTCGAGGAATCCAGGAGCTTGGATCGAATTCTTTGAATACGCCAGTGGACAAAACAGCTGCGACACAGATAAAAGAAGAGTGAAGCATATGCTCTCTTTTCTAAATGGCATCGCACGAAAATGGTACGAGCTGCGTATCACGGGACATCAGTGTCATGCACGGAGCACGTGGAAGGAGAGCTTCACCTCGTCATTCAGTGGCAGCCCACTTGAGCGAAGGGAAGAAAGCTGTATTTCATCGATATAGGTATGGAGGAGTGTTCGAGTATTTATTCGAAAAGTGTCGACTACTTGAACTTGTAGAGCCGGTACTTCCACTAAATTCTCTTATAACGCCCACAATACATTGCCTACCTTGGGAATTACAACGTCCAATTCAAGCTGCAGCACCAAAAACTATGGAAGCTTTGCTGGAGTCACTTCAAGAGATCGCCTGCCATTGGATTGAGAGGACGACAAAACCGCGTTGGATGTTCCAGGTGCAGAAGCATCCACAAACGGAGTTTCATGAACAGTTAAGAAAGAACGGTGACCAAGAGGGAAGTCACCAGAGGTCGTTGCATGCCGCGGAAAGAGAGTCGTGGCCTGAGGAACGCAGTTTGCCCAGACTGAAAAGAAAAAAACAAATAAATGAGGGTTCTCAGTCCAACCCTATGACAAAAAACTAGACTGTTTGTTTGATTTCTGCGAGTTTGTTACGTATAGAAATTGAGATCAATGGACAACCTACAAGAACACTTATAGACAGCGGAGCTTCTACATCCATTCAGAAGAAAAGCAACGCAAACCCACAAGATGTAATCCGAAGGAGATCAGTTCCTGCGCGTGGGTATGATGGAAGCAAGAGAGAGTACTGTGAGTGGGCACACCTGGAGGGGGGGGGGAGTAAAGTACCACTCTAATGAGGCAGAAGTGGTTGCATTAGTTTTAGGGACTGCGGAGTACGAATTTCTCCTATCTCATCCGGGCATGAAGTAGTTGAGGCTGATTGCTGCGTCGCACATTCTTCGCAACAGTAGTGAACAGGTTTTATAAAAAAAAATGAAATTGCGAAGCGTTATGCGACACTACCATTCTACGATTATCAAGTGCGCCGTATTAGCGTACTCCTGATAAATTTTAATCACCTGGGGATTTTCACCGTGCCCCCGCTGCATACTGCATGGTGCACGACCGCTTTCGCCTTTCGCCCCCGCCGAAATGCGCCCGCCTCGGCCGGGAATCAAGCCCACGACCTCGTGCTGTGCAGTGCAATAGCCGCTAAGCCTCCGTGGTGGGTCAGCGGGTTGAACCAACCAGAGGGCCCAAGTAACGTGCTCAAGCCGTTAAGAGTCATTTACCGAAAGGCTCCGCTGTGCATATATGCCTGTAAACGGGCAATCACTTCATTCCAGAACAGCGAAAGCGCCAAATGCAGCAGTTAACTTGGCTAAGTAATGATTACACTATCCTAGCAGCACCACGCATTGCCACTTCCTCTCTTATACACCGAGAACGCTGAAAAGCGTCAGTTGTGGCCATGCGTTCCTGGCCAGGTAGCGCGTTTCAGTATTAAAAGCATTACCAGAGGAGCAGGGATATTCGGCAAGTTCCCTGTCGAGCAATCGTTGTGGTTGCAAATAGCTGCCGGTTTACTTAGTAGTGCATGCAACTGCAGCGGCGCCGATCATACAGGTCTTCCGCTCCAGAAGCCTATTGACAGGGAGTTGGCGCGGCGCGCTTTAACTGGCTTGTTCTTGCAGGCGCGTGTTTCGGCGCAGGACGTGACCGGCGAGTCAACGACGTGGCCGAAACCGATCCCTGCAGCCAACTCAAGCGGTGGACAGGGAAAGCAGCGAACAGCAGCAATGATTGTTAGCTGCTTTACTTTGCGTAAGAGCGGCGTAAAAACAAAATTGTACCTCCACCACCTCCGTTGAGGAGGCGTGATGCAAGTTCATTTCCAGCTCTTTTTTTTCGTGAAATGGGAGGTTGAAATGCCGTACGAGCAGATATATCCACGCTTATGCGTAACCGTGATTTGCAGGGCTAACTGCGGTTACCGAGAACGTGGTTTGCCATTGCTACACGGGCTCAGATAAGGAAACCAACGCGATCACGCGGTCCTCGTGCAAGCAAACTTTTTTTCGTAATGCTCGCGGCTTATCACAAAGAATAATTACCAGTATGCTAGTATATAATGTAAGCAAATTTAGGTTCACTGTTTTAATACAGAAAGCTTTTAATAACTCGGTAATATTCAGCAACCTGACGATTTTGTGAAGAAGTGTCTCAACACTGTTTGCCGTAGCCAGTAAGAGAGCCAAAACTATCCACTCTGTTAATAGACTCTAGACAGTCGTGCGGCTTCGTTACAGCGTGTTACCTGTCGGCGCGTATTGTTTCTTCTGCTTCACGTTAGCCACAACTGTCGTGCCTAAGCTTCTGCTGTGAATTCTTCGCATTGTTTTTTTTTTCTCTTTGCTCAAGTAGTTTGTGTGTGCGTGCGCGCGCGCGTGTGTGTGTTTGCGTGTGTGTGCGTCATTGTCTGCGCGCGCGCGCGTGTGTGTGTGCCTGTGCGTGTGTGCGTGCGTGCGTGTAATGTGCCTAACAGTGTGTGTGGTTTGAGAGATTACCCGTGCGGCACGGTGCGATGGCCCTGGTTGAGTCTGCGGCCAACAGCGATATTGAAGACACCGACCATGAATTTTTTGTAGCATTTGGCACTTTTAAAGAATCGGTTTAGCAGCAGCGTATGCAGCAACTGTGAATCATTGCGAAACTTGAAAGAACTGGATGCTGACCATAACCGTGCTCAGCGCAGGAGCCAGGAGATTATATTGGCAGCCGTAGCACTTCAGGCGAACGTTCGGGTTGGGCACACCCGCGGCAAGTTTCGTGGCACCAGGCGATCCTACGTTGACGTGTGTCCCGCAAAGGCCAAGTCACTGATTACTGTAATTACAAGGAGTGATACAGTGTGATATTATTGGCTATTGTCGACCACACCTACAGGTTTATCTACACGAATGTACGATCACCTAGGAACCACAATGCAAGCGCCTATCACCGGTCACACCTTCCAGAAATGTTGACTGGGTGCGTCGTCATGAGTGGAACGAAAGTATTTCGAGGTGTTGACATTAGTACTCACAAGGTATGTAATGCACCCTCTAACATACGCAAGCTAGCTTTCCAGGTGTTCGACTGACTGCGCCTCAAGTTTGCCTCTTCAATTTGATTAGCTTTTTGAAAGAATCAAATCACCTTATTGAATCGAACTCAATATACGGCCACGAGATTTGTCTCGTGTACCTAACTACAACTGAAGCCATCTTACAAATAACTCACCATTTTACTTTTACTCACCACCCAAGTCTCTTTGTACTGTCATTTAAAACAAAGGCAGTGATAGCCATATAATACACCAATGAATTGCCCATTACCTCAATGTTTTCCTACAGCAGAAGACCATCCTTCACTGGCATCAATCCGAGAAGGATGTGTAGCAACCAGTAATGCGGCCATTTTGAGGCGCCAACTCTTGTGCGTCTGCAGAATAGCCTTTACTTAATGGGGAAAAAATATATATAGCACTGCATTCAGTCTCAAATAATTGCAATGGGGTTTGTCTTTCCGTATACCTAAGATATTCTCAGAACAAATTCCTGCACATAAGTTCTCTCACAAGTAGTTGACAATACGAAGAATAATGTTCCCCTCATAACCATAACAGTTAAGTCCTAAATTTTACTGTATTAAACAACGAAATAACACATTCATTCATTCCCTTCCATTACTGCGCTTAATACCTGTCCTAAGAGGCGGAATTTTTATTTGTCGCTCGCTACGCCTACCTGTCATTCTAAAGCACCAGACATGTTGGGTCATAATCTCTCGAGCGCCATTAAGAACACAAACGGATAGCGGCACGCACTCTGTTTCAGGATTGCACGTTGAAGACCACGGTGAACAAAAATTTCCTATAGGTCCTTGCAAGCAAACCGGTGTGGGTAAAAGATTAAAAAGAAGTAGCTCGCCAAGTCTCTAAGGCCGAAGCCACATTTTGCATCGGCTGGTAAACTGCGCGAATAGGCTTACGTTTAGATGCAACGTGGTCACGGCAGAAACGAAAGTTATGAAGATTCAGTGAAAGTGAAAACAGTTTGCGAATTCAGCAAAAATGCAGCGCACCAGCCCTGCGTACTAGAGGAGGTGCTGCTGACAACGCAGTGCTTTCATTGCCGATAGTCGGAACCTTAGCGCACATCGTCCATTTTAGCTACAATGCACGCAACGAACGTATGGTTACGTATGTGACCAGGACGACTTCAGTACTAACCGATAGTGCTTCCTAAGGTTCTCCATTTTCAGCTGTGGCTGCTTCATATTATAGGGTTCTTAACCTTCTGGCAGTCCGGCTTGCCCTTCATCCCGAATGCTGGCGTATATACGAGCATTGTGTGTGGGAGTGCAACGCACTGATGTTGTTTTGTCAAACGCGTATTGGTGCCCGCGTTGTCGCGTCTGGCCAAATAACGCTCTTTTGGCTCGACATTGCCGACGACGCGGCGCTCCCTGCCATGGCGTCCGCCCTCTTGTCTGGTTGTCGGTTTAGGAGGAGAAACTGAGGTTGGCAAGCTCGGTTTGCGATAACATGGTTAGGGTACTAAGTGCGGTTATCTCTATTGTGTAGCTAGCGGTAACCGTGGTTAGCCGTAACGCAACCGTTCTTGGCTTAACCACGGTTAAGGCCGTCCGTGTGACAGGGGTGTTAAATTAGCATAATAACCAGCGTCTCGACTCGACTCCTCAGTCGCTGGCTTTACTGCGTTTGTGAAACGTGATAAAAGGGAAATTATGAAGGAGTTTAAGGTGTGGTGGATAACCACAAAGAGAACAGCTGACAAGGCATATTACTGCGATGCCCAAGCAACTATAAGCGACGACTTTATTGATGAGGTTCTACGTGCCAGAGCCTTGACCTGATCGTGAGGCGTGCCATAGTGGGGGCGCCAAAATTTTTTTGTCGGCCTGGGCCCACGGGCGTTTTGCATTTCTCCCCCATCGAAATGCGACTGCTCTGCCCAGATTGGATTCCGAAACGTTTTTGTTTCTTCTTTGTTTTTGCACTAAGAACTGGATACAGGACGCACGAATCATTGCACCACCCTTCGTTGTGAGCCTCTTCTAGCGCAAAAGTAATTTCGCAGCGCATAGCCAATTCGCCAAAATCGCTCCTTTGACGAGATTTTATTCGGCGACTTCGTGCTTTTCCCGGCAGCGCCATCGCTATTAAGCCGCCGCATGCCGCGCGTAGCAACTGTAACGGTATCGAATCTACTAAATCATTTTGGCCATAAGTAGGAACTAAATTTACTTCTTTGATTAATTTTGTTGTTAAAAGCTTAAAAAAGTTCAACTACTCTTGCGTTCTCAAGAACGAAAGAACTTATGCCATGCTATATATTTATGCCTGCGCAAATTGATGCAACTTTGTAAATCATATGAAGGGGTAGAAGCAGAAGCGAGGGACCTCATATTTGTTAGTCACCGCCACATAAAGCCAACAAGTAACGAACCCAAGGAATGCATACGGGAATTTTTCGTAATATGAACTGAAGCGTGCAGAAACGAAAATGAACGAAAAGTCAGCTTGTCGGCAGTGGTCGGACCCACATTACTCCTGCCATCCACTACAGAGTGCGCTACGGCTGTCCTCACGTCCACATTCTAAGGCATTATAGGAGCACGACAGTACGATGAAACCACAGGCATTCTGCGTACCTCGGCCGAGACAGAAATCAGCACCTATACCATGTGAAGAATGGTGTTAAATGTACGAAACCTTGCTAGCATTTACACAGAGCACAACTTGCAAGCACCGGATGAAATTAGTGCCGCAAATTGTGGCACATCACAATACGAGGCTCCTGTGCCAAGTTTCGAAGGCGGCTGATGCATCAGCTTGCATATGTCGCATTGGTTGGCCGAGTTAAACTGCGTTGATCCTAAATCTACGATTAGCCCTCCGTGAGCCTCGTGTTGGAAAACCATGCGAGAACGAGATACACACATTGCGTCCTTGTTATTTGCACTCATATCCACTACAACATGTAATACGAAACAGCCCAGCGTCGCACCCTATTACATTTTATGCCGCCGATACTTTTCGGGTGGCACCCGTTTCGCTTGTCTGACAAACACGGACAAAAAATAGACGTGGTCACATAAAATGTGTGCCATCGGGGTGGGCTCATGGCGGATTCCGAATAAATGTAATTTAGAATTGCTTTATATTAAGGGGCCCTCTAGCGGTAAGGTAGAAAGCGGGACGAGTTGGAAAGGTTGCATACTTATTAATCAGCGCGAAAACAACGCAAGACACAGAGGTAGAACGACAGAATGAGCCCTGACTAAGAGCTGAACGTTATTGTGTTTCGCTCAATATATTTCAGTTGTGAGACAGCTGTATATATGTGACGAACCGCACGAGCACGGTGCGGTGAAACAGTGGTGAAGGAGGAAGACGAAGTTTGAAATAAGCAGAGCTTTGCACGACCGCCATGTCTACTGCGTTCCACTAGTCGATAGGATCAACCGAGCCTTAAATCATGACAACATCCAAGAAAGTAATCAACATCCCAAAGTAGTCGGGAGCACCCGAGGACGTTCCCTTTGACCAGTGGCTCCGGCTCTTCCTCGGGAAGATTGTGGCCGCTGCATGGAAGGGGCGAGGCAAGCTGTGCCGTTTCTCCAGTTACCTTGAAGGTGCGGCCTTCCGATGGTACCTTACCGAGGTGTTTGACACTGACGCATCTTGGGAGACTACATGTCAATGCATGACACAACGCCTTACAAGCACCATCGCGGATTCGTTTCGTCAGTTCATTCAATGTCGGCTAAAGCCGGGCCAGAGCCTCAAGGACTACTAGAATAAAAAATGTGTCTGGGGCGCCTTGCCGACCTAAGGACGTGCACCTTATATCAGGGCTCATCGACGGCCTTCCCGCCGATATGGAGATGGCTCTTGCTGGGCTTAACCCGTCTACACAAGCAACGTGGTTTTCAGCTGCGCTGCGATTAGAGTAAACTACGCAGCGATTTAAATCACAGCGCTTTCTACCACACAAAAACACGCAGATCAACGCAGGAAGCGGCAGCGCCCATCAGCGTCCACCTAATACTCCGATACGAACACCCGCGTTCGAATGCAGACACTGCGCAGTGGATGGCTTGCCCCGACAGATTCACTGGGTCAATGAATGTCCCCGACACGCAAGCATTTCCGCCCTCGCCAGGGAAACGAGGAGGGCGACCCAGAGCTCTGTTAGTTCAATTTGATGCACTCATTAATGGGTACCCTGTCAGCGCTACTCTTGATACAGGAGCCACGATTACCTGTGTCAGGGAAGCAGTACTGGCGGCTCGTCACCTAAATATAGTGGGAGATTCATGCAGCAATGATCAACAAGTTACATCATCTACGAAAACTTTGGGTCGCGTCAATCTCACATCACAAATAAAATTCAGGCACATGTTTTGCAAGGCATGAATAGCAACATACATCTTGGTTTGGACAGTGCCTGTCTCTTTAACTTGTCTCTGTATGTTGATGCCTTACTCTACGCCAAGGGAATGACATCTTCCAGTCTCGTCCACAAAACTATTCCACGGCTAAAATAGACGATTGGTTGCAGGAAGTTGAAGTTTGTGATTTCGTGCATCTAAGTGAAACTCAGAGCTTGGCATTGAAGCAGTTTGTCCATGAGTACGAGGGCATTTTTTCCAAATAACATGCTGACATTCGGTGTATCACAAGCGAAACGCATCACATTCCTCTCACGAACAATGTTCCTATCCGCAGGGCTCCCTATTGATGCTCAGAAGCCGATAGCGTCGAAATGGACAGAAAAATCAACAACCTTCTCGCAGAAGGAGTGATACGACTGTCTACGTCACCGTACGCTGCGCCGGCGCTTTTGGCGGAGAAAAAAGGAGAAGGACCGCGTTTCTCCATAACTTACCTCAAGTTAAAAGCAGTGACGGTTCCCGACTATCCATACCTATCCCTCGCGTCGACGACGTTCTTGAACCTCTCAGGAAGTCGATGTACTTCTGGACGTTAGACATAATGTCAGGTTACTGGCAGGTGAGGATGCATCCGGAACACATTCTGAAAACCGCCTTTGTCACATGTACTGGTCACTACGAATGGCTTGTCACGCCTTTTAGTCTCCGGAACGCTCCAGCCATTTTCCAACGGGCTGTCAAGTCCATCTTGATCAAATACCACTTGACGCACGTCATGAACTATTTTGATGACATTGTTGTCTATTCTGACATTTTCTCAGACCATTTGAAGCATCTAGATGCCATTCTAAACGCTTTTAGAAGCGAAGGCGTTCAACTGAAATTGAAGAAATGTCAGTTCGCACAAACTTCCATTGAGTACCTGGGACACAGGGTTTCAAATGGCACAGTCACTCCGAAACAAAGCAACGTGGAGGCAATGCTGCGGTTTCCCACGCGATCACGCCCTAAAGAGTTGCAGCGTTTTCTCGGCACCGTTAATGTTTACCGTCGATACATTGCCCGCTTTAGTGAAATTGCTCATCCACTGACACGCCTACTCAGCAAAGACAGCACCTGGAACTGGGACCCTGACTGTGAACTGGCTTTCACTCAGCTTAAGAAACGTGTAACGGAAGAACCCATCCTTGCCATCTACGATACCGCCAAACGCTGTGTGCTGTACTGCGATGCGTCCAACAAAGGCATCAGCGCCGTCTTGAAGCAGGCTGATGATGAAGGTGGAAAGCATCCAGTTGCATACCATTCACGCAAGCTGCTAAAGCATGAAATCAATTACGCCATCACAGAACTTCAATGTTTAGCAATTATTGATGCCATCAATAAATGGCATTGTTATCTACATGGAAAACATTTCACTGTGATTACCAATAACGCCGCATTGCAGTGGCTTAAACACTTCAAAAATCTTCGAGGCCGTCTGTTCCGATGGTCCTTGAAGCTCTCCATGTAGGTAAACATCAAGCACCAAAAGGGCATTAACAACATCGAAGGCAGTGGCGTAGCCAGAAATATCGTTCGGGGGGGGGGGGTGCTCATGTTGCAGCTCGGCCTCCTCCTTAAGAGGAAGCTTTAGCTCGGGTGCTGCTATTTAAATACACGTAGAAGGGTAATTCGTTTTTCCTCGCAACAACTGCACCGAATCTGACGATGTTTATTGAATTTAAAAGAAAAATTGAAATTCTAGTGACTGTCGGTTTCGAATTTTTCATTTAGGCGGTCAATTCTTTAGTCAAAATTGGCCAAAATCGCAAACTTTCAGAGAACGGAACTATCAAGTTTAAAACTCAGTAACTCATCAATGAAGAATGATAGCACAATTCTGTGAATTGCATATAATAGTACATCTACAGCGGACAAAATAGATATGTTCAGCATGAATCTAAAAAAAACAATTAGCATTAGGGAAATATGACTTGTAGAACCCTTGTACACAACATAACCAATTCACGCAAGATACAAATTGACACACCAAATTTGTCCGCATTGACTTTCCTAATAGTTGCCGATTACAGAAGCGAGATATCTGTTCTTGGTACATAGCTATTGTTTTGTAAACGTTGTGCTTCTATTTTTCGAAATTTCAAAATTTTCAAAATATTTATACAAACTTCACGCCTTAAATCGAAATTACGTTTCCAACAGACACTATAATTTACCTTCTCCCTCAAATGCAACAAATTTAATTAAAAGCGATTAGCAGGATTATCTCAGAAAAGCGTTTCTGCGTTTTACGTGTACTTGAATAGGCCGCGTCGGATTGGGCCCCAGCTAAAGCTTCCTCTTAAACTATTTTGTCGAGAGATCAAACACATGAATACTGCATTACCATTGTCAAAAATGCTGTAAGCGAATTCTTGAACGCTACGCGCTGTCCAAACAAAGAAAATGTGTATTTTTTCATAAAAGAATATTCTCGTATGTGTCAAAAATTGTGCCCAAAGTAACTGATATTATTGCTTCCATGTTTTTGTATATTTAATAAGTAAAAAAAATATCACACGAACTTTAGAACTATATCAGTTCGAAACCAGGAAAGCAGCGCATACCGCTGATATGAAAAATGAAAAGGCCATGGAATGAACAAGTTGAGGACACATATGTTAATGAAACTTAGTCATTCAAGAACCGTGTTTACATTCTTGTATATATGCAATGGCCAGTGAAAAATCTCGATGACGCTGTTATTTGTTCCAATGTATTACGCAGGAGCAGCTGTCACCGGTCGTGAATTGTGAGTAATTGCACCGAAATTATAGTCGCAACAGAGAGCACGTATAAAAACCAGGAGTTCTGCAAGCTATACGAGGGCGAGTCAAATGAATGTGAGCCAATGCGAATATAGGACAAACGGGGTACTTTATTAAAAAGTAGTCTTCATGAGAATTTAGACATTTGCCCCATTGACTAACGAAACTCCTTAGGTTGTTGCTTCAAAAATTCTGTAACTGAATCTTTCACGTCATCGTTCGGCACGAATCTAGTTCCGTTGAGCTGTTTTTCGGCTGCCCCAAAATGTGGAAGTCGCAAGGGGACAGGTCTGAGCTGTATGACGGATGTTGTAGTGTTTCCCACTTGAACTTTGCCAGTTTTGTATTAACCACATCAGCGACGTGGGAACGGGCATTATCGTGGGACCAGATGACCCAATTCGTCAATTTTCCACGTAATTTGTTCTTGATTGAGACACGCAGTGGTTCCGGCGTTTCACAATATCGGAAACAATTGATAGTCTCTCAAGATTGAGCAAATTCTATCAGTAATGGTCCCTGACGATCGAAAAAAAAAGCCAACAACACCATTCCAACAAAAATGACGGCCTTTGTGTTCTGTGGCCGTGGTAAATTCGAATGTTTCCACTGTAAGCTTTGCCGTCGTGTTTCAGACTCGTAGTAGTGGCACCATGGTTCGTACCCCATCACTATAGCAAACAAGAAATCGTCATTTTCATTGTGATACCGGATCAAATTAGTCAAAGCAGCGCCAAACTTCTCCGTCTTCTGGCGTTGGATCAAAATCTTGGGCATCAATTGCGCACACAAGAGCCGATAACCGAGGTGCTCATGAATTATGGCGTGAACCAAGCCGTGACTGATTTTCACACGCTCTGCCAGCTCATCGATGCTTGTCCTCCATTCTTGTCTCATCAGCTTATCAACCTTTGTAATTGTTGCGGGGTGTAATTGCACAATGGCTTTGGCCCGGTCTTGGAATGTCTTTGCAACTTTCCCATTCTTCTTTGAACCGTTTGCTCCCACGCTTTACAGTGGGCAATGAGATGCAATGTTCAACGTACACGGCCGCCATACGGCGATTAATTCCTTTTTGGGAAACACCTTTAACTGTCAAAAACTTCGCGACCCCACGCTGTTCAGCTTTTAGGGTGTCCATAATGTCAGGCAACCATGTTCAACCCAGTGTATGAGAGCATTAAAGAACATTTATCTTCACACATGCGTACCACTTTGTAAATGAGAGATGCCGCTCTGCTACGGGCATGCCTCGCAGATAATGAACCGAACCATTATTGCGACTCGCACTCGCGCATTAGAAATGCGAAGATACAATGGGATACACAAATGCGAAGATGCAGCTTGATAAAGGGCAATGAGTGTGACTGGAAACAAAGTTCACTGCACGTATAGACGAAACCTCGCAACAACATATTTACATATACGCATAAGCCTCCAATAAATCTACCTATCTAAGAAAAAGACGCTGTATATAATGCGTCAAACAAGGCAAATAAACATGTTGCGCGATCACGGATTCACAGAATCCTAGATTCCGCCCCAATTCCATCCCATCCCCCCGATGTACCGTGCGCGACGGAAGGCGGCGCGCTTGCTCCCCGCTTTTCTCCTTTGCGCACACACGACTGAGCCACCATCGTCGGCTCAGCCATTCCACTGCCCCCCCCCCCTACGTTTTCACTCGCACATACAGCATGCGGCACGCGGTCACGATCTTATCACCCGTGGACTTTATACGAAACATGAGGGCGACGGCGACGGCAGGAATGCGCCTGGAGTGTCCATATAGTTGCTATCGCAATAATATAATAAGAGAATCTGGCAACTGAAGCGTCCCGTGGCTCATTACTTTCCACAAAAGAAGAAGTAACAAAATCTAACTTTCACCATGCGGCAATTCGCTGCGCCGCAGCAATGTATTTTTTTCCTTCTGTGTGGCGGGGTCACCACAGAAGGAAAGTTCTTTGTCTGTCTGTCTGTCTGTCTGTGGGTCGGGGGCACCGAAATGAAAAAAAAACACATTGGAAAGTATGTTGGCCACAATCGAATGCCTACTTTGGGCACCTAATGTGGCTACGGAAGGAGTATCGAAGAAAACATGAGACGCTTGGTCCACTGAGAACCAACCATACGCATACTGCTCGGTATCCTACACCGGCGAGACAAGACTTTTAGGAGAAGTTCTGCAAAAGCGTGCGCGGTGCAATCCGTCCAGTCCCCACAGTGATGGCGGCGAGCGACCATTGTTTGTTTTTCTCGTCTGCTAGCCAGAAAGTGTACAAAACTCTGCCAGGCTAAAATCCACTCGGCCGGAGAAAACCGAACGCCCCGCGAAGTGCGCCGCGCGGTGGTCACGCGAGAAAATCGTATGCGCTCTGGCTGGCTCTGGCAGCCCGCGGGTATTGTAGCGAGAACAAAACAAAAATTGAAGAGGCTCAATGTGTCCTCGCGAATAAAAGTCAAAGTAGAAAAAATCAATAAGAACGTAGTTACCTTGGCTGGCTTTAGTGTGTTGATATGATTGTTCTGGCGTAGGTAAGAAAAAATTTTGATATTTATTTTATGTGACATGGTAGCACAAATGAATCACCGCAACGCTTCGTCTCAATGAACCTCGCTGCGTGTTTTGTCACTTGTCTGCTAGTGTGTTGATTTGACTTGTATTGTTGTGTGTTCCGATGTAAGACTTTAGAAAAGTCAATGGACCTTTGGCGTCAAATGTTTTTAACAACATTAAAACCAGAAAGTTCCGCAATTGAAAATCTAAAGCACAACTTTGGAAATGTCAATGCACCTTTCACATTGAGTTTATGAGATTTATACCCATAAATTTTCGGAAATGACATCCAGGCGCTCCATAGATTCCGCGGCCTCAGCGAGATGCCGCGGCGAGCCCGTTCACCATCAAACCACCCTTGAAACTTTGTGGTCGGATGGCGCTGCTTGGCCTTATGTGACTCTCGGTGCATGGGCGTTGCCGCGAAATCCAGCCCGAGTTCGTTATCTTCGCGGTTAAATGTCTTTTTGAGCGTCAAAAAGACATTCTAGACAAAATCCAGAATGATTTCCGGCGCCGGGGGTTGCTTTCGTCGGTGGTGCAAGGACAGCACGAAAAAATTTCGTGGGGGGGGGGGGGGTGCTGAAGCCCGATAAGCCAACCCCCCCCCCCTGGCTACGCCCCTGATTGAAGGCGGTGCACTATCTAGAAATCCTATCATAGAGCTAATATATATATATATATATATATATATATATATATATATATATATATATATATATATATATATATATATATATATATATGATAAATCGCGAATTCTGTTTCTACCAAACCTCACTCATGAGTACATGAAACAACATTGAAAAGAAGCACATCTATCTTGCATCAAGTTAATATTCTGAACGCACTATGCACGGCGGTAGCTTGTAAGAGCCAAGTAAAAAGAATGCTCCCCCTTGTATTGCCACCTGAGCACTACATCGCAGACTTTTCAGCTCGCAGCTGAAAGAAACGAACTTTCGGAAACACCGCCATAATCTCAGTACTAGACCGACTACTCAGTGCGGGAGTCACGGGCGATCTCGTTTTATATGTCGACAATCGCTCGTCCCATTTGCAATATAAGAAAGTTCTTCGGGCGTGTCGCGCAGCCCAAAATTACCGAATTCTTGTAGAAAAGGGCATCGGAAATAATGTATATATATATATATATATATATATAGTACGAAAGAGGGAAGCCTGTTTGCGCACGGCACGGCCTCAAGGAGTCTGGCACAATGACAAACGCCCTCGCACACGGGACCACGATAATATTCACGCACTGGCGCATCGAAAGTCCCGGCAGGATAAAGGACTCGCACACTAAGAAGAGGTGTTCGAAATATGTAAAGCAGAAAAAATAGGGTGCGGTAAAGCGACCACAGTGAAAAGCAAATGCCGAGAACAATGGCACAATGATGGTCAAAGCCACAACAACATAAAAAAGGATTAGGGTTGGGAGAAGGGACTGGAGAATATCAGTAGAGGGGGGGGGGTGCTGTGGAGTACTCCCTGCACCCTGTCATTGATGGCAGCATCCCATCCTGTTGGGTGGGTGAGTGCCAGGGGTTTGGGAAACCTGCGTCTATGCTACCGTGCGGCGACCCGGCCAGAGTCGCGAGCACCCAAGTCGGAAAGCAAATGTTAGGCGAGCTTTTCCTGCGTGGCCACGGGAGCAGTGGTTCTAAACACGGTCACGAGGGGGAGAAAAGAACAGCGTGGGGACGACGATGAGAAAACGGGCTGATGAGGTTACATGGGGTGGGGTTGGCGCTGACTCAGCGCACAGGTGGCCGGAGAGCTCGAGCAAGAGTCGTTTATTGCGCATTGATCTCAATTAATAATAATAATAATAATAATAATAATAATAACTTTATTGCCATAACACATATACTGTGCTATAATCAGGCCTGTCTAAGCCGGCAAGGGCTTGTGGGACATGGCGCTGCAAAGTTGGAAAGGAAGTATATTGAAATAGGAAAACGATCAGATATCAAGGAAAACGACGGTGTTACGTAAAGCGCGCGACAATACATTTGGCTGCGCAAATTTATTGCCGCAGTACCTAGAGTTCTAGCTTACATAAAACGAACAAAACAGACAACACAAAATGCAAGAATTCAAATCTTTGAAACAATTTCGACATAAATGTTACATGAGATAAGAAGGCATAGCAAATGTTAGTTAGTTAAATGGGGTTTAATGGCGCAAAAGCAGCTGAGGCTATGCTGCGCCACATAGTAAATTTGAAATTGGAACATGTTTAACCTACAGAGCACGGATAATCTTTTTCAGTGATATTTTCGAAGCTGCTCTGAAAATGTCCTATGGTAGATTGTTAAACAGATTAGGAACGTACACACATCGCCGGACTTCACCGTATCCCGCTGCGGAACGAGGCACAGTGAAACGCAAGCCCCAACGAAGCATGCGCGCAGGTTTATGCTCAGCTTTGAAATCCGAGTCGCCAAAATGACGTAACACCGCTGTTTCAACAAACAACGAGCGGAACGAAGGAAAACCTACGGCGGTAAATACCTTTCGAGATAAAAGGAGAGGCACTACACTCTGGAGCATGTTTTTTAAAAGAGCGTCCTCCCGGCTCTCTCAACGCACAGAACTGAAGGCTAAAATTGTAATGCCATACCTTAATATTCCCTACACAAGAGCGTGCAAAATTGTTTTTTTTTTACCGAAAAAGGAACTATACTTTTGCAGTGATGATGCACCCAGGCAACACCTCGGAGCCTACTACATAAATACGCTAAATGAGCTTCCCACTGCAGGTTTGAGTAAAAAAATACACCGATGTACTTTATAGACAACACATATTCCGCTGGAGTAGAACTACATGGCGAACATAACTTATTGCGCAAAAAGTTATGCTCATCTATCGACGTAATCTTCAAAGGATTTCTGAAGCAAATCAGCTTTGTTTTTTTTTATTTATTGATTAGAAGAAATTTTTTATAAAACCAATCAATTACGTTACAGACATCTTTTTGTAGCATACTGATTGCCGATTCGTAGCAAAAATGCTTTGCTTGTAGAACGGTGTCATCGGCGTATTGAAAGATTGTCCATTTTGAAACAGGGGGCGCAAGGCCATTCATGAAATTATTAAACAGCAGCAGGGCTATGACCGGCCCTTGAGGGACTCCACCTTTAATAGGGAAATATAAAGCTAGGGTGATTGCCTAATACTACTGTTTGCGATCTGTTCGGTAGATAACTCTTAAGGACGTCATGAAATGGTCCCCGGAAGGCCAACAAATGTAATTTGTTCAACAAAATGTCATGGTTAACCATCTCAAAGGCTTTACTAATATCGAAGAATAATGCAATGCTAAATAAATTTTGGTCAAACGCGGAAAAAAATTCATCCGAGAAGGATTCTAAAAAAAAGGTAGTATCTTTACCCGTGACAAAATCAAACTGATGAGGGGACAAAATCGAGAACGTGTTAATCAAGGAAAGCATTATTTCCACGAAAAACTTTTCTAACGCTTGGGGCAGCATAGGCAAAATATTTATAGGTCTATAGTTTTCAATGACATCCTTTTTTCCTTCTTTGTGAAGTGGCTTGACTAAAGCAATTTTTAGTCTTTCAGGGATAGAAGAATCGCGCAGAAACACGTTAAGCAGAAACAGAAGAATGCCCGACAGGGTACTAAAGTTTCTTTGGAGCATGCGCGCTGAAAGGCCACCAAGACGGGGCGGTTTGTTCTGTCTGAGGCTGAAAATAATCCTACGTAAGTCAAGTTCCGACAACTTTGGCAGGAAGGCTGAGGCAGATACAGGTTTTGGGAGCGTGCACTCCAGAGCATGCCCTTGATTAGCTCCGTCAGACGAACAAGCAAAATGATGGTTGAATATGTTAACCGTCGTTGCGGAGTCACTAAAAAAGGAATGAATGGCAGATATCGAGTCTGCTTTCCCTCGAAGGTGATTTGTCAAAGACCAAGCTTTTTCCAGGTTTTTCAAGACTAGATTAAATTGATGTAAAAAATACTGCTGTTTTGCCGATATAATAAGCGCGACTACCCTGTTTCTAGCTGCTGTGTACTCTACGCCAAGTGTTACATTTTGGCGGGAAAGCTTTGAACGTTTCCACAACACACCTCTTTCCGCTATAGCACGAATTAAGTTAGCATTTATCCAGTTATGATTTTTTCGGCGTTTGCTTGGTAGAGTTCTTTCTGCCAAGTTTTCAAATATTTGTATTTGTTCACAAAAACAGTCGTATACATGTGCAGCCTTGCAGTTCATTAATGTAGACAAATCAAATGCCCTGATTAGGTCATCCAGCTTACGCTGGTCTATTATAGAAATATTGACCACGTTGCTAGGTGAGCCCTCTGCGCAAGCGCGTGTTGTTATTGGCGTTGACGACACAAAGTGGCAAGCAACAAAATATTGTTGCAAGAAGAAAGCAGGCCCACGAGTGTAAAATAACGTATATTTAAAACTCAGGTATATGGCGTTCCGGCAACTGCCAGACTTGGTCTTCCTCTAGTCCAATACAACTTCTTCCTTCTCGTCACCGCATCACCCTCCCGGCGGAGTAGCTCCTTCCCGGTGCAAGTTATAGAGCCTCACTTTATGGGGGGACATAGGGCTTGAGCCTGACGACGTGAACAACATCGCTGGTGACGTTGGAAGGCACTGAAGGCTGACCGACTGGGGCGATCTCGTATGTCACGTCGGACAGTTGGCGTAAGATCTGGTACGGACCAGAATAACGGGAAAGTAGTTTTTCCAACTAGCCGACGCGACGTGAAGCCGTTTAGAGAGGGTCAAGGGAACCAGGTAGGAAATGGGAGTCTCGGTGCCGAAGGTCGTAGCGTCGCTTTTGAGAAGCTTGCGAGGCTGTGAGGCGATGACGGGCGACTTCTCGGGCCTGGGCGGCTAAGTCAATAGCATCGCGAGCGTAAACAGTGCTGGATGATTGTACTGCGGAAGGTAGCAACTTGTCAAAGGGCAAGGTGGGGTCGCGGCCATAAAACAGGTAAAATGGTGAAAATCCGGCAGTGTCGTGACGGGACGAGTTGTATGCGAAAGTGATGTATGGTATAGCGACGTCCCAGTCGCGGTGATCATCGGAAACGTACATGGCCAGCATTTAAGTTAGCGTGCGGTTTAGTCGCTCGGTGAGGCCGTTCGTTTGAGGGTAGCACGCAGTAGCAATGTGGTGTTCTGTAGAACAGGAGCGGAGCAGATCATCGACAACGTTCGATAGAAAGTAGCGGCCGCGATCCGTCAGCAACTGGCGAGGGGCGCCGCGGTGCAGGATGACGTCGTATAGTAAGAAGTCGGCGACATCTGTAGCGCAGCTGTTTGGTAGCGCTCGTGCGATGGCATATCTTGTAGCATAATCGGTTGCTACAGTAATTCATTTCTTTCCTTTGATGGAAATTGGAAAGGGGCCAAGGAGGTCTAGGCCCACACGGAAGAAGGGCTCTGTAGGGATATCTATTGGTTGCAGCAAACCAGCGGGAGGCATAGCAGGCGTCTTCCGGCGCTGACACAGGTCGCAAGAAGGGAGATAACGGCGCACAGAGCGATAAATGCCAGGCCAGAAGAAGCGGCGCCGCAGGCGGTTGTATGTACGAGTGATGCCCAGATGTCCAGCAGTAGAAGCGTTGTGAAGTTGCTGGAGCACGGCGAGTCAAAGGTGCTTGGGAACGACTAGGAGGAGCTCCGGGCCGTCAGGACGAATGCTACGACGGTATAAAGTTCCATCGCGCAAAGTGAACATCCGGAGGGACGGGTCATTGGGCGAGGAGCTTAGGCGTTCCATAAGTGTTCGAAGAACGGGATCTTTGCGCTGCTCGTCGCCAATATGGAGGAAGCCGGAGAGGGATAGAACACTGATGTCCGAGTCTGCATCGGTATCGTCCGGTTGATCCACGGTATTGCGGGACAGGCAGTCAGCGTCTTTATGCAGGCTCCCTGACTTATACATAATAGAAAATGTATATTCTTGTAGACGCAATGCCCAACGTGCAAGTCGTGGAGTTGGGTCCTTCAAAGAGGAGAGCCAGCAGAGGGCGTGATGATCGGTTACGACACAGAAGCTCCGACCGAAAAGGGACGGCCGAAATTTCGCGACCGCCCATACGAGCGCGAGACACTCTCTCTCAGTAATGGAGTAATTTCGCTCGGGCGTGGAAAGAAGGCGGCTAGCGCAAGCGATGACATGGTCGTGGCCCTGTTGACGCTGAGCGAGGACACCGCCGATGCCATGACCACTGGCATCAGTTCGTACTTCAGTGGGTGCAAAAGGGTCAAAGTGTGACAGAATTGGGGAAGTTGTAAGCCGCTCAATCAGGGTAGAGAAGGCTTTGTCCTGCAGTGGTCCCCAAGAGAAAGAGACGTCTTTCTTAAGAAGTTCAGTGAGAGGGTGAGCGATGTCGGCAAAGTTCTTCACAAATCGCCGGAAATAGGAGCATAAGCCCAGAAAACTACGGACATCATTTGTTGAACAAGGTACAGGAAAATTTCGCATGGCGTGAACTTTCTGTGGATCAGGTTGGATTCCAGCGGCATTTACGATATGGCCGAGCATGTTAATTTCAAGGTGACCGAAATGGCAGTTGGAGGAGTTTAGCTGAAGGCCAGCCCTGCGAAACACGGAGAGTATGGTTGTGAGGCGCCGCAGGTGGCTCTCAAAGTTCGGCGAGGGTAAGTCACAATCGCATCGTCGAGGTAACAGAGGCATGTAGCTGCGCAAGAGGGAGTCCATCATGCGCTCGAATGTAGCTGGCGCATTGCATAATCCAAAGGGCATGACTTTAAATTGGTATAGACCGTCCAGTGTGACGAAGGCTGTTTTCTCAGAGTCCATCTCATTGACGCTAATCTGCCAATAGCTGGAGCAGAGGTCAATTGATGAAAAGTACTGGGATCCGTAAAGGCAGTCAAGAGCTTCGTCAATACGAGGCAGGGGATAAACATCCTTCGTTATCCTGTTGAGGTGACGGTAGTCAATGCAGAAGCACCGCGAGTTGTCTTTTTTTTTACTAAGACAACCGGTGATGCCCATGGGCTACTGGAAGGTTCAATGATGTCCTTGTACATCATCCTGTCTACCTCTTTCTGTATGATGGCCCTTTCTGTTGCGGAGACACGATATGGCCGCCTATGAATGGGGCTGGCGTCACCGGTGTTGATGCGATGCGTGACAAAAGATGTCTGGCCAAGTGGACGGTCGTCCAAATCAAAGATGTCCCGAAAAGATGACAGGATGTGACGAGGAGCTGTTGTTTGCTCGGAAGGAAGGTCAGGGGCGATCATCTTATAAACATCGTCCGCAGGCGTCGAGTACGGAGGACTGGGTGACAAAGGTCCGTTGGTACTAACGAAGGATTCAGAGGTCAAAGAAGAAACCTCAAATTCTTCCAAAGGAGTGATATGCGCTAAGGCGATACCGTGTGGCAGCACATGCGACGAAAATCCAAAATTGAGGATGGGCACGCGAGCGCAGATTTCGCGGATCCGGATTAAGATGCTCGGTAGGGCAATATTGCGCGACAAAACCACGTCAGTAAGCGGCGACACGACGTACTCGCCATCAGGTACGGGAAGACAGGACGTCAGGAGGAAATTTCTGGCCGCCTGTGCAGACAGCCTTGCAAACTCAGCAGAACATAAGCGGTGTGTCGCACAAGTTGTTGCGTCGGCAGGAAGCGGCAGGTCCAACTGTACAACACCTGCGGAGCAGTCAACTTTGGCAGCGTGCTTCGAAAGGAAGTCGAGGCCGAGAATTAGGTCGTGCAGACAGTGTTCAAGGACAATAAACAGAACAACGTTATAATGGCCCCCAATGGTCGCATGTGCTGTGCACATTCCAAGGACAGGTGAAGTACTCCCATCTACGACTCGCACAGAGCCCGGTACGGCTGGTGTCACAACCTTTTTGAGCCTTCGGCGGAGAGCAGCGCTCATAACTGAAAGGTGCGCTCCTGTCACAACTAGAGATCTAACAGGAACGCCATCAACTTCAATGTCGAGTAGGTTTCCACATGTAGGCAGGGTCAACAGAGGATTTTTGGGCCGGGTCGGAGTTGCAGCTTCACCTCCGGGAGCTGCACCGCCTAGTTTCCCGAAGCGAAGCGACCGGTTGCAGAAGGGGACGAAGAGCGGTGATCGAGAGGTGAACGGGACCTGCGACCTTGGGGAGGCGGGGAGCGGCTGGATCTTGGTGGAGCACTGTCGGCGCTGATGTTGCTAGTCGGCGTATAGGGCGAGAAAGTAGGATTGTCTGGTACTTGGCGGCAGTGACTTGGAGACGACCACCGAGGAGGCGACGACCAGTGGTTGCTGCAATGACGGGCGATGTGTCCGATACCGGAGCAATTAAAACAGATGGGTTTATCATCCATTGTGCGCCAGTCAGCTGGGTTGCGACGGAGTGGCGGAAAGCTTTGCGTCTGGGAGCGAGCGGCCGGAGAAATCTGGTAGGTGTTTGTATGGCGGACCAAGCAGAGAGATGGAATGCCCAAACTTGCTATTTCCTCCCGAGCGACCGCTTGTATAAGGGAGATAGCAGGCACGCTTTCCCGACAATCGGAACGAACTGGAGCCGGAGCCATGGCCTCAAGCTCACGGCGAACGATGCGCGTGATATCTTCCGGACCTGTGGGCTGAACGAAGCGCGGCGGGTCTTCGCAAGAGGATGTTACTGCGGTATTGGGCAATCGGTCGAAAGTTTGAGCGACGTAGCGGCCCTTCGCTTGTTAGAAGCGCCGGCACTCCTTTATAGTTGCATCCACAGTGGCAGAATGCTTACACACCAGGAGACTGAAGGCATCGTCTGCAATACCTTTCACTATGGGACCAATCTTGTCTGCCTCGATCGTGTTGTTATTAGCCTTGCGACAGAGGGCCAGCACATGCAGTATGTACATGACATAGGATTTTGTGGACGTGTGAGCGCGGTACGCAAGATCTTTTTTTGCTGCCAGCTGACGACCGACAGGTCTGCCAGACAGGTCTCGCGTTTTTTCTTTGCAGACATCCCAGCTCGTTAGGTCAGCTTCATGTGTGTCGTACCATTGCTTCGCAGTTTCCCTCAGATAAAATATCAAATTTGCTAGCATCATCGTTGGATCCCACCTGTTGTTGTCGCACACTCGCTCATACATCGCAAGCCAGTCCTCGATGTCGGCGTTGTCCATGCCACAAAATGTCCTCGGGTCCCGCGGATCAGTGAGGATGACCGTTGGCACGGGCTGCCGAGGCGTTGTCGCTTGTGGCGGTTGATTAGCCATGGTAGCGGCAGGTAGATGACGTCCGCTACGAAGTTCCGTGGTTGTACCCCGCACCTCCACCAAAATGTTGCGGGGAATAAAGCAGGCCCACGAGTGTAAAATAACGTATATTTACAAATGGTGTATATGGCGTTAAGGCAACAGCCAGACTTCGTCTTCCTCTAGTCCAATTCAACTTCTTCCTTCTCTTCACCGTAACAATATTGATCTGCCAAACGCCGTTTTATGGCACGTGACTGTAAGGAATAATTTGAAGTAGGAACCAAAAATGATCTATGCATGAACTGACTACCTGCCCATTTACCAGGTGTTTAGTAGTTGAAATATTTATAGTATTTTCAATCCCGTGGGAAAGCAAAAGGAATAAGTAACCTGCTACTGCACCATCTGTGGGACAAAGAGCGTTTATGTTGAAGTCTCCAACTAGGCATATTTCGTCCACCGGGTTGAATCGTTGTAAGAAGGCTTCCAATTCTATTAAAAAGCGACTGACATTATTTGATGGAGGACGATAAAACGCAAATACTGAGAGCAGGAACCGCCCCTGAGCCACTATGATAGCAAGATATTCCGCAAAAGTAAACGAAACATCAATGTGTGAAAAGCGATACACGTTTTTGACGAAAATAGCAATCCCTCCTCCTCGCCGATGTGATCGTGTCAGAAAGTGCGACTGATAACCGTGCAGAACAAACGTATTCAGGCCTGTATCTGCGATGTTAATTTCTTTAATAACAAACAAATTCACAAAACTAAGTGTTGAAGTGACAATCATTTTAAATTCGTCCCAGTATTTCTGTAAGCTTCTAATGTTAAGATTAATAATATGAAGTCGCCTTTCGACTTTTCCCTGCAGCTGTCACAGCAGGACTGAAAATCGGGAAATCCTTGGCAGGTGCTTGCCATTCTATTAGACAATCTTTTCAACGACTGCCAGCAGGTTGATCCGAGTCAGAGCCGGTGATTCATCTTTCTTTGCCAACATTTTTCCGGCTTTGACCAAATTGAACTTGTATCCTTTTTCTTTGGCTACTGTCCTTACTCGCCAAAACAATTCTCGATTTGGCTTGGTTAGATTTGCCGTCTTGTGGCAGCAGCGGCAGCACAGCCAACACGCTGTCTTAAACTGTCCTGGAATTTTTTACAGTTGCTGCTGCTCTTGTGCTGGGAACCTGGCTTTGCTTGGATCGACGTAAGCGCCTGTCTGGAATCTAATCGTCAAGATCAAGCTGCCTGTGACAGTCGTCTTCACGAAGTCCTGCGTCACGGCCCAAGCAGCTGAAGCGCCACCATCTGCTACATAAGAAGTGGTCGCCAAGAGCTTCCTCGTTTTGTGGCAGCAGCGGCAGCGCAGCCAAAACGCTATCTTAAACTGTCCTGCAATTTTTTACAGGTTTGTGTAGTTTTTCTTTTTCTAGCTGTAATATCCAATCAATTTTTATATTTTCGCTGTTGCTGCTGCCTAGTGTTTTGAACCACATTGAAAATCTTGGTTGCGTTGCTTTTCGTTTATGTCACCGTGCCTGACTGTTAACTGTCTCAGTTATGAGGGCCTGAGAAGATGAAACTTGCGCAAAATGTGATTTTGACATTGAAGCTGATGCTCATTTTACGACATGTTGCGTCTGCAGTAACATTTACTATCTTGGTGAATATCGGGAATTACCGAAACGACTTTCAAATCAAAGGGGGAAGAATATAAGAAAGCCTGGAGGTGGTCAAGATTGCCGCAAGAGCATAACAAATATGCCTTGCAAGAATAGTAATATGGAACCCTCTGTAGCTTCTCTGCTTCTTGACCCATAAGCTTGATGAATTATTACCCCTAAAGAAAACGGTGGATTGCATTGATGCATCATTGCAGTCAATGTCAAACAAATATGACGAAATACTTGCTCAAGTCTCCAACCATGGCGCTGAAATTAAGAGCATGAATTCCAGGCTTTCCAACTTCGAAAACTCCGGTGCCAACGACAAAGTACGAAAGTTGCTTGTTGCATTGAATGTTCAGGAATACCAAAGCAGAAAACTGAACCTTGAAATTCATGGCCTCAAGATGCATGAAGAGGAGTCCCTAATCAGCAATATAAACGTGCTTGGGTCAAAGTTAGAGCTTGATCCCCTGACTAGTCAATCTGCTCTTGCCGTGCACAGGCTTCCTTTTAACCCTGATAAGATTCCCGGTGTTATCATATGCTTTGCACAACAATCGGTAAGGGATCAATGGCTTAACAAACGTAAAGTACTGCCAACAGTAGAAAAAGGTGTTCTCATGTTGGAAAACCTAGCTGCCCATAAGAGGGCGCTGTTGAAGACCGCTAAAGACTGGGCAAGTGCCAATGGATTCAGTTTCGCTTGACACCATCGCGGAAAAGTGTAAGGAAAAAAGAAGGCAGTCATGCGCACAGGATTACCTGTGCCGCCGACCTTGATGAACTGAAATCGTAAAACGTGTTTGATGGATAATTGTCTTCTACTGCCATGTCTTTCACAGGTTTGTTACCTCCATCAGATCTTGTTAATTATATTGGAAATTGTCATAGTCGGGCGACTAAATGTTTCCAACTAAACTGCCAGTCTGCTAGAAATAAAATAGATGAACTTGATTTTTTCTTTGAAAGCCTCAAATTTCAGTTCGATTTCATAACGCTCTTTGAGACGTGGTATGACCAACACTCTACCCCATGGTGCCTTCCGAGATATCACTGTTTTACTAGGTCCAGAACCACTTCGCGTGGAGGTGGTGTTAGCATGCTTGTGCAAGGCAATCTTTCAGTAAATTTCATTGATGAAGTTTGCCTCTGGACGGAAGACTGTGAAGTCTTATCTGTGCTGCACGCAAGAAAAATTTTTTTCGTATTCTACCGTCATCCCAATGGGAATGTCGAGCGATTCGTGTCGTTTCTGGTGAAATTATTTTCATATGCACATGATCTACAACGTACAGTGGTTCTCGGTAGTGATTTCAACATTGACGTGTTGACTGATACCGCAGCGAGTCGTGACTTTTTGCTTTTGTTGCAGGCATATGGCTGTCATAATACATCTCGATTCCAACCAGGGTCACTGCTAACACATCTACCTGTACTGACCTTTTTCTGACAAACTTTCCCCAAGCTGACATAAAAGCCGGTGCTTTCACGTATGGTTTAAGCGACCACATGTCCATCTTCCTAAGTCTCATGCGTAAGTTATAGCAGAAAAAAAAAACAAATGTAACTTCACTTATCAACCAAGTACAATGCACCAGCTTGCACATTTCCGAAATGAAATACGGCTGATTAACTGGGCGGATGTTTTTACTCCGGATAATGCAGATGCTGTCTATGAAACATTCTTGCACACTTTTCGGGCTTGCTACAAAAAACATTTCCCACTTCGTACCAAACCTTCGCGTTCTTCGAAAATCTCCAAACCCTGGATCACGACAGAATTGCTGCGTAAAATCAAGGTTAAAACAAAATTATATAATAAGTTCATTAAAGCCCGCAATCCACATGACCTGCAGGCTTTTAAATAATTTCTGTGCCAATTAACAAATGAGCCGCGTCGCGCTAAAGACCGCTATCATCTAGAGTACTTTTAATCCTGCTGGAATGGCAGCCGGAAATTGTGGAAGCGGGCCAACGTTTTGTTGAATCGTGTGCCTGATTATCAGCCTCCAACCGGTATCTTGGAAAATGACAATGTAGTTCCAGACGTGTTCTTGCCTGACACATTTAACAATTACTTTACCAGCATTGCAAGTGCACCTATCAACATGAATGCTAGTCGTTACTTATCCGTTGGTTGCTCCGATTCAGTTTTTTTTTTGCATACAACGAACGTATCTGAAATAATATGCAAGTTCAGTGAACTCAATACCAGCAGCGTTTGTGATGTCAATGATATTCAGATTAAACCTGTGAAATACGTCTTAAATTTAATTGCGCCTGTATTAATGCACGTCTACAATGTCTGCCTTTTTTCCGGTGTATCCCCATATCAGATGCAAACTGCAAAAGTTTTGGCTTTTGCAGTTTTGCAGTTGCAAGAAGGGAGATAAGAAATTGTTCACAAACTGTAGACCAATTTCTATTCTCCCCGTATATTCAATAGGTTTGGAAAAATTACTTTTGAACGTATTTCTGATTTTCTCGAAAGCAAAAACCTTTTAACCGATTGTCTTCTGATAAAGGCCTTCTTACTCTAGGCATTTTTATAGACTTTAGCAAGGCATTTGATTGTATAACCACGAGCTTCTGTTACATAAAATGAATGGCTATGGTATTCGCGGCATCGCTTCAGACTTGATTAGGTCATATCTGTGTCATAGATGGCAATTTGTTCAAATTAATAACATTTCATCCCAAGAGTAACCAGTCTATATTGGCGTGCCGCAGGGTAGCATGCTAGACCCTCTTCTCTTTATTATCTTTATTAATGATATTGTTAATGTAGATTTCCAGACCAAGTTTATTTTATATGCTGATGATGCAACCGCGTTGTTTTCTTCAAGTAATGCTGTAACACTGCTTAGAGTTGCGAATTATGTGCTTAAAACTTATGAACAAGGTCTGTCGAAAAGGGGTTGAAAATCAACACAAGAAAAACTAAAGCAATTTTGTTTGATGCCAAGAATAATGCTCTCTTGAAGGATGACATTAAACTTGGCTCTTCAAAAATCATGCCCGTGAATTCCATTAGAACCTCAGGTGTTTTCTTTGATCATGACATGTCTTGGAACTGTCATACTAATCTTTTAACAGGCAAGCTTTCTCAAGTTTCACGCCTTGTTTTCACTATTAAACAGAATCTACAGAAGGTAAAACTTCTGCTCTATAACTCTTTATTTCTTTGTCACATAAATTGCGGCTGCCTGGTTTGGGGCACGAAATCTGCCACTAATATGAATCGTATTTTTAGTCTGCAAAAGAGAGCTATTCGTGTTGTTTGCAAAGTGCCATTTGACTTTACAACTAATTCATTATTTAAAGACCTAAAGATACTTAAAGCTCCTGATATCTTCAATTTTCGCTTAGCGTGAACATACGGTAAGGAGTGCCAGAAAAACATTAACCATGCCAGGTCTATAGCCAACTGACAGGAAATAGAAGCTTTTATGCTACAAGATTTCCGGAATATTGGTTTGTGCCACACCCACGTACGAACTATGTGAAACAAAAGCTTTCATACCCTTTACCGCAATTACTAAATAAGCCAATGAACGATGGTATTGATGTTTTTTCTTGCAGTAAGAACAAGTTAATAAATTACTTTGGTGGCTATTAGCCTTTAATCTCTGTATATGTAGGCTTCTTTTTATTGAGTTATCTATTTTTTCTATTGATATCTGCTGTATGAACACTTGTATGAGAACGTTTGTTGTTTTGTTTTGTTCTTTCTCTCTTACCCTCGCTTTTTGCCATGTGTTTGTTTCTGCTGCTGCTGTCACGAGAAGGTTTAAGGACTAGTCAAGTTGCTCTTTTGTAACTTTCTTCCTTATATCCTCCATAAACTTGTATATTTATGGAAATAAATTCATTCATTCATTCATTCATTCAGATTCTCTTTGAAAAATAGTTTTGGCAGCTGATGAGAGTGCTAGAGCCCCCGCAACTTGCCACGAACTTGGAACCATCTTTCCTTAGCCGTAACAGACGAGAAGCGCGCCAGGACTGTGGGAATCGAGTCGCTTTTTCCTTGTAAGCGATGAACGGCCACCACATCTGATAGGGTGAAATCCGCTAATCCCAGCTTTTCAGCGAGCTGCCCCAACGTCTGCTTCAAGTCTTCGTGATATTCTTGAGGAAGGCCGTGAATTTCCAGATTAACATTGCGGCTATATTGCTCACTGTCATTTTGAACATCGTGCCGATAGTCCTAATAATAATAATAATAATAATAATAATAATAATAATAATAATAATAATAATAATAATAATAATAATAATAATAATAATAATAATAATAATAATAATAATAATATGTGTTGTTGCCATCTTACAATAATCGTGCATCAGAAGGCAGGCCCGTCAAAGCCAAGGAAGTGGCTTGCGTGACATGGCCCGGCACGTCGGCAAACAAAGACAAAATGACAACATGTACAGAAATGAGAAGCTGGTGAAGCTTATCACAAGAAAAACGAAATAGAAACTCATCTGAAATCAGTGACAACAGAAATACGAGAAACAAGAAAAAGAGAACATATAGTATTATACATACCTTACAGTGCCTCCAACAATTTTTTCATTTCTAGTTTCGTTCTTGCAGTAAATATATTGATGAGGTAGGTCATTGAATATTCTTTGCACATAAGCATACCTACTAGCTTTACCAAATGTTGTGTTGCAGTGCGGTACTATAAAACGCAATGTTTTCCGCAATGCACGCGGATCAATATATTCCTTTTTGAAATCAGGGTTCCAAAAATGTCTTACCGCAATCGTTTGAGCGAACAATGTTTTAAACGATGGGAAAACGCAAACGTATAAACAACTTCACATTGTCGAACCAGGAGGAGTTATATGCAATGGACTTCAACGTATGTTTTAGAATTCTGTCAATTCGACACAACCATCGAGATGAACAAAACCCGAACAATGTAATGCCATAACGTACAACACTGTACGCTAAGGCGTGCATGATAGTGATTTTTACAGGCATCGGAACAATGGATTTAATGTTAAAAAGCAGTGATGAAACACCTCTGAGCCTGCCGCAAATCTGTCATGTGATCATTCCGTGGGAGGTCACTGTCAAAGAAAATACCAAGGCATTTAATGGAGTTTACATATTCTACGGGGGCACACTGACACGATTTGCAAGTACGACAGTGCGGAAACAAGGGTAAAATTGGAACAGCTGTATTAAGTGGATTTCTAAAACATAACATTTTTGTTTTTTCCTTGTTTGTTGATAAACAGTTGTTAGCAAACCAGGTCACTGCATCGTACACACTCTCTTGAAGTAACGAAACTGATGTTGAGTAACAGATACGTTTAGTTAAAACGACAGTATCATCTGCACATTGAAATATCATACACTTCGATACAGCTGAAGAAAAATCATTTATAAATGTGTTAAAAAGAAGAGGAGACAAAATAGAGCTCTGAGGAACTTCAGCTTTCAACGGTATTTTGCTATTGATGAATAATTGGTTGTCTAAAGAGATCATCTGCGAGCGGCCGGACAAATAGTTTTTTAGGAACTGGTAAAATGGTCCCCTGAAACCGAGAAGGTATAGTTTTTCGAGCAGGAATTTGTGGTTCACAGTATCGAATGCTTTAGAAGTATCGAGAAAGAATGCACATGCAAACGTGTTTTGTGCTAAAGATCTGTTCAATTCGTCTGAAAATTCCTCGAGCAGAGCAATGGTGCCCGTCCCGCGACAAAACCAAACTGACGGCTCGCTATCACCGAAAACGCATCTAGAAATGACGTCACGGTTTCTAAGAGAATTGTTTCTATTATTTGTGACATGAGAGGCAAGATCGAAATAGGTCGGTAACTGTCCACAATACCTTTCTTTCCTCTTTCAAATAATGAAGATACAATAGCCATGTTTAAATCCGCCGGCATTGTAGCTGTCTCTAGGAATCCAGTATTAAGTAAGTATCAGACGGAGAATACCCGATAGCAGGTTGAAGTTTCGTTGGAGCAAAGATACCGATATACCCTCTATACCAGCTGGCTTATGTCGCCTAAACCCAGCAACTATTCTTGCGAGTGCGTCGAATGTTATCTTCGGTAAGAACGTGGAAGCCAATATTATTTTTTCTTTCCCTGAGCGGACAGCTGGCACGGTTGAGGTTGCTCCCGAAACGCGTGCGAAACGTTGATTGAAGATTCTGGCTGTGTGTGCAAAATCACACGGGAAAGCCTCGGCTAGCTTTGAATTGGTAGCACCTTTACCGCGTTGGTGGTTTATCAGTGACCACGTCTTCGCCGGGTTTCGAACAGATAATTCAAACTGACGTTGAAAGTAGCGTACTTTAGCGCATTGTATAAGGGCGACGACTTTATTCCTTGCGATTTTGTAGCTGATGATGATATTTGATGTTTTATGGCGCAAGGGCCAGTCTGGCCAAAGAGCGCCATGTCCGTGGTAATGAGTTCGCAGTGTAATTACGAGTTCTATGAAGTTGGTGTGGCGTGGCTGTAGAGGGGCCTTAAAGATGGTCGGGCTAAGGTGCGTAAAATCTGTATAATAAGATTATGGCGATGACTTATGACGTGTAGTTTGAACATTAAGACGCATTTGAAAAGAATGATATGATGTCTAAAAATATATCAGGTTATATAAGATATGCTAGAGCACTACTGCCTCCTTAGAGCTTTTGAAACACAAGGGCCTGGAGGCATGTGTTATTCTAAACAATTATCGCAGCGGCATCCTCTGGAGCGAGGATGCTCTAGGAAGTTAATGGGCTTATAACGTGCAGAACGACATCATTTAAGAAGTTGAGGACTGCCTTGGTGTTAAAAAGTGGTTCCTTACCGAGAAACATAGCCGGGTGTAGAGGGATGTAACAACGGTATGCAAGTGGAAAATGTTTCTTTCTTTCAGATTCGGCTTACCGACACTCCAAGAGGACGTGGAGGACGGTCAGCCTCTCTCACCAGATTGACCACAGGTTGGCGGTTCATTTCCAGTAAGCAGAAAATTGTTTGTACCAAATGTGTGCCTGATTCTGAAACGACAGAATAAGACATCTGTTCGCCGAGATTTTGTTGGAGAGGGCCAAAAACCTAACTGTGACTTTATAACGTGCAGTTTATTATTTGTTTCTGCGTTCCACATGCGCTGCCAGTGTTGTCGCAGTTTCCTTCTTAACAAAGGCTTCAGATCTGTGACAGGGACAGCAGCCGTAGGAAAAGTGCTTAGTGATGTGAGTGATGTGGCCATTTTGTCAGCTAACACATTTCCCTCGATGCGCCTATGGCCAGGCACCCAACATATTACAACGTGTCTATGTGATAGATAAATATTGCATACCAGCAAGTAGAGTTCAATGAAAACAGGATTTGTATGCTGTTGTAAAGAGTTCAGCGCTTTTACAAGGCTTAACGAGTCTGTAAATACTATTGCTCTGTCGAGTTTTAATTTATTTATATGTTTTACTGCAGACAGTACAGCATAGGTTTCTGCAGTGAAGATGCTTGTTAAGGGATTCAATACATCAGATTTAGAAAGAGAGGGACCAACAGCAGCATAAGATACACCAGAATGTCGTTTTGATGCATCTGTGTAGAATTCGGAAAAGCAGTATTTCGATTGAAGTTCACGGAAATGCATAGCGATTTCGAGGTCAGGAGCATGCTTTGTGACCTCCACAAAGGATACATCACAGTCTATCACCTGCCACTCCCAGGGCGGTACTAGCTTAGCTGGAGGCATTAAGTGATGTTCGAGAACTGGAACATCCATTTCCTTGCTAAGTTCTATTGCACGCAGTGAGAAAGGAAATCTCATAGAGGGTCTATTCTGAAAAAGAGTTTCACACGTCAAGTCGTTAACGGTGGTGAAACACGGATGTTCGTTATTAGAGCGAACCTTGAGAAAATATGTTAAGCTTATGTTGGTTCTCTGAAGATGGCGAGGCCACTCATCCGACTCTACATATAGACTTTCAACAGGGCTTGTCCTAAATGCGCCAGTGGCCAAACGGATACCCAGATGGTGAACGGGGTCTAACATCTTAAGCGAGCTCGGTGCGGCAGAGTGGTATACTACGGCACCATAATCTAACCGTGATCGAACTAGGCTCCTGTAAATATTCAATAAACACTGTCTGTCGCTACCCCACGTTGTGTGGGATAGGATTTTAAGTAAGTTCATTGTTCTAAGACATTTTTCTTTAAGATGTTTTATGTGAGGAATGAAAGTAAGCCTGGAGTCAAGTATAGCACCAAGAAATTTGTTATCTTTGTTTACAGGAATTTGTTGTCTGCCCAGTTCTACGCAAGGATCTGGCACCAGGCCTCTCTTTCTTGTGAAGAGAACACAAGAACTTTTGTGGGGGTTGACTTTAAATCCATTTTGGTCTGCCCATTTGGACACCTTGTTTAAGCCCTGCTGAACCTGTCTTTCGCATACTGTGAGGTTGCAGGATTTGAAGACTATTTGTATATCGTCTACGTATACGGAATAAAAAATGGCAGATGGTAGTGAAGCACGTGGTGTGTTCATCTTAACGATAAAGAGAGTGCAGGTCAGCACGCTTCCCTGGGGTACACCAGTTTCCTGCGTGAAAGGACGGGATAGTGCATTGCCGACTTTTACACGAAAGGTGTGATTGGACAAATAGCTTTCAATTATTTTCAACATCTTTCCACAGATGCCCATTCCCGACAAGTCTCGCAAGATCCCGTAACGCCATATGCCTTGTCCATATCGAGGAATGAATATCGAGAATAAATACTGTTTGTGTACGAAGGCATCGCGAATGTATCCTTCAATGCACGCAAGATGATCGGTTGTTGACCGCCCTTTTCTGAAGCCACACTGATAGGGATCGAGTATATTGTTGAGTTCAAGGAAGTGTATGAGTCTGTGATTAATAATTTTTTCAAAGAGCTTACAGAGACAATTTGTAAGAGCTATCGGACGATAACTTGCTGCCAAGGAGGGGTCTTTTCCCTGCTTGAGGACAGGAACCACAATCGACTCTTTCCATGTAGATGGGAGGTATCCCGCAGCCCACAGCGTTGAAAAGTGTAAGTAGTGTAGTATGTAAGTTTCTGATCATGACTCTGTCAGGTCCCGGTGCTGTGCTTTTGCATGTGTTGAAGGAAGCTCTCAACTCGGCAATGCTGAAAGGCCGGTTATAGGGTTCATTCTGTCTGGATTTTCTAATTAGAGGCTTAAATTTTTCTGTTTGTTTATATTTGAGGAAAGACTGAGAATAATGGGTTGAGCTCGACACGCTCTCACAGTGCTCCCCAAGTGAGTCTGACTGATCTTGCTGGGTATCGCCTTGTGTGTTTACCAAAGGGAGTGAATGTGCTTGTCGGCCTCTTATCCTAATAACCCTGTTCCAGACTTTGGCCTCATCTGTGCACGAGTTGATGCCCCATAAAAACTTCTGCCAGCTTTCTCTTCTGGCCTGACGGCGGGTTCGCCTCCCTTCAGACTTCACTTCTTTAAAGTCGATAAGAATTTCTGCAGTGGGGAGAAGCGCGTAGCAACCCCCACGCTTTGTTCTGTTTCTTACGGGTGATCCTACATTCGTCGTTCCACCACTGGACACGTCATCTGCATGCCAAGCCGCTTACTTCAGATATGAATTTAGATGCGACATCTATAATGAAGGCTGTAAAATACTGCACAGCAGCATCAATTCCTAAAGAAGACATTTCATCCCTTGAGATACTAGTGAGATTTCGAAATTTCTCCCAGTCGGCTGTATCAACCTTCCACCTAGGAGCCTGTGGTGGGTATTCGTTTTCTTTTGATGTTCTTGGTAGTATGGGGAAGTGGTCGCTCCCGTAAGGATTGCTGGTAACTTCCCATTCAAGTTCAGGCAGTATAGACGGCGAAACTATGCTGAGGTCAATTGAAGAAAATGTTCTGTTTGCAAGAGAATAATATGTGGGTTCCTTCTTATTCAGAAGACAAGCACCAGAAGAAAAAAGGAACTGTTCAACAAGAAGTCCTCGCGCATCTATACGAGGGTCGCCCCGCAGGCAGTTGTGCGCATTGAAATCGCCAAGAACAACACAGGGTTCGGGCAACTCATCTATAAAGGACTGAAATTCATGCTTGCTTAGTTTGTAATGGGGGGGGGGGTGGTATGTAAAGCGAGCAAATAGTGGTAACTTTGTTTAGCAGAACAACTCGAACCGCCACTGCCTCAAGGGCCGTTCGTAGCTGTAAACGTTGACACGCTATGCTTTTTTGAATTACAATTGCAACACCGCCCGATGATGCGACAGCACCATCGCGATCTTTGCGAAAGGTAACATACTGTCGAAGGAAGTTTATGTATTTTGATTTTAAGTGTGTTTCCTGTAAACACAGCACCTTTGGATTGTGTTTATGGATGAGTTCTTGCACATCATCAAGATTCCTAAGAAGACCTCTGACATTCCGTTGTATGATTTGTGTATCCATATTTAAAGAAAATTGGTTCTGTGTTTACGGAAAGGGAAGTGATGCCTTAGGTTATAGAGCTCTTTCGAGGCCCTGTAACGGGGGTTCTGCCCTTTCTGGAGCGTTCGAGGGAGCCTCGCCGCTCCATAGGCGTTTGGTGCGCCTTGAGGACAGGTGTAGTGTCCATTGCCTCTTGTGAGGCGCCGGACAAGTGCTCTTGCGAGCGAGAAGTCACAAGAGAGAGTCCCGCCTTGGAGGGCAAGACCCATGCGCCCACCAGCCCGGAGGTCGATGGGGCACCCTCCGGGATTTGGCTGCGCCGGCTGTTGCCAGCGCTGGAAGGGGCCGGGGAGGTTGAGGCAGCCTCGGCTGCGCCCACCGTCGGGGCTGATGGTCCCCTCTGCTGTGTTGACGGAGCAGCGCTAGCTGCAACCGCCGCGGGGGCAGATGGCGTAACGGCCGACTCACTGCCTGTGGGTCGGACAGCCGCCGGAGGCCGTTGTGACGCTGCCCCCTTACGCGCCACATCGGCAAAGCTGCTCTTAGGCAGGTATGACACCCGCCTACGTGCCTCCTTGAAAGGTAATGTTTTCTTTGATTTTGATTGTCATAATCTCTTTTTCTCTTTTCCAGGACGGGCAGGACCGCGAGTATGCGGCATGCTCGCCATCACAGTCGACACAATGTGGAGTGTTCTGGCATCTTTCGGAGGAATGTTCATTGTCACTGCACTTGGCACAAGTCAGCCGGCCTCGACAGTTCTGTGAACTGTGGCCGAAACGTTGGCACTTAAAGCATCTGAGAGGATTGGGAACGTATGGCCGAACACGAAGTTTGATATAACCAGCCTTGATGAACTCGGGAAGGACACTTGAGCCGAAAGTGAGTATCAGGTGTTTCGTCTTGATCTCTTTTCCATCTCGCCTCATCTTAATTCGTTTAACATTGATAACATTCTGGTCACTGAAGCCTTCCAAAAGTTCAGCCTCAGTGACCTGCATCAAGTCATCGTCAGAGACAACACCACGGGTGGTGGTCATCGTGCGGTGCGGGGTTATAATTATTTGGGTTTCCCCAAATGACACTAGCGTTGACAATTTTTCATATTGTTTCTGATCACGGAGCTCCAAGAGGAGATCACCGCTCGCCATCCTCGACGCCTTATATCCAGGACCAAAGACTTCAGTCAATGACTTCGAAACAAGGAATGGTGAGATAGTTCTTACTGGTTTATCTGGTTTTGCAGAATGGATGACATGGAAACGCGGGAAGGATTCTTTTTGGCGGCCAAAAAATTGGAAGACTTCATCGGTGCGCCCTCTTTTCTGAGGGCGATCAGGTAGCGGAGGGAGGGAAGTAGCCATGTGTGAACGTGCAGTTGTCGGCAGCGACGCCAGCCACCCACCATGGAGTCCAACAAGGGGACGCTGCAGGGCCTAAAAACAGGGCCTGCAAACGCCAGCTGTACGTTGCCACTATAACCCAATATGACATAACCAAGGTTGGCTAATCACACAAGGTTAACTCTTGCTGCCAGGAAGGTCGGAAGTAATCAAGAAATGAGAAGGAGACAGTAAGGTGGAAAGTAAGAAAAAGACGAAGTTTGTAGGGAGAGAGAGACAGGAAAAGGCAACTGCCGATTTCCCCCGGGTCGGTCAGTCCGGGGGTGCCGTATACGTGAAGCAGAGGCCAAAGAGGTGTGTTGCCTCCGCCGGGGGGCCTTAAAGGTCTGAACACCCGGCATCGGCTCAACCCCCAGGATCCTCCTTTCGCAGAACACGGCTAAGCCGCGCACGTCTACACGCGGGAGGGTCCAAGCCTCGTGTGCTCGGGTACGTGGTGTCGCAACACACCAAACGCCTGCTGACGCAGACGCCCCTGCGGGGGATTGTGTAGCTAGCGCGAAGCTCAGCATTGCTCGGAGTTCGCTCAAGCCGTTTCCACTGCGAATCTCGGTAGGCGATTCGATTCATGATGTCCACGGTAAGCGAGTTGTGATTTCTTCTCTTTTTAGTTATAATTCGAGTGCAGGCTTCTTGAAAGCTGCGAATTTAGTTGCGTATAATAGACATAATAATACTAATAATAGTGATAGAAATAATATTAATACTATTATATTATTTTAATAATAATAATAATAATAATAAACCAAATGTTTATTCGAATAAAGGCACCAAAATAGCCACAAGTCACTTATAGCTGCTCTGAAAAAGCTTAGTGAGGCGTCCGGAAGATTACGCTGCTAGGGATGCCGGCCGCCGCTTAAGTTATTGTTTTCTTTAAATATGTTGTGAATTAGGCCTCGCCAATTTTTATGTTAAAATTGCAGAAGCTCTCTTTTTGTAGTATCCTGCTTCTTTTTTTGTGCGCGCTTTTCATTACATCCAGCGTGACCGAAGCCCTTCATGGGTATCAGCCATGTGCCGAGGACGGAACAAAAAAAAATGCGTCCAGCGCCAACGCCGATGCTTCTGGCTTACAGGCAACCCGTCCATCACTGTCCCAGGCCCGTTCACAGGCGAGGGTGCTCTGGAACGGCAACTCGTCATGCCGCCGCCATTCATTTGTTACGTTCGACGCAGATATGGTTGGTTGTTGCCGTTCTCTTTCCTGCCATTTATTTGTACGTGTATTGAGAAAGTCCACGCAATGCACCAATCAACCCGCGAAGCCGCGAAGCGAGCACTATCCCTTTTCTATCCATCTTCCGATCCGTTGCGTCGATTTCCGCGAGGGTTACAAACCGGTGGCGTTCACTCTTGCGCGAGCCGTTGAGCAATGACTAAAAGAGGCGAGGGAACTCGCTTTTATTCTTTTGGAACCATTGATCGATGAGAGCCGATGCCGGCCGTACCGCGGGGCGGCTGAATTCTCCAAATTACCCAGCGACATTTCGTGGCCAACGATTCGAAATACAGAGCGCAATTTACGCTGGAGCTGCCAGCGATGCTTGAAGCGCTCTAAAGCATTATACACGCCTTTTGCTTTTCTCCGGAAAGAAATCGACCACTCGCCAAGCCTACATTCGGTTGAAATGAACGGTGTTGAATAAATTGTGTAAATAATGTGTATATTTTCGAGTATAAAGCCTCTGAGGGGATGCCTGAGCATTTATAAATTTTTGTTTTGTGCCTATTTGAAGGCGTTATTCTAAAAGTCTACAAAGCTTCCGCGCAGTGCTGGGAAAATTAAAGAACGGCAAATTTATGTTTAGAGAGATTGGGGCCCATATATTGAGAGATGTACAGATGCGGACAAAAGTAGCTGCGGTGAAAGTGCATCCCCGTTCCTTCTTTCAGCCTCGTGGCTGCTATAGACGCCATTCGGGTTGAAATTGAATATTCGGTGGCATGGGCGTATCGGCAATAGAATTTCTTGCTTCCTTATGAGGCTGCCGCAGGGCATCGGCATGCATTTCAGAGCTACTGTACTTGAATTACTACTACGAGAATCGCACCTTTGGAAATGATTACTAAATAATTATTTCCGTCCCCTTTACATTGTTTTACAAACGGAACGCGCACTTTGTTTGCCCTGTGTTCTTGGGAGGATTGATGATTGAATGCTGCGATTCCTGCGATTGAACGTACATAGGGTGCTTGTAGTGCGGGGCAGTTATGATGGAATAGGTTATTCGCAGCCTTTTAAAAAATAATGAAATAAAATAAAATAATGACGTGTATACGCTTTCTAGCATTGAAAGGGCTAGAAAATATTCCGAAGGGGGAACAAATTTCGCCCAATTTCCGTAAATACCAGGTATTGAAATTTCGTCATTTCCATAGTAGAGAATGCGCAGCAGGCATAAAACGAATATTGGAATTTCAAGAGAATACTGCAAATCTTGATGGTGATATGCGGGTAAAGTGTAGAGGGCATTTGTACTCAAATTCTCAAATCAAATAAAGCTTTATTTCCTTTTTAGAGAGGAAGAGGTGAGAAAAAGATCTGTGAGTACGGCTTGACAGAGGTCACTGACCCCTTATTTTTGGGCATGGCAGAGTACATAAGAGGATACACAACTGATACATTGCACATAGCAAAGAACATATAACATTTGTTTTTAGAATAAAGAAAAGATACGAACAAAAATCCATGCCAGAATAGAGAAAAAAATGAAAGAAATTTGCCTAACCAAACTGAAAAAATTGTAAAATAAATTCAACTAGAACATAATGTCTGAGATTGCACAAATAATAAATGTTGTGTCTGATACATATAATTTAGACATTGTCGATAAGAAAAGTTCGATCGCATTGTTTGAGTAATAAAACGCGTCAAATAACAGTTGATGCAACTCATTTAATTAATGCGGAAAGGTTTAGGATAACGATTCCGTATATTAGTTAGCTCGGGCCGTTGGCACAAGCCATAATTCTTTGTTTCTTGTGTGTGTTATACTTTTACGTGTACATAGTTTTATAACAGAACATTAATCTATAGTTATATAGCTGATGCACAAGGGAAATATTACATCGTATAACGAGCTCTTTAATGTGCTCATTATGCGGTGAGATTGCAATACATCTTGTAGCTTTTTGTGTAACAGATGCATTTTTGTCATGTTAGTAATACGTGTTGCACCCCATACAAGATGATAATACTGAAACAAAGAAAGCACCAATGAATTGTAGAGTACAATTTTAATGTTTACAGAGAGTGTATCTCTCAGTCTAATAATTATGCCAACTACTGAAGAAACTTTGCAATAGAGGTACTGTACGTGTTTGTTTCAAGTTTGAATTCCTCATGAAGTTTATTCAAATCCTTAGACATAGCTAGTACAACAGTGATACAAATGCCAATAATTTTCACAATTTTTGTGGTGGACCGTTACTTCCAAAACGGCACTACACTCACAGCACAATAACTTTCGTGGACCAACGGCCCTCTGAGCAGCAACAGCAGCGGCAATTAAAATAATGGAAGTTCCTGCGCTTAAGATAATGGGACAATAGGAACCCACGTGCAAAAAATTACCCATACCCTTGATTAGAAGTTGTGCTTACGCCGCTAGCGCTGCCTGACTACATGCGCTTAAAGCACGTACTCTAGAATTTTTCTTAAGAGCGACTTCCAGCCTTTCCTGAGGAAGGACATTTATCGACGAAGGCAGCTGCCCAATGGAAAACAATATTTGTGAACTAGAATATTTGAGGATTCACCCCTGTTTATTACCGACTTTTTGACAAATTCGTTCGGCGATTGAAGAGTAGCATTAAGCGGCACTTACAGGCAGTGTGCCTTAGTGTCGTGCAAAACTACACGTGACGCCGAAGTCGCATTCAGTTGAAACAGAGACATATTACAGGTAATGTATGGCGAATATTTAACGTCTCTAGCTTAAATAGTTAGAGAATGCCTATTTCCATGCGTGTTACGAAGCGTGTAGTAGGCTTCACTAGCGTCCTAGGTCAACTAACCGAGGCAACTTGCTTATACCTGGGTGAAATAGAGTCCGTTGTACTACATGTGTGTACGAAGTTTGAAATTATTGGGTTAAATATGACGTTTGCAGTAAATTACGTAAGCAAGCGCTCCAGTACCTCATAAGCGTATTTAAAAAAACGGCCGAATATTTATACCGCTGTCCTAAGAGAACCAGAATTTACACTGGGTTCAAGATTGGTAAAAATTGAGGGAATATTATGGTTGATCAGCGTGCAAAGTAAACTGTGTAGGTAAATTAGGCCTTTGCATGAAATTGAAAAAGCAAGTGTTCGAAAGGAAAACCCAGCCGTTGTCGGCGACTTCTGGAGGCGTCATTCAGAAGTTCCCGTGACCTCTTGTTTACATCTGGCGGTGGTGGTGATGATGGCGTAATGCATGGCGAATGTTCAAAATGTCTGGCTTAGTTATCACTTTTGCAAATAATTACTTCGTACTAGCGGCCTTACAGTTATCAGGCGTCATACGGAGCTTGTAAGCTATTTGCCTGCGGTCCTCGGAGTATCTAGTGGCAAAACCTTCATGTTTGGTGGAAATCGGGGGAATGCTGTGTATCATGTATTTGCAAAGTTTGAACTTGGGTTAATTGCGACGTAACACAACCGTATACGCATGTTTTTCCGTGGCGACGAGAAAACAAAATGTGACGTCGAGTTCAAATTTGCGTAAAAAGGAGTAATATTGAGACACGCTCCCAAAGAAGATGTTTTAATCGTCGTCGGGAGAAGACGATGTTGTGGTCTTCGCGCGCTGCCTACCATCTTGTCAGCTGCTATAATTATCGCAAAGATTCTGTAAATACACGTCTGACTGTTTTTAACCCCGTAACATTTTTGGTGGAGGTTTGGGGATCATTATCAAGACGAATTTAAGCAGCGGGCGCTCCTCGGCTGCATCTACAATGCCAGCTCAAGGCGAGGATGTTTCGGGCCCGTCGGCACCCATGCCCATCATCATTCTAGCACAACCCCGTGACCCAGGAACCTTCTCTGGCACCGACGACACTGATGTTGAAGACTGGCTTCAACTATATGAGTGGGTGAGCGTCGGCAACCACTGGGACCAGACCATCATGCTCGCTAATTTGATATTTTACCTCGTGGGCACGGCACGCGTCTGGTTTCAGACCCACGAGGAGGAACTTACCAGCTGAGACGTTTTCAAACAGAAACTAAAGGATTTGTTTGGCAAGCCTGTTGGACGTCAGCGCGCCGCCCAAGAAGACCTCGCTTCGCGTGTCCAGACGTGCACTGAATCCTATTTCACGTACATACAGGACGTGCTCGCTCTGTGCCGCAAAGTGGATCCGAAGATGTCCGAACCTCATTAAGGGCATAATATATGATGCCTTCCATCTCCTTGTCTTCAAGAATTCTTCCATTGTTACCGCCATCATTAGCGAATGCCGGCGGTTTGAAGAAGCCAACAGTCGCAGCATTGCCCAGCCATTTCCCCGTCTTCCCAACACGGCTGCTACGTCCACCTGCAAAGACCTCCGCAGTCCGCCCACACCTAATCGCTCTGATGACATCCTCCATGTCATCCGGCGTGAACTAAAAGCCGCATCTCCTGTCACGACCCCAACCCATGGCCCCGACAATTGCCAGACGGCCGTCTCATTGATACAGTCCGTCGTGCGCCAAGAATTGGCCAAAGTTGGCTTGACCGACGTCTGCTGAGTTAATCGGCCTGACTACAATCCGTCCAGCACTGTAATACGCACCTGCAACCTGAATGCCCCAACGCGGTATCGCAACCCGGGTTGTACGTGAGCAACATATAAAGGTGCGCTAATTAGGTACTGAGAAATGGAGTTTCCTACGAAGTTGCCAAATAGACAGATTCACTGAAAACTGGGCTATGATTCTACAAGGTCGCGCAAGTCTGCCATATTTTTTTACGCACACTCTCTGCTCAAAAAATTCCTAACCTTAGTCACGTGTTTCAAAGACCATGTTGCCTCCCTGTCTCGTGCTTTTTGGAAAAAAAAATATATTACGAAACGTCAGGTGTTTTCCTAATTTTCACCGCTGGGCCCCAGCAGTTGAAAGGATTTCATGTGGACGCAATAAGGTAATTTTGAGTAAGCAGTCGAAATCAATCGCCATGCCTAATTTTGCTGAAGTTTAGGCACAAATCAAGAGACAAACTCTTCTATGTTTTGCGCCAAGGTCAGTGCCTACACTGCCACCGGAAAGCGTTGTTGGGTCGGATTGCCCCCCCCCCCCCCAATGTAGTCTACATTACGAAAAAAGAATGGAGCTTGTCTGCTATCACAGTGTGTATGCAATATAACCGGCCGTCTATATGAATACTGTTGTTGAACGTGAACATGACAAAAACTAGCAGTGTATCACGTAGAGGGATGAAATGAGACATTGTGGGCGTACGGGGTGGATCCAGTCAGCTGGCACAAGACACTAGGCTCTCAATACAGCACGATAATCATCGATTTGAGACTCCTTTCTTTCATTGATAACTTGCTCTTGGCTTAGTTGGTTCAAGCTTGATGAAGCCATTCTAGCGCGAATGGGGACAAGACACAAACGACAGATCAGCCCTGACGACACTAGCACTCATGAAGTCGTGTCTCCTGTTCTTTGCGCCTTGTGTCATTTTGGTTTCCTTCATTAGCTTTGCGCTCTCATCACAAGGCTAATATTTTAAAGCAATTTCATTAAGCTAGCCTCCACATAATTTTTTTGTGCTTTGGGTTTTAGGGTACCCTCTGTGGGACTTACAATCCCAGAGATTGATTTTAAAAAACGCATCCAGTAGAAGCTGTCTTTATGAAGCTGCTACGCAAGAGTCCTATTCGCTGACCGATCTGCAACAAAGAGTAGTTTAACGTCTGCCTTCAACGTCCCAACGTAAGATAAAAGGAGAAGTTACCTATTCCAGAGCAAAACGTCGTAAACATACGCGGTACCGCCTAACATTCTCTGGGTAACAAAGTATACTGCAGACAGCGAACGAAATATAAATTGTTGCATACATTCTGAGTCATAAGCAGCGCAGGAGTCATTAGGTCAATATTGTTTTTGTTCCCATTCCACCTCACTTATGGCTTCGCAATGGCAAGGACACTGGCCATCGCTCCATTTTTCGGCGCTTTAGTTCACACTTGCTGGATTTCCAGTCACAATGACATAACTAGTAGCACGGTAGCTAATCGAGTGACCGCTCATGCTTATTTGTTGAATGTGATTACCAATTTCGAATTCTTTCAATAAAACTCCAAACGCGTTTTGCGTAAGTGGCGTAGGACGCTGTCTGGAGGACTTTGATTCAACGAGCAAACCAGAGTCACTGCTTTATTGAGTAGACCGTATAGCCCACAATTTCTTTTTTGTAAGCATGAAATCTGACTGAGCCGTACCTACCCTTCTGTATCCTCTGCGACCTGGACGTGGCCCATAAACTTCGCCTTTTGCGTCGCATGAAAAATAAGACAGCCTCGACATTTGCCTGCTGTTCACCCCAGGCGTTTCCGTGCTGCACTCGATCATAGAATGTTCACAATGTGATCAACAGTGAGACGTATATCGTCGCGATAATTTAGGCCCTTTATGTAGACACGAATTTTCCATTAACAAAATACTTCGGCCAAGGTGAATCCCCGCCAAATAGACATGTTCTTTGACAGCGCTACAAGATTTCTTTGTAGACAGGAATTTACTTATTTGACTTGATTTCTAGTTTCTCGTTACCAGTATGCATATCGAGCGCTCCCATGTGAGGACTCGTAAAATTACATTTACAAGTAGCCCAAATTACAATTACAGTTACAATCACAGTTGTGTGTTACGAATGTAGTAGTGTTTCGTTATTGTACAGCGGACAACGAACTTTTTGTTTAACGCAGGCGCATATGTGTTGCTTCCACTGATGTTTCTTTTTGATGGTTTATGTATTTCTTCATCGACTTAGTATGTTTGTGTGCTTGTAATATGTGCGGGTGTATTTATAGGAAAACTTGCAGTAACAATTTGACAACGGTGTATTGAGATAGCTGGCTCTTTTCTAGGCTACTTTATCACCTGTGTACCGTTACCAGACAGCAAAAAAAGAAGAAGACATGGATAACTGGGGACCACTGGCACAGACGCTTGGTCCCGCAGTGGTGACTAATAATAATAATAACAATAATAATAATAATAATAATAATAATAACGTTCATGACAGCGATCACGATAAGCCTCCTACTTAATTAATATCACGAGATGTGACGTACGATCCAGTCCTTTAGGTGACCAAAGAAAGCCAAAGAAGAATGCTTGGATAGCCAAACAAATAAGGAGCATTGCTGGCTTCGTTGTACGCGGCATGCTACACCGCGCGCGATTCGCGGCCAGTGACTCCAAAATATTCCTTACCCGGGCGGACCCTTAAACAGACCTGCTTGCTGTGATTTGTTCCGGCAGTACGTCGAAGCGCTCGCACGAATGCACTGTGCAGCCAGCATTTCCGAGCCTACGTCGCCTCTTTTGGCGGGGCAAAGTGACCTTTTTCGATATATTTACGGAAGCGCACTTAAAGCTTCGATAGCGATCGAATTTTTTTTCAGGGTGCTCTGCCCTCAGTCTGGTCAGGCAGAACATGGGCCTTTGGACGTGTACTCAATTTTAGAAACATGATTACTTGCCAGAAAGGTGGTCGGAGCTGCGTAGCCGCTCTCGACAAATGAGAGTATTTCCGCTGTACGAACTGATGCGAAGAAAGAAATTCTGGCGTACGGAATCAATTTTCGGTGTATGCATGGAGTTATCTGTGAGTAGAACTGTTTTCGCTACAACGTTCTGCGGCCTGGGAGTGTGTGCGTGCGTGCGTGTGTAGTTTTTGAGAAGCATTCAATTGGCTACTACCCACAGCACTGTAAGATATCTGTCACGAGCACAATATACACGTCAAAATAGCTTACTAAAGAGAACTGAAGTTAGGCGGTTATTTTTACCTGGCAGATAATCGCCTGTAAGTTGCCCACGCTGCCTTCAGGCATACGGTGAAACAGCCTTTGACGCTGAAAATTTTCGTAGTATTTAGCACACCGTTCTTGCAATGACGCGTGTGCCGTGCAGGCTCGAAGCCGACTGTAAATCTTCTTCGTAGTAGGATAACTGCGGGAAAGCTAACTTATCTAAAAAGCTACTCTAAAAGCCCGTATTTGCGGCGATATCGCGATAAACGTGAATTTCTCTTGACGTCGCCGCAGATCCGGGCATTAAGTCAGCAACGTCATCGCCGTAACGATGAGAATATTGCATGAACCTTATCGACTTCAATACAAGCGCATAAGTTGCCTCCTAATTTGAATCATTTTCTGGGTAAATGCTTTCCGAGATGTTTGCGTTCTAGTTAGGTATATGTATTTCAGGAAGCATAGTCCTTGTAGTGCTATTTATGAGCCGCGCGGCGATAACTCATTTGACATTTGATGTCCTTACGAAACTCGTTTACACGTCTTCGCCGTGCCTCAGAATTCATCGGCCCTGAGACTGAACGACCAACAATTCGGCCTTACGTTACCTTACCTGTCCCGACACTAAATACTACCGACCACTGACCGAGTAGTTGCTTGATTCATCCACTGCTTAAGTTTAACTTAGGGAAACCACGATGTAGGTATGCGAATGCTTCTCTCTGACGAGCACGCCTTCTTGTTACTATCTTTCACGCTCATCCGGTACACATATCTGCTAATATCATTGCGTTGGCTTTTCATCAAGACTCCGCGTAAAGTAGTCGCAACGGCCGAGGGAGCTGAACAGCAAGCAACGGGAGATCAAGTTCTTATAAACGCAATGCACCAGAAAAACCCCTTTAGCAACGCTATGAGAGTTATTCCGGGTTACGGAATAAATGACTCTTTTATGAGACTACTTTCCAGGCTTTTCTTTTTCGCCTTCGGGCAGTTTCAGCACGGCAATAGCGTACTTGGAAAGCTTTCGTAGGCTTCGCCGAAAGATAACATCTATCTCCCTTCATGCCGGCAGCACTTATCTTCATCGAGTCAGTGGCTTCTATGTTCCGGCTCGTGCTTTTTCCTGATAATCCTCTTTTTTTTAGCAAAGCACAAGCGAGAAGAAAAGGTTATACGTACAGCTATTTGAGTCAGCAAACCAAAAAATAAATACACATTAAGAGAGCGCTGCACGCGGCCTTGATGGAGCACGACCACTCACACATCGGCGTTGACTAAAAGCCTCTCCTTGCTCTCGAATCCGTGACGCCCCAAGCGGTAGCCGGGAATCTCGTCCGAAGCTTCGCAGAGGTGCTCAGTTGGTTTCCTTTTTACCAGCGGCCCCCTCTCCCATTCCAACACCGCCGAGAGCCAAGCGTCGAGAAGACGCCGCAGAGTGAAAAGTGCGGAAGAACTGCGCAGCGAGATGGCTGGTCTTAGAAACAAGCTCCGGTCATCAAGACGAAGACATCTGCTGCCTGCGGCGATGCCGCGCTGGAAAAGTTAATAGATAAAAAAAATGAAGGAAAAGATCATGTGCGCCATTTATGTGAGCGGGGCCTGCTTGGTTCTAAATATAAACGCTGATGGCCGCGACCAGATTTTACATCTATCGATTTCCTATTAAGCAGCACTTTTGCCACGTTGATAAATCGCCGAGCAAGCGCATCAATATCGCGAAAAAAATATTGAATCTCGTTCTTCACATTTTTTGTTTGTTTGGCCGCATAGGGCTCATTGTAATCTGTATGAACGCCTTTCTGAGAGAACCCTTTCGTCGAATAGCCAAGCAGTGTTTACAGATGATCCGTGTTTCGCATTTTCCCGAGTATCTGCCATTAGCAACTTCTTTATCTTACCACATCTCTTCCATCATTACTTTTTCTCGTTATCATGAATACATCAATATGGTTACGCTCCATCTACGCTCTTAATATTATGTAGAATGTCCGTTATATTGCATATTCCAGCGTGGAAGTACAGCTTCGAACAGACGGCTTTGGTGTTTGCTGCAAAAATGAAGCCAAGAAAAAAAAATAAGCGAAAAAAAAACCGAGCCAGACACATGAACTTTTTTGTATGAGTCGAATTTCATTCTAATTTGCGCCCTTCGAGCTGCAAATCATGTATCTTACTACGCGGCGACATGATGTTGACATGCGCACTTGTTTGCCTTTATCCTTGGACCCCATTTCACCAGCTAACAAATGTTGAAAGTTATCGCCCAGCGCAGGACGCGTCTCCCTCTATCCGAAGTTTGCGGATTGTTATCGCTCGTTCTGTCCGTTGGCTATTGTTTCGCCGAGCTTTGTGTCATTGGACTGCGTGCCGCGACGCGAATAGTGGCGGATATTACAGAACGCGAGCGCCAGCGATTTCGCTGGAAGGGTCAATAAACCATGCATAAATATGATTTTCGACAATCGATGATTGCGCACGCCGCTTCCTTGTGCCTTGAGTGTGTCTTGTTTTTGTGGGCACATGTTCCCACAATAGAGAATAAAAGTGGTTGCTTTGAATATTGGCATTCGTGAGCATTCGCAAGGATTATAACTTTTTTGTTACCGTCACTACGACGTGACGATATAAATGAATGAATGAATGAATGAATGAATGAATGAATTTCTGATTAAAAAAAGCAACTCCATAGTGGTGTTCTGCATAAAAGGATGCGCGCAGGCAGCTTGCGCAGCTCAAAAACCCACCAACGGCAACAGAAGGCAGCCAGCGTTCACATGTGAGTGCACAGGTCGGTCGGCGTCTATCTACAACAATGTAGCTGGTGGTGGTGGTGGTGGTGGTGGTGGTGGTGGTGGTGGTGGTGATGATGATGATGTTGAAGCAGGCGGGGTTAGCCTGGCATGCATAGCCGGCAATTGTTCCGCCTGATCCTCCTTCGAGTTGAGATCTGGGGTGTGTCACCCGGTGTCGATGAGCCCCGTGTCTCGCAGGAAGGCTATCAGCAGTCGTTGCGCTCTCTTCCTGAATGCCGCGGGCCCTCCGGGGAAAACGACGTCTTCAAAGGTCCTGTGCGTAAGATCGCTCTTTTGTAGGTTGTCGACCATCGCTTTTCTTTCTGTGTCAAACTGCGGGTATAGCCAAATCAAATGTTCGATGTCGCCAATGTCACCACAGAAAACACAGAGTGGGGAAGCGCGAAGCCCAGTCTTGAATAACCAAGCTGGGGTGTACGTGGAGTCGGTCCTGATGCGGTATAGAAGCGTCGCTTGTTCGCGTGTAAATCCCTGAGTCACACAGGATTCGTGTGGATTCTAGTGCATCTCTCTAAAATGAAGGCGGATTGCACCCTTAGGGTTTTGAAAAGGTTTTGGAGCTTTCACTTTTGGGACACATGTCAGCGCTAGGCGTGCAAGGGCGTCAGCTTTCTCGTTTCCATCAATTCCTACGTGTGATGGAATCCACTGAAACCTTATGTTAAATCCTTTGCTCGTTAGGTCGTCAATCAGGGCCAGAGACGGCCTTGTAAATTTCTCTAGATGTACTCTCTGTAATGCTGACTTGGAATCCGTCAGCACCACGACATCTCGTGCAGAAAAGGCCCGTAGTTTCCGCAAAGCCGCGGTGATTGCGGCGCTTTCTACTGTTGTAGAGGAAACTATGCGATCCAGTCGGTCCGACCATGACACATCAAGGGATGGTATGCAGAATGCCGCTGCACACATTCTAAGAACAGTTTACACCCTTTGGCGTGCCCCTTCTGCCACACAACAATAATCGTCATCTGCCTTGATGCGTTTCCTTTCTTAAACGCTGCGAGCCCGGAACTTTGCAGTAACGAACGGCATGCGCGTTATCAGAAGGGGCACTCCAAAGGGTGTAAACTGCTCTATGCTGATAACGCGCGTGCCGTTCGTTACTGGAAAGTTCCAGGCTCGTAGCGTTAAAGAAAGGAAACGCATCAAGGCAGATGACGATTATTGTTGTGTGGCAGAAGGGGCACGCCAAAGGGTGTAAACAGTTCTTAGAGTGCGGCTATCTGTTAGTGCGCACACCGAACCGTCTGTGTACACTTCTAGATGGCTTTGAAACACAGTGCTCAAGTGGTCCAGCACAATAAACATTGCTTCGGCAGTTGAAATGGTGCGTTTCGTCGGTAGGTGGGGTACATTGAGGCTGCAGGTAACGTCCGAAAAAGACCATAGCGGGTCAAGGCGACTTCGTTTAGGCCATTCGAATCCTAAAAATCGGAAGGTGTTCAGCGCCACATGGAAATGTGAGCGATTTCTTGCTCTTAGCAGCCGGAGAAGCGCCGTGCCTGCACGTGACTCGCTCAGCCTTAATAGGTGCGTCAGCAAGGCCTGACATGCCAAGAAGCGGAGTGGAAGAGACTCTGCCTCATTAGAGACTTTGTTGTTTGAAGCCGCCGTTGGAACTCCCATCGCCAAGCGAAGTCCCTTTCTGTGCACTGCCTCCAAGCACTCGAATTGACTCGATGACGGGGATATCAGAGGGAGCTGATAGAGAATGCGGCTTGTTATCAGTGCAGCGTTCAGTTTAAGCATGGACATAGGATTGTTTCCCCAACGTACACCTGCAAATCGACGAAGTGCGTTGACTCTTTGCACTGATGCAGCCACAACACTTTCGACCGCACCACGCCATAGTAGCTTGTTGTCGATGGTGACGCCCAGGAATCGAACATGAGCTGCACGAAGAATTGAATGCCCTCTGATATTGAGCGTCAGACATGTTGACTTGCGTCTCACTCCTGGGAAAAGCATGAAGGCCGATTTTTCTGCTGATAAAGATAGGCCAAGCGTCGATAAGTGGCGATAGATAGTGCAGATTGCGGCCTGGGCTATCCGGGCCAAACGTTTGTGTTGGTACCCCGAGATCCAAATGCAGATGTCGTCTGCGTAGATGGACATTTTGACTGCCGTCCGACCTACTTTCAGGGCATCTGGAAGGCTGGCCATGGCAACGTTAAAAAGCAAGGGAGATAGGACACTTCCTTGTGGGACGCCGAGGGAAATTCGTCGCTTGTCACTCATTATACTTCCGAGCTTAACTTGGACACATCGATCACTGAGAAATTCATGGACGAATCGAAGAGCATTTCCCGAAACGCCCATGGCTCGGAGTCCGTTGATGATGCCTGTATGAAGCACACAGTCGTATGCCTTAGCAACGTCCATAAAGATGCGAGTGTGGAAAGGGCGTCTACGCGGTGGTGCTCGATATGGCTTAGTAGATCCAAGACACTGTCCTGGGCCCTCAACCGTGGAAGAAATCCGGTCATACATGATGGCAGTCTATTTCCGTGCTCAAGATACCATGTTAACCTCGTACATATTAGTCTTTCCATCAACTTTGATACGCATGATGTTAGCGATACTGGCCGATGTGAGGTGAGGTTTGCAGGATCCTTTCCGGACTTGAGCACTGGCACCACCCATGCTGTCTTACACGCTTCTCAGCTCTGCTGTGCTCCAGACGTGATTAAATATGTCCAGAAGGGCTCGTTTTCGTTCATATGGCAGATTTGTCAGCATCTGATTGCTGATCGAATCGGGACCCGCAGCACAACGTCTTCTTAATTTGCTAAGCGCCAAATCCAACTCACGAAAGGTGAACAGCGTATCCATGGTATGGAATGCTTCAGACAATAGAGGGTTCGATACTCCTGCTGATCTGCCAGATGTGTATACGTCTGCAAAATCTTCTGCAAGGGTTTGCAAATCTTTTCCTTGCTTTAAAGCAAGTGCTTCGAATGACCTGTGTAGGCGAATCTTTCCGGATAGGCTATTCATTACTCCCCATTTGTCATGGGAGTAAACGCCGATAAACTCTCACAGAAAGCAGCCCATTGAACTAGTCTTAACCTTTTTGTGTGACGATGGATGACAGCGTTTATCCTGTTGTATTCAGTTTTCGCAGATGGATTTCCCGTTTTTCTCTTTAGTTTTCGCTCCGCTCTCCTACGCGCTGCGCAGAGGTTCTTTAGTTTCAAATCAGGAGTAGGGAAATGATCTGGCAGTTTCAACATTGAGGTAGCCACTCTTTTGCTCCTCAGCATGTCTGCGAACTGCTCGCCAGGGCACTCATCCAACGCTTCTCTGTATGTGTCCCAGCGTGTCACAGCACAGAATTGTCGCCCAGCGGTGTGAAATCCGGCGATGTTGGTGAAGATCGGAAGGAGGTCACAGCCCATCCTGTCTGGGGCCGTTGTTGACGATACGACAAGGTCTGTAGAATGGATCATGAGGTCTATGGCACTCCATGAATCTGGTGTTCTGAAGAAAGTCGGTTTGGCATCGTTCGCGATACATAAGTCAGCAGCATCCGCGGCTGCGACAAGTTCCTTGCCTCGGGAATCTGCAGTCTTATCTCCCCAAAGCGAATGATGTGTGTTAAAGTCGCCACAGATTATTCTAGGAGAGGGGCAACGAATGCAAAGGTCCTTTATAAACGCCTCCATGGAGATCTTTCTGCGCGGACTTATATACACCGTCACCACACTGAGTTTTCGTTTTCATAGGCACACTTGCACAGCGGCGACTTCCAAGAAGGTAGAACAAAGGTCTTGCACTGGTAAGGTGACGTGAGGTATTTCTCGCCTGATGTATATCATCGCACTTCCATTTGCAAATGACGGTATACTCGGATTTCCATGTCTGATGTACCCTGGGATCGTCCTTCCATTTGGGGGACCGGCCTCCGAGAGGGCTAGAATTGGTATAGGTATGTCTCGAAGGAAAAGGCTGAGTTCGGAAAGACGCTGTAGAATACCGGCGCAGTTCCATTGCGTTATTAAGGGCACTTTTGGACGACGGAATGGACCAAGTGGACGAGAAATTGCCATTATGCTACTGAGGGTATGTGGAAGTAGAGCAGAGTATTACTGACTTAAGAGCCAGCACTGCTTCCAGCATATCCTTCATTGAACTAGCAGGCATCTTCGCGACGTGGAAACGTAGTGCCGTGAACAAAGCGCGTATCACATGCTGGCAGCTTTCCTGCTGACTGTTTCCAAGTGGTACTTGAGGTCAGTTTACTGCGACCGCATAGGTGCGTTTTTCGGACTCTTATCGAAGAGGTTTCTCAGCGGCTGTGGCCGTTTGCGTTGGCTCAATAACTTCGTTTATCGGTTTGAGACGCGGGAAATGAGATGCGTACTCTGTTTCCAAACCAGTTAGTTGTGGCGCTCTGGACGTCTTCTTCGTGTTCGATGGTGCGCTTGCATTCTTTGGACCCAGAACAAACAACTTATTTCTTCACTGAGCAGCTAGCTGTCCGTGCAGGACATCTACCGTAGCTATAGCAGGATGGTCACCGCCGCAATTTGCGCACGCAAAGTTGTCTTTACTTGCACACGTCTTAAAGTCATGAGGTTACCCACAGCGCTTGCACCTCTGTTCCCCACAACAGTACTTAGCGATATGTCCGAAGCTCTGACACTTAAAACAGCGTGGTGGTGTCTCCACGTAGTCGACAAGCTCATGGCTGGTGAAACCAAGGTTGATCTTCTCCGGGCGTTCCGAATTTGGAGCAAATGTGAGAACCACGGAGTTAGTGCGCCTTGACTCCCATTCAGATGACGTGGTTTGGACCCGACGTATGATTCTTCTTGCATGGAAAACTCGCTGAGGTCTCAGGTAGGGGAGCAGCTCTTCATCCGAGTCCCATTTAGGGACTCCTCTAACAATGCACGTGTTTTTCGTATAACTGTGTGGGACACGGGCAGATATGACTATGCCACCGATATTCTAGGTCTCTAGGAGGACATTGGCTTGTCCTTCTGTCTCTACATCCAAGAGCAATGATCCTTGTGCTCAGAAGTGGCTTTTCACTGGTGCTCCACCGAGAATCGTTTCAAGCTCAGAATACAGTACAATAGGGTTTACTTGCCTTAAATCATCTCTTTCGGATGCTGCAGTGATTAACACAGGAATTCCCTCCGCCCTGTCTTTACGATGGCGCACGATTCGGAAACCACCCTCGCCCAAGTCTAGGCCTGAAGGGTTCGCCACGTTGTCGTCCTAGATGATAGTTGACTCGTCTTCAGATTAAGCAGTGTCTTGTCGCTTGCAGTCAGGCTGGCTTGTACAAACCACCTCGCGTTTCTGACCCGGTGTCAGCCCTTGGGAGTTCATGACGGGGGGCTCGTCGGTGCCAGCTTGGTTCCTTCTAGCACCTTGTGAGGCGGCGGGTGGTGCAGCACCCGTCGGTCTCCGATACGGAAGGTACCTTTTCGAGTCGACAGACGTCTTGAACTATTCTGACCAGTAATATTACCAGAAAATAACGAAAATAATGATAAATGTAGGCAGAGCTACTCAGACAGGCTAGCAGCAGGGTCGTCGTCTTCTTCGGCCTAAGTAACAATGTATCTGTACAAACGGGAAGTAGCGCATTTGAATAGTCAGAAAACCAGTGGTGTGTGTGCGCAAGGAAATATAATGTTTACACATGAGTACTATATATCAGTTCAAGCATTTCGATGTTGCAAAAACTGAAAAAGGAATATCCTGACAGCCTTATAATCTATACAGCAGGAACTCGAAAAAAGAACACGGCCATATATAGCGTGGTATAAAAATAAATGCAATAAAAATAACAATAATTAGGTTGAGTGGAAGTAGTTTTACAAGCTCCACAAAGACAGGGGATCTATTTTTTGTAAGGCGAGTTTGGAGTAAAGTTGGGAGTGCATACCGAAGCATTTCTCTACCATAATTCGATCTTGAGTGCTGAACGTTCCATAGTTCAGTTATCCATCTGTCATAGGCTGCGACGTGCTGACGTAGGCGGTCTATACTTGAAGTACCGTTTACAGCGCGCAGGAGCTGCTTGCTACACATCACTGCCAAACGGTGTTAAAGGAGCTTTTGACATTTAAGCTGAAGAAGTGTTGTAAAGTGGCTGAGTAGCAGCGTCGTACGCCTTATATTTCTTATTTCATATTGTGAGCCTTATACAGCCTCATACAGGAGTGGGTACGTGTAATACAGGCAAAGAACGTCATACAAAACATATGGAAACATATAAATGGCCGACTTGCCACACACCAGCATAGTTAATATTGTTAACCTAAGAGCTTTTGAAAAAGGAGTGAGAATCTTTGTACATATGCTAGAGTATACAAATGTGTGTTCACAATTCACATTATATATCAAGCGCGTTATATTTTTTTACTATTTGTGCAGAGAGCAGCACAAGCCTCAGCTCACCTTCGACGTCGGGTGGGCAGTTCAGATCGTTCTCGTGAAAACGACGTGAAGAGACCTTCGCCGTCAACACCCTCGTAGTGCGTGCTGCCGAACATGGAGCTCCTCCGGAGCCGCACCTCCCGTCTGACGCCGTGACTGTGCGGCGTGTTCCCCGCAGTCGTGGGACTTTCTCATTTTTCGTGGAAGATATTTAAGGAAGTGCAATGCGCCTGCGACTTGGGACAGTTTTCCAGCGAGGAAGTCGCAATGCGTGTTCCGCGACATATGTTCATCAAGGAAGGTACCTAGCGTGTTTATTTATTTGTATTGTTTTTGCAATTTCAATTTTTGAGTCCTCTATAAGTGAATCTGTTTCTGGCGTAATTTTGTTATTTCTAGCTTGAATCAACACTGCTTTGGTTTTGTTTGCGTTAGTTTTAAAGCCGTTGTCAACAGACGATGCCTAGACACTCCTGAAAACGATGTTGGTAGTCGTTACGAGGCTATGTGCATCATTTGATTTGAACAGCAAAGTAGTGTCGTCAGCATGCATAACATTTTATGTTAGGATCAACGTTAACTAAGTGGCTTAAGTACAAATTAAGGAGAAGGAGAGCCAACATGCTTCCTTGCGGCACGCTAACCTGAACTGGCCTGTCATGTGAAATAACGTGAAGTTACACTAGCTGCTTTCTGTATTTGAAGTACGATATGATTTAGCCCAGAGCTATGCCGCGTACAAAATAATAAGTTAATTTTCCAACAGTGGCGCATGCTTTATACTTACAAATGCCTTACTGTAAGACATACATACTCGTGACGTTAAAAATGCTCTTCCAGGTCGTTCAGAATGAAGTATTTTTCTTCAAGGAGGGCAACTTTCTCGGATGAATATTTTCGAAAGGCATACTTGCGACGAGAAATCAATCCCTCTCTTTCAGCAAATACTTTTGTTGGAAGTTTCTACACATTTTTACATGTTTCTAACGCATTAAATGTCCCATCCGGCGTGCCCCAGTGATCCGTCTTGGTAACGATAATATCTTTTATTTGTTTATAAATGATCTGGCAGTCAACATTTAAGCAAACGTTAGGCTATTCGCCGACGGCTCCGTATTGTATAAAGAGGTTAGAAGTGACCAAATGACAAAATGAAGTAGCAAGTTGGTGCTCTAACTGGCAAATGGTGATTAATTCACGCAAAACAGTTGCGATGTCAGTAAGAAAAAAAGAAAACAAGCTCAGCATTTCCTTATGATTTCAATAACGTCAAGCTCCAAAATGTAAGCAAGTACAATATCTTGGTGCAATAATAACTTATGATCTGAGCTGGACAGTACACACGGAAGCTATAACCGCGAAAGCCATGAACAGATTGTTGTTAATTAAGCGGACGCTGCGGCACGCTTTCGGAGACACTAAGCTTTTAGCATACGCCACACTTGTCCGACCGATTCCACAATCTGCCAATATAACCTGGTTCCCTTTCACAAGTACCAGTATCAGCATGCTTGAAAATGTGCAGTGCAAAGTAGCTATACTTATTTTTAACCGCTATCGACGTCTTGATTCCCCGACAGAATTGCTACGCCATGCAGGTATACCCTCAATCCAAAGTGGAGCTAAAATTTACCGCCTGAAGTTCACATATATGCTACTGCACAACTATTTTAAGACAGACCACACAAGATACGTCCAACCATATGAACAAACAAGGCACCTACGTCATACACATCATCTCACACTGCAAGAGTATTGGTGTAACAAAAATACATTCTATTATTTTTTCTCTCTAGATGCATTCGGGAATAAAATACTCTTGGCCGACTTGTAGTCTAACAGTGAAGAATTGATGATTTCCTTGAATTGTTACATTACGCAATACGTACTCATCAGCCTGATGTCATAGTATTTGTTTGTATTCTCCATATGATTATTTCCTTTTCCTATTGGTATGCTTGCCAATATCCGCATTCATGCTTACTGCTGTAAGTATATTTCTGTCTTCTTATTTTGCACTTGTTTAGCAAATTTTCCCCTGACAATTACTTATACTGTAACTGCTTATGTGTAAACTTTTCTTCTTTCCGTACCCGAATCCTGTAATAACCCTGTAAAAGGGTTGAAAGTATGTTGAAATAAATAAATGAATAAATAAATTTTCCAGATAACGTGTTTTTCTTTATTAAAACAAATAAAACGCGGTTGCCGGCTCGCCTGACGAAAATATACAAACCACCTGCGTCCGTCGCTCGTCTTACGATGTTCCAGTGAGAGACAACTGTACAGTCAGTTGACTGATATTTTGTGAGCTCATGACGTAACATGGTGCCAGTGAGCCGACGTCTGTATGCAATCCTAAACACCGTGAAATGTGTTAACTTCCCTAGGCACGTATTATCTTACCATCTTGAGTCGTTGGTGATTACTACTCATTACCCATTAGGGTCGAACGCCTCTACAGCGAAATGACGTGTATAACGTAGGATAGATTAAGTCCCGGCTGAATTCCTTCGTTTCACACGTATTGTGATCGCCTTTACAACGAAGGCCTCTATATGGAATTCGCCTGTACAACAACGAAATTTAGGTGATCCCGACCGCTGATTTGTTGCTTTGCAACGTATGCCACGTAGCAGTGCCCCCACTGCTTTTCGCGGACGTCAGCAAGGTGCACTTTGCGCTAGCACTAATGGTAGCATCAAACAACATGCTTGAGCGTTCCGATGTCCTGCTGCACTGCTCCACACCCGCCGCGGTTGCCTAGTGGTTGTGGTGTCTAGAGTGGCTATGGTGTGCTTAGAGGTCGCGGCATCGAATCCAGGCCACGGCAGCCGTATTTAAATGGGGGCGAAATGCGAAAACACCTGTGTACTTAGATTCATGAGCACGTTAAAGAACCCCAGGTGCGCCCCAATTTTCGGAGTCCCCCACTACGGCGTGCCGCATAATCAGATCATGGTGTGGCACGTAAAACCCTATCATTTTTGTGCTCCACGACTTGGTCAAATGGTACGCTGCTTGTTGCAGCGCACGAGCGGATGCTACAGCTGAAAATTATGTCGCAATTGATGACGACATGACGACGCCCCCCCCCCCAAAAAAAAGGAAAGAAAAAAAGAAATGAAGCGTTAGTGTACCTTATAGCACACAGCAAATAACAGCATGCGAACTGCTGCTGTCCTGAGAATGTGCTTCATTTGGATATACGCCATAGACTTTCAACGGCTACAACACGCATGTGCAATCTCTGCCCATAAAGTAATAAGTTAAAAACTTCCTTAGCAATATTTGTTTAAATATTCACGCTAGTTGAAGTGCAGTTTAGTGAATACATAGTGCAAGTACAAAAGTACAGAGATTCAGTACGGAAAAAGGTCCCATAGCGTAAACCTTCTAGGGCGACTTTCTGTAATGTAAAAAAAGCACCAATACTTCTCAACAGCAAGAAAAGCAGCGGAATATAAAAATACAAAACTACCATGATATGACAACACTCCATTATGAATTAAGATTTCTCACCAATCAGTTCTGCGGGAAGTCGCAAGTTGTACTAAAGTTTATGAACGAAAAAACAACAAATGCCCATTACCAGATTCTTTCCAGATTCATACGGAAAGACCATCTAAATTTATTGTGCAAGTAGTGTCCACCTCTTTCAGCAATCCAACTCAATGAAAGAAAAAGCACAATATGTAAAAGGCAATAAAAAGATAAAGAAAATGGTATAGGCTCAGAAAAAATAAAAGGAAAAGTAACGCCCTGAATACAACGGTATGACTATTATATTATTACGGAAGGATGAAAGAAGAGAGGAAGAGGAAGATCGCGGGGCGCTGGCTGCTGCGTGTTGCTGTTGGTCAGCCACCTTATCTACTCTGACTCATTTTGTATGTGTATATTGTAAATAGAATCTTCTATACTCCCAACATTCCCGAAAAATATTGCTGGAGGTGCTCGGTAGACGTCTTTCCGCGTGATCTTGATTAAGTGGCGATAATCGACGCAAAAATGCCACGTACCATCTCTCTTTTTCACAAGGACGACAGACGAAGCTCAAGGACTGGCTGATGGCTCGATGACCCCTTGGCGGAGCATTCTTTCCACTTCTGATTGGATGACTCGACGTTGAACACGCGATACGCGATAGGGACGCCGACGAATAGGATTCTTGTCTCCAGTGTTTATACGGCGGTGAACAGATATTTGGCCTAAAGGCCTGTCGCCGAAATCAAAGGGGTCACTGTACGATTAAAGCAGGACACGTATGTCCATGGCCTGTGCAGAGGTGAGCTCAGGTGCAATCATCTTCGTCAAGTCATCCTTTAAGGAACCAGAGGTGTGATTTGTAATTGGTGCTAATAATCCACTCTCGGCATTCGGACTCTCAATATCAAATTCGGAACCACTGGAAACACTGGCCAAGAACTATGCTGGTCGGAATCACTTGAGGGCACAGGCTGACATGCAGAAGCGGTAGAATGACGTCGTTGTTAGTAACCGCCACCAATGTATGCGGAACAGCAACGTTCCGGTTCAAAAACACGTCGATGATGGGGCGAAGCACATATTCACTGTCAGGAGCCTGTGGCTGGGCGGTCAAAGTGACGTAAGTAACTGCTTCGGGGGACAGACGCACATCGTGAAGCGAGCACAGGTGCGGTGGGGCGGTGCTCGGGGCAGTCCTTACTGAAGAACACCGGTCGCGCAGTCGACGAGAGCAGAATGAGTGGATAAAAAGTCCAATCCAAGGATAATGCCGTGAGGGCAGCTGTCGATCAACAGAAGTAGGGCGGCCGGCTATAATTAAGCGCGCAGTACATAGTCCAAGAACACTCAGCACGCCGCCGTCGACCACACGAAGCACTTGGGCAGCTGCTGGGGTGAGGACCTTTTTTAAACATCTACGTAGGCTAGCCTTCATCTCAGATACGTGGGCTCCAGTGTAGACGAGTGCTTGGATAGGTAAGCCGTCTATTTTGACGTCAATTAGACTTCTCCTTGCGGGCACAGACAGAGGATTTGCTGCAGAAGTCGGCAATGCAGCACCACTTCCGAGGGCTGCATTTCCTAATTTTCCGAAAGGGTGCGGCCAAAAGCCACAGGGGATGAAAGGCGACGTGGATGCATCGGACGGGAAGATGGGCGACGTCTTTGCGGTGAATGAGACTGGTGTCCGTACGACGATGGTGAGCGACTGTATCACCTGTTCCGAGCAAAGTTGTTGCCGCTATTAGACTCGGCGGTGGGCGAAACATTGCGGGCGTTTCCATCAAAACGGCTCAGGTTGGTCGGCGTGCGAGGTGTTGAGGGCCACGAGTTGCGACAGTATCGAACGACTTGACCAATGCGGCGACAGGTGAAACATATCGGCTGGTCGTCCGCAGTTCTCCACTCAGTCGGGTTGCGATAACGCGGTGAGAAGCGTCGGGGTGGAGCGAAAATAGTAGAAGGGCGTTCGTTAGCTCTGGGATCGGCGGCAGCACACACAGAATGTAAACCAATGTTTTCAAGTTCCTGGCGAGCGATGGCTTCTACAAGAGGAACTGAAGATGTCGTAGCACCAGGGCTACGCGAAGATAAAACCTGCGGGCGCCAGCGCATCCAGTTCATGTCTAACGCTTCGCACCACGTGCTCTGATGGCGACGCATGCTGCTGCGCGGTTTGATCTTCACATGTCGATGTTGCGGCAGTATTGGGAAGTCTGGTGAATGGTTGGAAGACGCATCGGCTTCTGGCCTGCTCGAATCTTTACTCTGACTCATTTTGTGTGTATATATATATATATATATATATATATATATATATATATATATATATATATATATATATATATATATATATATATGTTGTAAATACAATTTTCTATGCTCCGAACATCCCACTAACAGTATTCCTTCCCATGAGTCCATTTTTTGTATCTTATAAACTTCGAATCTAAGTACCGGAATATTGAGTGCATTATGAGAACTAAACCTTCGTGTGGCTCAAAAATGTCTGCAAAAAAGCGCCTTCGGCCCTTTGAAATTCATTCATACAATTTCTTCTCATCATCGGACTTCCGTGTTGCTGCAACGCACGAAACCTCCTGCTGGGAAACCATGATGATATGAGCGCCTGGGGCTATCGGTAGTCACGTATGCCAGATAACGCAGTCTCTGTCAGAATTTCCCTAACGCAGCTCTCTTGTGAACTGCTGCCCCAGTTTACGTGTCACTGAAGAGGCGAAGCAAAAACTAGTGCCAAGTCTGTGCGACTGCTGTTCTGTAGCCCGCAAAACGGAATAATGCCATCCGCTTCCGAGAGAGAGTGGAGTCGCAAGTCCCAGCAGCCTCCCAAAGGAAGTCGTCAGTACGAATGCCTCGGTGGAGCTCAGAAAATGTAGCGAGGAAGCGCGATGCGATGAAATAAGCGAGGGAGCTCGTTCCTGTTTATGTCAAGGAGCTCGAAGTCTTAGAAAACATAACTGAATAGAAACAACATATGAACTTTGTTTCTAAGAAGGGGAGAAGCGCAAAATAAGATATAAAGGCATTCGGGAAGCATTCTTCCGGTTCAACCGGAAGATGAAGCCCGCGTTCCTTTAAAGGTGCCGTTCACTAAGATGCCACCAGAAGAAGCGTCTTCTGACGCACAGAAAGAAGTGAAACCTCCAAAAACATTTGTGTCAAGATTTATGAAGTGATAGTTCATATTTTTAGAGAAGCTCCGATGCGCCTTTCAAGGCCGGTAAATCCCACGATGACGTTTCACGGCGTGAGCTAAAATAACATAAAGGAGCAACCTTATATTAGGTAAAGTCGCGTTACAATATTGCGATCTAAACGTCACACTGTTTCACGACGAACAGATGTCATACTTGCGCAAATTTAATCAATTTTAGCTAAAGTTGCTGAGCAGAAATCCAAGATTGCATAATGCAAGCTTTCTGGCATTTGCCACACATTCACGTAACTTTTAAAGCACAGTATTAATTGGATCAAATGAAACGAGTTTCGCGAAACGAAGGCTTCACTTGCTTAAGCAAGAAGTTAATTGTGGCTATGCCTTATATTGGAGGTTCGGTCTGACGCCAGTTTCGTAGCGGAGGCGTTTGTGTGCGTGTGTGTGTCCTTCCTTTCGCATGGTGCATCTAGCATCCTACAGACAATGTTTAGTTGTGTGGAGAAGCAGCAGGTTACAGAAACTCGCGATGTTTAACTCTTGTATTTTGCCAGTAATCACTACAGAGGCAGAAGTTTCGAGGAAACTGAAGAAGCTCAGATCCGTGTCGTGAGCCACATTAGAGAAAGAAAGAGCGTAACGTTAACAGGAGGAAAGGCGCTAGAGCGGATTTGAGACTAGATGCAGGCGCATGGAATACCAGGAGAGATAAAGAATCAGGACAAATTGATTGTTTGATGCTTTTTGTTGCACGAAGGTACCCTACGGCGTAGAGCTCCATGACTAATCAGAAGATGTACTTTGTGTTCTTTGACATAAAAATAAAATGTTTACAGACCAACTGAGTCTACTGCGGGCGGAACTGAGATGGAGCATTTGAGATTATAAAACATGCAAGTGAAGGAAAATTTTCTACTCTTACGCACTGCAAAGATGACTTGCCATTAGTGGACTTCCCATTAGTGGACATTAGTGGACGTTCCTATCCCTCAGAGGGATAGGAACGACCACAATGATGAATCGAAAAGTGCACTGAAATCAAATAATGTAGACTGTTACATTTTAAACACGAATTCCCTTCAGATGCTTCAAAGACTATGTAACATACAATCCTAGAATGAAGTACGCAATTGTAGCCCCTCGCTGATTTGTATACATTTGATTTCAGTCAGTTTTCGGTGAGTAACGTAACACACGCATTTCAGCGCTAGCTCAAAACGGGGCGGTTTCTTGTCGACAGCGCCTACGAAAGACGAACCCGAACAATAAATGTTCTCGAACGAGTGCAGTCCTTTAAAAACCAAGAGTGAGAGAACGAAGACGAAAGCTTTGCTTCGTCACAAAGACGCGCATGGTGAAATAAAGAACACATACATAAAAGGCGCATCCGCAGTCAATGTTCCTTTCGGCGAAGAGAAATGCCAAGACAAAAAGAAAAAAATCAAAACAAGGAAAAACCTCAAATTATCATGGCACACGGCGTCGGCTTACACTTGCCACGGGGAGATCTTTCCATTCTATAGACAGGAGGGATTGAAGTTGAAGGGGTGCCCGACTTTCTTACAGACGCCTCTCGAGGATGCTCGAGTGGAGATAAAGAAAGAAGAAAAACTGAGTAAAAGCCAACTTAACGCAGCTGTCGCGGACGCCAGACGAATGTCGAACGAGCTCTGGCAGCGTCATTAAGGCACCGAGTCTCTAGAGACCGAAGAGCAGATATTATCTCTCACATTGATTTTCTTGCGGCACGCGACAAAATCATTTTGAAGATGAGCGCGCAACTTTAGAGCAGCGGTGAAGTGCTTATTTCTTTATTTAGTCCTCGGTTTGTTTATTTATCTGTTTACTTATTCAAGTCAAACCTAAAGGCTTTGTGATGGAAGGTTTAGCATAGTGTGATAAAATGACAATGCGTATGTAAAAACTGTAGACATAAAAGGAACGCGAAGTGGAGCTGTAGATGTGATACTAGAAAGTTGTTGAGCTACTTTTTTGTAAGGCAATGAAACAGGAATTCTTGCACATGCACACTCTTCAGTTGAAAAAGTTTCCAAACTCTGTTGCATCGCCCCCATTGAAACCATGCAGATGTACACCCTTACCCGCAGGCATTGTTTGTTAATGTCGTCCGCCAGCTGATATCGAGAGACATATAGTGCCAATAACGCGCAACACTCTTGAGCACATTGGTCTTCAATGCCATGTTTCCCTTTATTTTTACATTATACAACCATTCTTGTTGTGATCAATAACATATTAAAGTCGATGTACGCTCTATTTTACATTTCCAAAGCTGAAGATGCGTAACAAAACATAACTTTCCAGTCGGACGTACTTTCGATAGCTGTCATCAAGATACAAAAACAAAAAAAAATATGCCGTTTCATGAACTGCAAACATGCGTAGAAAACAGAAACAACGATCAAAAATCCGCAGAAAGGAATTCGCGTGTGTGGATTTAGTCAGTTGTCAGTGAATGCCATGTCAGTGTGCTCCTTCCCATCCGGTCCCGTCTTCTAGCAATGGTTTTCTGTGATCTTGCCCCCCAGATAACTCTGACGGCATATTGCAGAGAAATGAACATGCGGTCTCACATGTAAAGTAGTCGAATTTTAAAGTGGCACACCCCCACATCAGAAAAAAAGTTCACTACGACATGATTCCAAAGAAAAAAGCTTGTGAACTAGCCGTACTAAAAACAAGAATTATGCTGCAGTGGCGCCTTAAAAAGCTTGAATTGAGAAAGAACGCGCTTTCACCAGCGCTCTTCACGGAAACGTTGACAAGCGTACTTGCCAGCGGCTCTGGACTCGAACGCCGTCGTGCGCTCCGCCGAGTGGAGCACACCGCTGCCAGTGAGCGGTTGACGACAATGCGTGAATGACACTTCGGTTTGATGATTCTTACCATTAAAAAAAGCTGCGTCTCCTTACCGTAGCGAGTGAGAGGGAGAATTTATTTTTGAGAAGGCCGAGAGGTTGGCCTGAGCTAGCGCGCTTTAGAGGTGGAGGGAGAATGCAGACGGTAAGATGGGAAGAGAGGCGATGATTGTCACATAGGATGCGAAAAACGAAAGGAGAGGCAATTTCAACAGACTCTTAAAAAACGTTTGCAAATGTCATCCATCTGTCACCAGATGCCTTCATGCCTGCCTATTGCAGCTCTTTACATGCTGTAGCACCTTTTTCTTGGCGCCTGTGCTGCTCAAGCAGGAGAAACTCGCAGACCAGCTTCTTGAATCTACCTTTTTTCTGAAGGTTCACTGCAGCCAAGGCGCAGCTGCGCATTAGGCTATAGAAGGAAGTGTAGTGGGAGGAACCTAACATACAGTTTTGGCGCCTTGAATTTACCCGCCGTGGTAGTACAGTGGCTGTGGCATTGCGCTTCTGAGCTAGAGGTCACGGGTTCGATCCTGGCCATGGCAGCCCCATATTGGTGGAGCGTAAGGCGAAAACGCTGGTTCACTTAAACTTAGGTGCGCTGTAAGTAACCCGACGTGTTGCAAATTAGGAGTCCTTCATTACGGCCAGCTCCGTAATCAGATCACGGTGTTGGCGTGTAAAAGACCCAGAATTTTATTTTAGTTTTAGCTTATTTTAGACTGCACCAAAGGCACGCATTTTGCAGTTAGCACACCATCCCTTTCATACTTGACCTCGCGACCATGCTTTCAGCAGCCACGCCTCGTAGCTACGCACGAGAGCAGCATTTTCCTACAATTGAAAGTCGCTCTAGAAACGTCTCTCAGTTGCGAGGCATTCAAGTAGGTGCGGAATGTTCCCGGTTGCCAAGACTTGCGAGTCTCGGGAGTAGTGGAAGGGTGCCGTGAAGACGGCAGTGAACAGATTAGTTGGCGCTAGCACTTCCTTCCTCTCTATGCAGTCGAGGCCGAAGTGACGCCAAGAGGAACGCTGTGGAATACTGTGGCGAGTGCGCCATTTCAGTTATGCTTGTCATCACTCGAAAACCCAAATGTATTCTCCAGGTGCGCGCTACACCTCGCAACTACTGCTATTGTACAGCAGCCACTTTTCCGAGCATAATCCATGCGCATCTTTCAGATATCCTGCTGACATTGACATGGGCGTTTGCACACAGGATAGTGAGCAAACCATCCTGTGCGGATATAAATGGAAGCTTCATTCACGGAAACTGAAACGAAAAAACAACGTCATTCTAACATTCCCAAAACATAAAGCGAAGTAGACCAAGAAGACACGTTACATTAAAAACGCTCTGCATGATAACAAAAAAAAAAGAAGGCTCGCGACTTAACGTACGGCATTGCATGTTCTCGAATTGTAGTGCGAAGTGACACAGACAGAGCCTGGAAGCAGACAGGACGAGCGCTAACTCTTAACTAACTTTTTATTGAAACTATCAACATATATTTAGGCGATTGCCAATACCGCAGCATATGAAAAGGACAAGGTCAAAAGACATCAGTTAAACATATCAAGAGGAAGGGAAGCCAAAAAGCAAACAACAAAAAGACACTACTTGATGTTAACACATGTGCTGTGAAGATATTGAAATTGGCATTCTAACAGAATGCGAATTTCAACATCTAGTCTGCTTCCCTTCTCTGTCTGTGTAACTTCGCGCTGCAATTCAAGATCATGTTACCGTACCAACTCGCCCCACTTCCTATCCTTTGGCATTGCACGTATTATAAGCTTCCTTCAGGTCCACAATACGACACAACTGGACTGGATCGACGAAGAAAGTCTAGTTCAAAGGCAGTCTTAAAAGGAAGCTTTAGCTCGGGGCCAACTTCGATGCCACGTATTTAAGTAAATGTAAAGCGCGGAAATAATTTGATAAAACAACGCCTGGACCAATTTAAATCAACTTTTCTGCAATTTCATAGAAAACTTTAAATTCTAGTGGTTCTAGAAGCACAATCTTTATTGAGGGCCTGAAAGGCTTCGTAAGAATTTACGAAAATGATGTTTGAAAGAAACATAGACGCCCAAAGTTTTCCAATCGTTACTTTGACTCAAAAAGAGAATACTGCAGTTTAGGAAACTGAATCCGTTAGAGTATCTAATTAATTATAAGGTTCTACGGGCCAAAACCACTTTCTGATTATGAGGCACGCCGTAGTGGGGACTACGGAATTTTCGACCACCTGGGGTTCTGTAACGTGCACCTAAATGTAATTACACGGGTGTTTTCGCATTTCACCCTCATCGAAATGCAGCCGCCGTGGCCGGGATTCGATCCCGCGACCTCCTGCTCAGCAGCCCAACACCACAGCCACTGGGCAACCGCGGCGGGTATCCGTTAGAGTATCTAAAACGGGCCAACTCGATATGTAAATTTACAGCATATTTGAATTTGTTTCGACGTTTACAAGGGTGTTTGAAAGTCATTGAACTGACGACTCAAAAATCGCGGTCTTCCGTTCGTAATTATGAAACGCCGTGTTCGAATGTTGCTGGGACTATAGGGAACGTGCTCCCAATTGTCTCTAGGCGATTCCCTGGCATCAACATCCGAAGTGGGCTCCGCTGTCGAGCCATAGCAGCACCGTGCCAATTTGCAGGCTAACAACTGGCAGAACTCATCGCGGTACACTTCACTCGTTTATCATTTAGACTTAATCGACTTATCGTAACGGACTCGAGCAAGCATGCACATTCCTTGAAAAAGTGGCCAAATCTGTAACGCAATTTATTATGCAGCTGCCTATTATTAAGCCCTGAAATAATATTCGTGTGTTAGAATTCCAAAATAAGCGTAATGAGTTACAGATACATCAAACAGAAGGAAACATAAGAGTATAACGGCTAAGCGCTTCTGCCTATATCGGAAAATTCATAGACTGCACTAACCAAAGAAGAACTGAGCAGCACTTGATACCACATATGAAGACCGCCTAAAGCCGCTTCCAGCAGAGGGAGATAGATAGATACAGAGATAGGGACAGAAATTTATTAAGGCGAAATTCTTAGGTGGCTCGTACCCCCGATGGACTTGAAAGCAAAAACGCGTTGTCCGGTCCAATAGAACAAAACCTAGCATCCCCCCCCATCAGCAATAGCTTATACTCTCCTAAGGAAGCAAAAAATGCAGTGGCTCATCCCTACCGTAATGCAGAGGCTACAAGCACTCAGCAACTTCAAGCCTACAGTGCAAACAATAATTGGAATCGCGCATACAACCTGGAGGAACGCGGCCTCTAGTCGATCGGTACAAAAAAAAACAAGGAAAACTACGTGACCTGCTAAATGGCTCATACCCCCGTAAGAAATGGCTCATACCCTTGTAAGAAAGCAAAAAAAAAAAATGCCATGGCTCACTGGAGGCGCCATCAAAGCAGAACTAACACGAACCCGGTACATCTTAGCCGCATGTTTCTGGAATTGTACCCTGATGCCAAATGTAAATTATGTGATGATACATGTGCCACCCTAGCGCATATACCCTGGGATTGAGAAATAGTTTAGGCGCACTAGAGGCGCCGTGGAGAGCCGCACTGACTAGCTCAGATCTCTAGGACCAACTTTGCGTCATCCACGCCCAGAAAGTTCTATTGCGCTAATGTGCTCTCTGGTGCCCCCCGGCGCTGCCTAGAGCCAGGCCACCAATTTGCAGGATATTGAATAAAGTTGTCATACACGCCAACCCCGGCAAGGCTGAGGCTAGAAGCGCCCAGAAAAGTAAAGCGAACAGTGTTTACATTCATGGAAATCATCTATAAAGCACGCAGAACAGCATACATTTCACTTCCCTGCCAAGAGGATGCGACGTGAAGTCGAAGAGAAACGTCGTTAGCGCGAGTCTGACCCCGCTATACGAGCGCGCGAAGCCAAGCTAAGCGTCGAAAACGAGCCGAAAAAGCCGAACTTCGAAAGCAGCAACGCGATCATGCTAGACGGCGCATTGCGAAGGTATACAGCAGGCTGTCGCCTTCACGTGTAACAAGAGCGTAACATGCTGCCGAACTTTTATCAGAGAAAAGCCGTGAGGTCGGAATTCCAAGAGAGATGTTCAAATTTACAAACATGCCATATTGAGGTGATGGGCTAGTAGTTGCAGAGGGCTGATTGTGGAAAGCGGGTAATCCATGTACCTGCTTTCATCCCTTTGAACGCTGTAGTAAATGTTATTGAATTGCAGTGAGCGTTATTGTGTAAGCAAAGTAATCTTTACATTACAAAATAACCAGAAACGTACTCGATTCTAAGTATTAAATCAGATGTTTTTCATCAAGTAAAAGTCTGCTACTGAATCAGAAGTGGTGTCTATAGATATTTATCGTAATACTCGAACAGATACCATGATCAGTCAGCGTGAGTTGTTTATCATTTTTAAACTTGGAAACTCCGGTGGTTGATTTCCATCCAGCTTTAATACCACGTATTAGACTAATATGATTAATGTCGAATATAGCAAGGTTGAAAATTTTTGAAAAAAAAAAAAAAAAGAAACAGCGCTGATAACTGCAGTGGTGTATTGCTATTGTGCTTTTACCTCGTCTCTCGGCGTCACGCTCACATGAATTGCTCCCAGTTACTCCGAGTGGCTACAACTTCGCGATTAAGAGTAAATGGAACGACACGGTCTTCGTTCGTGCTGTGGGTATCGCTAAAAGCATGCAGTAATGTGAAAACCTGCGAATCAATAGCAGAATCCTACAGCTTGCTTACATGCAAGAACGATTCGCAACTGAACAGCATTGTCCAGTGGAGAACATACGGCACCGCAAAGCTTCGATAGCAAAGAAAGCGTAGCCGAACAGACCAGCTACAACCATGCGTAAACAACCTAGCTGATTCAGCCTACGATTAGCTGGCACCATGCTCTACCCTCCACAACGCTGCACTACTCCTGTGATACGATTATATTGCACCCTATTCGTTGCGAAATGCAGCAAGGAAGCTACGCGGCACGTTCCGTGGGATTACGTGACGTTCTACACTCTCGACTACCACGCCCACCAAAGTGGACGCATACAGCTCCGAACGGCGCTTCTGTCACGCACACGTTGTAATACGCGATAAAGTGGCCGCGCCGGATGACCCTGTCACCCAGTGGTGCCCTCTATCGCAGTAAATCTCCGCAGCGCCGCTGGGAGTAGTGAAATCGGGGCACTCAGAAGACGTTAGTACCTCGAGAACAGTTCGCATGAACTGTAGTTGGTCGTCAGCGCTTGAGAAACGGAGCTGTTTGGCCTAGTTGACTTCGGTTCGGGAATATATTGAGCTGAATAAGCGCAAGAGCTGACGAAAACCAATGACCAGAGAAGTTAAACGAATTGTCCTTCATCCGCTCTCCCAATACTTCAGTGCAACGATTTCCGTAGTCAAACAAACTAGTCCAAAGACCGCTTTGCTTAGGCGGTATTCAGAGTGCATTGCACTTTGAGTTTACTGACTGCGCTCAACTCAACCTTTCTTTTGTACTGATCTGCACTCGTAACTACAGGCACAACATTGTCACGTCCGCGGCTGACCGCTGTAACTGAACGAAATCGTTGTATTACGAGACAAGCTCTGTTTAGGCACATATACTCTTCTCGATCAGCGTCTACCGGTCGTAGGGTTCTCAACGGTGCACCATTTTAACGCGTGGCAGAGACTCAACCTCCATTCGCGGACGCAGCCAATCTGTAGATGAGGTGCTGACCCTCCCGTCTTCTCACGGAGTGCATGCCACCAGTAACTGATCGCCACTTCGCCGAGTACGGCGTGAAGAGCGGAGCTCAGCTGACGTCACTCGCTACGGTTGGGCCAGTGCAGTTCGACCGTATGAGCTATGCCGCCGCGAGCCACTAAACGCACGGTTGTAAAGATAAACGCGGAAGCGCAATTGTGTAGCTCGACGCAGAGAACTGATAAGAAAAACGGGATGTGAAAAATTCATACAAAGAGCTCGAAAACAAACTGCCGGGCTGCGCTGACGGGAAATAACGCACGCTGGAGCAGCGCCAACAACAAACAAAATGTCAAAGAGCGCGCGCACAGTCGCTCAAGTGATAAAAAAAAACACAAAACATGAACAACGCTAAAAAAAAAACAAAAAGCTGGTTAGCATCGCATTGCGCTATGGAGCGCTTCAGATAGTATTTTACAAGGAAAAACAATCTGCGAAAGCAGATACTTTCAGGGTATCATAGTACAAGTACGCGATGTGTAACAACATGAATTTCCGCTAGTACTTCCGTTGTTGTTCATTGTTATCCCGTCTGTTAGCCCAGGGATATGCTTAAGCGCACACGTAAATACCACGAAAGTAAAAGAAAAAATAGGAAAAGAGACATCCAGTACATATGGCCAAGCTTGCAGTATCACAACTCAAGTTCCAGCCTAGGCGCTCCCCTTGAGCAGTCGCAAAAAGAATTTCAGTTTGCAATTAAACGCACGCCTTACGATCTTTCCGGTATATGACTGGACCTTTTGAAACCCTGGCTGGGCATCTGTCAGGTCATTGAAATGCAGCGCGCGTGAAACGTAGTGTTCAGGCATTTTCACAAAGGCCTTCTTTCAAACACATTCGCCAAAATATTGGCCGCAGCCTATCCCCTTCCGTACTTCTCTCCCCCTTTCACCGCATTTTCTTTTATTTGCTAAATTTGATCTCCGTTACGTTCAAGACTTGTAGACGTTACAGGCGCAGTGTAACTGCATCGAGCTGCAATTATTTCAGTCAGAAATGTAACGGATCACCGTTACAAATTACTACCGCAAAAGTTACTGAATAGTTATTCAATAGAAATCCATTACTTCCACGTTGCTTTCCATCGAACTTCTTCATAGATACTGCAAGCAAAACCAGCTGGCGTTGTCCTTTCAGTGCGTTCTCTGCATTTCTTCCTTCCTCATCTGCTCTAACAATGGCTTTCAAAAGATTTCGTTGGTCATTGTCCCCCGTTTTTGTTGTGAAGACCAGCAACGACACTGAAAGCTTGCTCAAGGACTAAGAAGAGAGCTTAGCTCGATGTACGCATTTAGGAGTAGGGAGGTATTGTGACGTATACGCCCACCTTGCGCACAATACTGTGGTTACTCTGCGCTGGGTCCTGCCGCGGCGCTTTGTTGTTGCTGGCACGTGGAGAAGACGCTCCTGGTTGAGCCGATGAAAAACTCAAAGAAATCGCCCATATCTGATTTCCGGGCATTGTTGTCCTAAGTGGCCTTCGCTATCTAGCCATACCCGCACCTGTTCAATTCATCGGCGAATGCGCGGTGGAGCGCGCTGAACGCCGGGTTTACCTAACTGAGCGTGCGCATTGACGAGGCTGCTGCGCAGCATGACTTTGCGTGTTCTAATGCTTTCTGTTTTTTTTACCAAATTAAGGTTCTCAAAACTGCTCTGCTTCTAAGCTTGTCTCGTCAATAAAATAACTGGTTACATGTAATTCATTACTGGAAACCATAATTGAATAACAAGGAGCGTCGTTGAGGAAATATAGTAATTGTTAAATTACAAAATTACCAGACGATGTAATTGATTACAATTAGGTAATTATATTAATTCGTTATGTGCAGGCCTGTTGCATCCAGCAGGTTGTGCGCTCTTCGTAAAGCAAACCTAAAATGCTTCGGATCACTTGCGCACGTAATTTATTTCGAATGCTTAAATTATACCAGGCACTTTGAACTTTGCCTACACGTTAACCACACTGTGTCCCCAATTTTTTGAGCAAATGTAATGAAGGTAGCTTCTTTAGTTGACGCAAGACACAGGGGAAACCTATACTGTGAATCTTGTATAACGCATACGGAATTGGAAAAAAAAACTAAGGTTCAGTAATTACTTCGAACGTTTATAATTGGACCAGGCACGCTAAATTTTCGCCCAACAATGCACTGCACATAAACCCCTTTTCATGAAATATAAGGTTTGTGTAACGTAGTGTTGTCTAGGGACTTTGGGAAGCGTAGCTGAAAACGGTAGCGCGACACTTTCAGAATCATGGTTACGATTTTTTTACGTAGAGTGCAATTGATACAAGAACAATTAACATCAAACAGATATATTCCGTAGCGTTCGCCATCTTCGCTAAAATTTGGTCTTGGTGGAATTTGTAGTTCTGACAGGGTGGCGAGCTAAATTCTGCGCTGCTCCTAAGAAACACGCATAACCCGTGGGAGCGCTTGAATGCGTAATTTATTTCGAACGAGTCAACAAACTCGGACACTTCAAGTTTATCCTGCACATCACCCACTACGTGTTCCTAACATTCAACAAAGCTAAATAGGGTGCTAAATCTATTGAACCGAGGACGCGAGAAGAAGCTCACATTACGAATAGAGAAGAGAGAGAGAGAACGAGATCGAGTCAGGAACGTCAAAGTTTTGCGACTGCATTCTACATAAAAGGGCCTCCACTTATATTTAATATAAAGCTCGCGTAACGCAGCGTTGTTTCGGGACATTGGGAAACTTAGTGAATCTAACAGTCGCGTCGCACTCTGTAAAACTTGCGTAAGAAACGTTTTGCAAGTTTTCTTTTGTCCACACGTTTTTAGCTCCGCCTGATGATTCACAACAGTGGTTAGCCTATCCTGCGTAAGGTTTGATACGGGTGGCATTTGTATTTATTCCAGGGAAGCGCGCTTAATACTGCATCTTTCTCAAATTACTCCCATAACATCCATGTAATGACCTTAATTACTCCTAACACTCGCGTAATGTATTGCCATGACCGCAGTAATTCCCCATGCGTTGGACTTAGCCTAAATTGTAGCCACAACGTGCTCTTTTATTTCACCAAATTTCAAAATGGTGCGCTGTTTTGTTCATCGAGGACACAAGAGAAACCAACTGCGAACCCGTAATGGTACATGAAAAAAAAAAGGAAAGTTTCACACTATATTTGTAACACCTCTAACTAAACCAAGAACGTGAGCGTTTCGCCACACATTATTATTCCCCCTGTGTTCCCTGAATCTGAAGTTCCCGTTTGCCAAAGTTCTTTTTAATTAAATTGTGGGGTTCTGCGTGCCACAACCACTTTCTGATCATGAAACATGCCGCAGTGGAGGACTCCGGAAATTTCGACCACATGGGGTTCTTTAACGCCCACCTAAATCTAAGTACACGGGTGTTTTCGCCTCCATCGAAATGCGACCGCCGTGGCCGTGATTCAATCCCGCCACCTCGTGCTCAGCAGCCCAGCACCATGGCCACTCAGCAACCACGCCGGGTCAAAGTTATTCTTTTAGACAACAAGAACACTGTGAATAACAAGAGTATCAAACTTTAAAACACGCAAGAAATTCGCAAGAGCCGCATTAGATCCACACGCACCTATTATCGCAAATATTTTCTCTGAATTTTCCTGCAGTTTCGATAAATTTTATCTTAAATGAATTTATGCTCATGCTCGGGCTGCGCGCAACATCATGCACCACTCTTGAAAGTGATTTGTAAACGCTTGGGAGCCTTTAAATACGTAATTTAATGCACATGGCATAATTATTTGCAAGAGTGAATTTCGCCGACGCAAAAAGCACAGTGTGCCAAATATAAATATTGTGCTACATAAAGTACCCTCAGCGAACTGATAAACATAGCATAAGATGTCCATATAAGGCCTTCGGCCACGCCATTATGTACGCTGTAGCATGAACGGAAGACACAGGGTGTCCCCGTCCTTCTGTCGCATTTTGTGCTCGGATAGGGGCACACTGAATGCATAAAACTTCCGGAGCTCATTTTATCAATGTAACAAGCCGGTTACAAATCATCCTTGCACGTAAGTGTGTAGAATGCGTCGTATTTAAGGATCAGGAATGGCCAAATCACTCCGCTTAACTGTGTGAACTTGGTGGTCCACGCAATTAAGGTAAAACGGGCGCCGGAAGTTTCACATGTGCACTGCGCCGCCAGCAAAACCCAAAAAGTGACCTAACGATGAGAACATGACGCTTCGCGTATCGCCTTGTGCGTTCGGTTCACGCTATAGCGCACGCAGTGCCGTACGTAAACTACAGTATCTTGGTATTTTAGTTGCATTACAGTAATTACAAAAGAATACGTGCGTTATTCTCCGCAGTACCGAAATAACAGCTTTCCGTGGGGCCCTCTGCTTTCTTCCTGGGCTTTCTTTGATAAAAAAAGAGCCTGTTTCCACGTGAGTGAACAAGCTTTTAATCCGGTTAAATCCCTGCCTTCTTTGCGAAGTCCGTAGAACATTCGTATTCATTGTACTGAGCGAATGAAATATTGAGAAACCTCTTTAAGCTGAGCCACAGCTCGGAAGAGCCGACGGGGGACACGGTGTGCGCAGGATTAGCGAAGGCACTGTGCAGCCTTGATTCTGGCCATGGAGTTGCTGCTCCCCCATCGCGCGATGTGGATCAGCGGCAATTTTACTGTTTCGTTAGGCAGGCCTAGTGCTGCACCTAGAACACGCGCGTTGAAAGATTTTGACATTTAAATAAAATGGAGAGATTTGCTGTGGAGGAAAAGAGCCCGGCTGCTCTAACGCCTGCTGGGTTTGAGTGAATGATAAGAAAGCTTTATTTCAGTTAAGATTATTTTAATAAAGCGCCTTTACCTCTGCCTTCATAAGTTCATAATTGTGATAATAAAATTATTTTTATTCATAAAAAAAGCCAGCATGATAAGAGTTAGTCTCAAAGCCCGGTGTTCTTTCTTTTCTTTCTTTTCTAATTCCTATGGTGCGGTAATCGGCGCATGTGCGCATGATAAATGTATCTATGTGTAATAGAATATTTAAGATATCACGTGCCATATATACTGTTGAGGGAATACACAATACACGGCATTGCTACTATGCCAGAAAGCGATTATCCTGCGCGCGCTGTTCATATACGTACGGAATCCTATTCAGTGATTTTCCAACATCTAGCTCAGCATGTCATGGTGACCTTTACACGTGAGGATAGGCAAATACGTTTGAAAATTCCGTGATAGAATGTTCTCTCGATATAAATTCAACCGATGGCAGCTTTGCAGGACCAGATACAGCAATAATAATTCCCATATTATTCCTGTATTCTGAATTTATCACAGTGAACCTAAAACGGCATTGTACCGTTCGCTGTAACTAACCCGGTGGTGGCGCTCCATAGCACAGCACGAGTTGGCAGGCTCGATTCCCGGCCGTAGAAATAACACTCCGCTGAATGTGAAATGCAAAAGAGCTCGCTTCCTCATGCTGTTTGGGCACCCGGAAGAACCACACGTCCGAGCTTAAATACGTACGCCAGAGGCCTTTGCACTAAGACGCCTCTTATATCCTACAGGTGGCTTTGATATTGTAACAGATACGAAAGGCACGGACAAGAGAAAAGAAGGGAAGACGAAGACGAATTTCATCTTTTTCGTCAGGATACTCCTGCCAGAGTGAGCGACATTTTAAACCACATTCTTTTTCTTTTTTTGCGCACGCTCCCCAACTTCTTTTGACCGTGGGTTCTCCTTTTCCCTTGCCAAATGGCACTTACACAGGATGCCACTACCGTCTTTACTAAGCTTACAGGGGTCTTGGGAACCGGCCTTGCTTTCTACAGAATTACGCAGTGGAAAAAAATATATATACCTAAATACCCTCATTGCAAAATAGAGTAAACCTTTCGATGCTTAATTTTCTGGGGTATGGCGGACCCCGTAGGTCCGTTTTTCGCCGAATAAAGTGCACTTTTACAGGTCGACTACACGCTGGATCGAGCCCTTGTTGGATGCAGCGTCATAGAAAATGGAGTCCATCATGGAGGCAGTATATTGCTCGGCCACATTGATGATGCGGTGAGGCCGCCGTGTGTTGCCGCCTTCAGTGGCAGCCGGATAATCGCTGTATTGTAGAACGCTGTGCAAAATGTATTCAGTTTAGCAGCTTCAGAAGTTTCTCTTTAACAGCTTCAAGAAAGTTTCGCTTGAAAGATTCGCACATGTTGACGGCATCTGCACATTTTTGTCATACTTCTGTTTGGCAGTGGCAAGGAAATGTATATCGCACCGTGTTTTCTTAATTTTTTTTTGTTGAGGAAGGATCAATGTGGATAAGCTGCGGGTACGTTCAACCCTCTGCTTACCCCTTTGTTGCCCCATTCCACTTTGGACGGTGCTGCAATACATGGCCACTGAACTGAAACCGCAGATCTGAATGCACTATCCTTGACAATGTGCCAGAGGCGACGCGTTCCGCCAACAGCCAGCAAAGGAATAGTATGTTCTTCCTCGCAATGTCTGTAGCGAAGAATCATCTTGTACGTCTCTGCAAGGGATTCTAGTTTGTTACGAAAGAATGCGACATGACTGCTTATGCCACAGGTCGAGGGCTAATTACTCAGCAATTCCGAGGAATCGCTAAGACATACGCAATAGATTGTCCTCCAATCTCGACATTCGTTTAGTGGAGTCTTCGGCACTTTGGTATACTGTTCACCTACTTTTGCACGTTTGTAGAGCCTGTCATTATTCATGGCTGAAGATATTATCCAGCAAGCACTGTGATCGGGCTAGTACGTACGGATACATAAATTTGGACAACGGAAAGAGGTACCAAAGAGGCACACAAAACACTCGTTACTTTGAATTAAAGTTCCGTTGCAAGGAGGGCACCGATTCTGTAGGTGTCGTGATTATGTAGGTTAGTCTGTCATGTGCCGATTTCCGGCTGGAGGACACATCACGACATTTTATCGCCATTGTATATAGGCTCCTTCTTGGATAGCCTCCATGTCTTTTCTTTTTCTTTTGGTCTCGTGCTGGTCTATCTGATATTCTACGTTGTGTCCCTGTTAACATTAGACGAGTTAGTCATTGAAAGCATAGATTTAAAAAAAATCTTATGTAAGATACAATTACAAGAGTTACGGCCTTTGGTCATGAGAGGTTTGACAACGGAACACTAAGTCTAATACTTGTATATCGCACCGTGTTTTACATTTTGTTGAAGAACTTGGGTAACATCGGCCGGAAAGTCCTATATAATATTAATATTGTTGTAAAATTCAATGCTACAGCAATGGCAAACCTGTCACCGTAATTAAGTAAGTAAGTGGGTAATTGAAAAAAATAATGAAACCGTTGCGCATTAGCGCAATTCAGCGACTGAACAGAAGACCATATACAAACAATATATAAGCTGTCTAGAATCTGCAAAAGACTTCACGCTCAGACAACCTCCATTTTTGAAGCATGAATTGAACCGAGTAGTATTCCTGACAGAAGTCGACGACCAAGACGACCAGCAAGTCACATCTACAGGGACAATAACAACAACAAAAACTTCGTAGATTGAAAGATTGCATCAGCACCGCTCCTCCCAGATAACACCAGGCCTCGAAGCACGGCACCATTTTGTCACGCTAATGGACCGGCAGCGCACGTAATCCTAAGGTGCACGTCGACAGGGCAGCACAAAGACGAATATCACGTTCATTTATTCTTCGCTGCGCAAGCTTTTCAGAGGAAACACCGAACCACTGGCTTCGCGCTGAAGCACTGCACTTTCAAGCTGTGCGTCGTCTAGGCGCCTAACTGCGTCGAGCGAATCCCAAAAGACGTTTTAGAGAGCACTCGCGTTAAATACGAAGCTAACATTCACGGATTGGAGATTTCAAGATAGACCTGCCTTAGCTTAGCCTGCACGTGGTAAACTTTGGGAAATGCACAAAAGAAAAAGAAAAAAAAGAAAAAAAAATAACCGGTGATGCGATAGTGAAATTCCTCAGAAGCAATCTGCGACGTCACAAATTCTGCCAATGACTAATTGGCGTTCAGTAACTATTTACAAATAAAAATACATCGCATGCAAACGTTAACCGGGAGGCCGTACTTCGAAAATTTTCTATAGCTTAAAAAAAGAGAAACACGCAAGGACACCGTGGTGTTGGTGGTGCCAAACAATTACTGTGTAGGGACGTTCGGCGCCCTGAACAAGTAATAACGCGGTTCAGTGGACAACTCCAGAGTTCGTAACCCTTGTGCACTCCTTTGCAGCAACAAAGCTTTCTAGGAAGGGAGCGGAGGTCTGTGACTTATGGGCATATCGACGGTTACGCGATGGGTGGACGTTTGAGAAGCATTGATCCGGGAGGCGTTTATCTACGCAGAACCATGCGATGGCACGGTGCCTGGATGGCGTGACTCGATGGCCTCGCGGCATGACACGCCCACAAGGGGAGTTCGTTCACTTTTCGCATTAGATTGCGCCACCGTTGTCTACTTCCTTCGCACAGACACGAACAAATTTGAAAAAAAAAATAACATGTCAAACCCACAGTGCGCTCGCAATAACGCACCAACGTGTATGCAAGCGCCAGAAAAGAAATAAGAAATACTGAAAGGCATTTTTTTATATTGTGAAAGGAAAGGTATTACACGCAGCGGCTCCCTCGCACGCACGTTGCAAAGGGCAGAGCGTCATGGCTATCCAAACTGGCGTAGCCGCCACAGAATTCACGATTCCTCTTTCTTCCCTAAGCGGCCGTCTTCTGAGCAACGAAGGACCATTTTCTTTTTTGAAGTCAAAGTTTTCTTTCTTGAGTTCAGATCGATTTAGGATTTGTGGGTTGTGAATATATAACCACTTTTGTCTCGTAAAATGGTCTATTTGAGTCTTTCGTTGAACACGGGACAACAAAAGGATGTTAAAATAAATCATGGAACAAACACACAGAGAAAAACTGTGAATTAGCGTAGAGCTATGTACGGAGTTGTTTTAATGCGCAATTAGTGCAAATGGGATAAAGTAAAACTGAGATGACCTCGTTCAAACTGCGCGCGCCTATAACCAGAGTAGGAAAGTGTGGGAAATGTGACGAAAATTAGATGGCACTGACCACAAAACGCAAAGATGGAATGACCTTTCGGATCCCCCGTGGAAACCTTCTTCATGAGGCTCCCGTGGGTGAGCCGGAACGTCATTCTATCTATCCGTTTTTCAGTCGCTGCCATCTAATTTTCGTCATGTAGCCTCCCGGCCAGACGGGGTTCTGCCAGATCCTTGACTTCAAATTTGAAATGTAGGCCGATCCCAGAGATAGCGCAGTTTAAGAATTTGGGCCGACCCTGAAGGCAGTGACGTCTAAAAAGAAAAGAAAAAGAGTAAACTGAAGCAAAATAACCGTCATATAACGGGCTTCTTGTAAGAGTAAGAGTAAGGGAAGGTAAGGTAGTGTAGGTGAAGTTAGGGCGACTCAGCAGCCTATTGACATCGAAGAAAGAAAATTTGTCTACCTTCCCCCCCCCCCTCCCCCGCATCCAATAACAAACATGGGAAACATGGAACAACAAGCGACTTGGTACACTAATACACCAGATAAAAGCTAGTATTTCTCAGATCTCAACCGCTGTTGGCTCGTACTTTTACTTTTTAACCTGCTTGCCTTGGGTCACCTTGGGTTGATAACAGCCCTAGAGGGAGAGAAGGTTCCTGAAAATTTGTGCACCCCACACTCATCGACTATGGTCCTTAAAAACGGTTACGCTGAACTGTAGTCCGCTTATGTGTGCGTTCATTATTCAAATATGCGTTTGTATTTGCCTACAATCAAACTTGTTCACTTGACATTGTCTTTGGTAAATCATGTAACGAAAATACAGACTGTACGTAGCCACGTGCAGCTTTTTCCAGATAAATGTATATCAGTTATCTTAATCTCCACGCCTTTGCTCGGCGTCCAGAGACATTTCCAAAGCTAAATTCAATGATGAAAAAGCACAAAAACGTGGTAGTTATACAATACTGCACAGATCTGCGTAAAAGATTGTTCTTAGTATTTTTCAGTTTTACTATTTTACTTTCTTTCAGTTTCCACATTGTTGAGGGAAATAAAACAAGTACATGAAAATAGCCCGACGAGCACAAACATGTACAATTTGAAGCGAAGGGAAATAGAAGACCGACCAACGGAGTGCCACGATGAACGCTATGGTTGTGTTTGAGAATAGCGAAAAATCAAATGAATGCCCGACGAACTCCCCTATTCCTCTTCTGTATGATTAAGCACTCGGCGCAAGAAATTTCACATAATGCGTGACTGTACGGAATAATGCATACAAATTAAGTTTTCTAGGGTTGCGCTTGAACACGAAAGAAATGAGGAATACACTTTGCTAAACAATATGCTAAGAGGTACAAAAAGACATTGTTGGTGCTACAGCGGTAAATGCGAGACAAACGCGTGAGCACTGTGTAGCACCACTTTGAGGTCCCGCATCCCTGATTTCACCCGCATTCAACACATTGCAGAATGTTGCTCACTAGCTAACTCGACACACCACCGGCGCCTTCGAGGAGCGAAGCGCAACTGGCTGGGCTGCGAGCAGGCCACTATTAGTCGGCGCTCAATCTGTCGTTTCGTAGTTTCGTAATTTATCCTGTTTTGTCGCAAGAATGCATTTATTAGTCGCACTATATATATATATATATATATATGATTACCTCGTGTCTGGCTTCCCACACTTCACAAGTTTGCCCTTTGACACTGCTAGTGCTAACGCATGAAAAGGGATACCTTCAAAATTACGCTACCATATGTTTCTTCAGACTGGTGCACTTTTTGCCCTTTACATACGTTTTGAACTAGCTTGGTGCTATATGCATCAGTTCTTCAAATAATGACAAATATTGGTAATCATTTCTCCAGAAGCCCGCAAGGTGGATGGAGGTTCACTAAAGAGAAAAACTGTCGCTCACCCGACTGTAGCAGGAAGCTGCTAAAGAACACGTGCGGTTTTTGAAGAATGAAAATACTGCCTTGGTTTCCTCGGCAGCTTCGTGATACACTGAGGCGTACGGCAATTTTTCTCTCTCAATAATAAATATGAAGATAAACACTCCTGCAGCTACATTTTTAAACTGTAGATGAACGCGACCCCTCACCTGAATGTGAGCACGGTGAGCGGCCGGTATGACTTGTGACTTCGGGGATCGGCCATCGCTCGGCCCCAGAAGTCGTTCATCCAGAGCGACGACGACGTCGAAGACCCCCGTGATTTGCGCGGGCTCTCGCCGGTGACGTCGGGATTCCCCACCACCGCCACCATGTCGTCGTGCACGAATTCGCCGTCGAGCGAATTGAGGTAACACAGCATGGCCACGGAGACGGCGCACACCACGGGCAACCACGTGTCACCACCAACACCACCAACGTAGCACCGCCACTTAAAGCGGGCAACACTGCGGTCACTCTCCGGCGTGTCACTGACCGCGCTACCACGTTGCCTTTGGTGACGTCTTCGATGTGGGCGGTGTTGATGCTTCGGGGACGAGGCTTCCGGCGGTGTGTGGCCCAAATCGTTGCTAGCGGATTTCCAGTAGGCTCGTGTCCTCCTGGCAGTTGAAGCGCAGATGCGGCGGAAATATCCCAGGAGGTCGCGCGAAGCCTCACTTCGAGCTGCTTTGGGATGGCGAGCTCCGCAGACGGCATTCGCTTCGCCGCAGGTCATCGTCGCACAGGCGGGCACTGAAGGTTCGTTGCCCGAAGCATCCACGAAGGCGTGCAGGACACCAGGGTTGGAGCTTCCGGCAGTCCAGGTCGCGAAGGCCATGGTTAAAGTACGGCACGCAACTAATCGTACATTGACTGTTGTTCGCTGCACCGAAGTGAGAAATTGAATTCCAGGAGGCTACAGCGAGGGTTCGGACAACCTGTCAGCCAATCAGTGGGAAATGCGTCATCCAAAGCATCTAAAAGAACGCAGGTGTATCATTGCAGAAGGCTTCAGCGGGCTCACAGGTGCAACACAGTCAAACATAGACGGTGCACTTATAGCTCCGTAATTCGGAGAGATGCTTGAATCGAGTCCACAATGCGGCAACGCTGCAAGTCGAACACACCGAAGAGCGGTGAGCCACCGTACGCGAGATTTGCGAGTGCGTCGATCAACAGGCGGCAGTGCAATTTTTTTTTTACAAAACCTTTGGGTTACAAGCTCACGTGGGCCGCCGGTGGTATGTGACAGAGCGGGAGCAGCATTGCGATGCGTACGAGTGACGAGTCAGCAACGCGGTGATAAGGTACTTGCTCCAGTGTTTGCGACCGGCGAGCGCATGCTGCCGAGACAAGAAAACCGCGGGCACACTCCTTCATGAGTGCCACATCCTTAGACGACCCTGAAAACCGGCTAGTCTGCGTGTGTTCTCTCCGCTTTTTCGTCATCCTCGTTATGAAAAAACCGTTGACTAGATGGAGTGGACCTCCATATATATCTTCGAAGAGCAAATTCCGCACGTCCGCAGTAGAGCACTTCCCGATCTGGGTCTCACGAGCTTCTCACTCCTTTGCCCGCGAGCCGCAGTTGCTCTAACCCGGAAGGCGTGTCACAAAAGTGTGTTTCTGGAGATCAACGTTTGCTCCAGTGGAGGAGCGCGGCACGCGACGCCGAAGTACGCGGAGGAACAAAAAACGCGGGCACGCGCAACCATTCGCAGCGCGAACGATCGGACGACCGGTACCGTTCGAAGGGAGCGAGGAAGTGGGCACCGCTAGCCTTCGGTCGCCCTAGGGAAAGCGCATGCGCAGTGAGAGCAAGCGTTGGTGCAGCATTCGCTTTTTTTGAAGCGCTCTGCGCCCGATGTCGCGCCATCTGTGAAGCGTTCTTCGAAACAGTGGAGAAAGTGTCAGAAAAGCGCGCTTACAGCTTGCACTTCAATTGATTGTACATGTAGCAGTCGCAACTGTAAAGAGCAGGAAAAATTTATATGGTTGTTAGGAAGGAAAGGAAGAAAACAATAAAAGAATACAAACTGGAAGGGAATTGTTGAATGAATGAATGAATGAATGGACGTGACTGACCCTATAGGAGACGCTGTACAACAAAAGCATCTGTGAGAGGCTCCACTGGTATACATTTATAGCCACTGCTGCATGAAGACAACGAGGCAGTGTTCGTCTTGGCGTTGTTGAAGAAAATTACAAAACTAACTAAAAATTAAACATGAGTATTAAAAAAATTTAAAAAAAACAGGCATAAAGATACAACATATATGTTGAAATGTATACAAGCGAGGCTAAAGTAAAGCAGTTCATATAATGCTTCTCAGCTAACGGTGATGCGTACAATTTGCTGATGACAGATGTATATGCACAGAAAAGTAGGAATCATGTCAAGCAACAATCAGGGAGTGTGTGCCTCTTGTGTTACTGTGGGTCATACCCCGATTCTGGAGGATTGGCCTAGAGCGAGCACAGCCCCCAGGGGCGCACACCAAAAGACAAAATTAAAGAAAGCGAAGCAAGTAAACGAATTCTTGAAATATAATTAAACACTCTATCATCAGGTCGATGTTGTTTACAGAAATACGTGCGGGCCGACAGTAGCATCCAGCCAGAAGCCATGGTCAAGATAATCCAGGAAAGTTCGTGAAGAACGCTTCGCTTTCACATGCGAAAGCAAAAACAACAAGAATGAACACACATATGCGAAAGTAAGCAATAAAGGAAGCAGGAGGATCAGACACGCTAATCGTGTTTAAGCTTAGCTTTGATAGAGCAGGGCCGTCAAAGGTCCTGGTTTTTTGCACCACTGAAGCTCTAGCAGGTCGCCCTTGTGTTCCGTGGTATTACTCGCGACCCGCTCTGAAGATGAGCGTAAAATTATAAGTTGGTTCTTGAAGGACTATTGAAGGTATAGCAGCGTTTGGTCGGATTACATTTTCGCGTAGTGTTTGCATAGATCTGTCATGTTTATGCACTGGACTGTCACGTCAGTTACTAACCGCCGTACCAACAAAAGAAAAATATAATGCTGTCCTATCGTTCTAGATGTACTGTTCTGTAAGTTACCGAGCAACATTGAATGCGCTTTTATAAAGGAACAAGTAGAGTTAGTACTGCACCTGCCATGTTTTTTTTATTTGTGTTGTTTCTGCTGTGTGTGGGCCATTTCGCGCAAATCAGCGATCGTTCTTGCCATATGTGTAAGTACTCTGCCGACGACTGCGAATGTAATCACGGAGTTTCAAAGTTAGCTAGCGGCTAGCGGACTCGTAATAAAAAAAACGGCTGGTTGTATCTTAGAAACAATGTAGGAGCGATAAAAACAAGATAACGTCCGTAACCCCGCCCCCCCCGCATTTGCAACTTAGGAAAATCTAGGACTAGCTGGCATTTAATAAAAAATTTCCGGATTGCATTTCTCGCTGCGATCCGATGATGCAGCGTCAAAATAAATAGTGCACTGTTTAAAGAAACAAGCCTGAAATATACAGAAAAAACAAAATAAATCTTTAGGAGATAACATTAAGTAGATTTTTTTAAATTTAATGTTCTTGTTGCCAGATTGATACACACAACTATGTACATCGGTGGTAAGGATAGTAGGACAAATGGTTCAATTAAAAATCAAATTCTCTGGTTTTAGATGCCAAACTCATGATTTGATTATGAGGCACGCCGTAGTAGGGGGGGGTGAGGGGGAGGGCTGTGCACTCATTTTAACCCCTTGGGGATATTTAACGTGTCCATAATGCACGAGACCACAAGTGTTTTTTGCATTTTGCCCCCATCGGAACATGACTACCGCGGCCGGGTTTTGAGCCCATGACGTCGAGCTTAGCAGCGAAACAACATTGCCGCTAAGCCAGCACAGTGGCACAATGATGAATTTCCGCAGCTTGACAAGTCTACTACTCCATAAAATAAAAGAAGGCGGAACAAAGCTGCATGTGGCAGCGATGCAGCAATGTTCACATGGTATGGTATGGTTAAACTGCATTCTAGTCCTTCGGGACGCCCGACAGCAGGTACCAGGCCGCTCCTACGCCGATTCAGAAAGGCCGAGCCTCTCCGCTGCGTCGCGGGCCCGATGGCCTGCCCATAGCTGGGCTTCAAGATCAGGGCTGCTTCGCGCAGCATCCCATTTGGACGATGTGACACCGTCGCGTAACGCGACGCGCCGCCAGAGCATGTGTTCCAAGTCAGCTGCGTCTGAGCATAGCTCGCAAATATTGGTCGATTGTATCTCTGGATAGACTGTGTGTAACAGTGCGAGGTTAGGGTATGCCTCGACCTGCAGTAATCTGATTGTTAACTACTGTGGTCTGCCTAGTTTCCTATGTGGCGGAGGATATCGTCTCCGTCCCATGTCGAAATGTTTGGTAAGTTCGTTATGTAAGGAGGAAGGGTCCAGATTGTCCATAACCTCAGCGTCGCGCCACCCGGTAGCTACGCGGTCAACGACTTCTCGCGCAGAGCTATGGGCCTACTCGTTGAGGTTCGGTGGGACGCCCTCGATATGTACCACGTGTGCGGGGAACCAGAGAATTGTGTGCGGCTTGATGTCCTTGTCCCGGAGAATCCGCAGGACCTGCTTCAAAACGGTGCCCTTGGCGTATGCTCGGAAAGCCGTCCTCGTTGCGCTGTAAATCGTGGTCCTTCTGTCGTCATCAGGGTCAGGTCTATCGCCACCTGCTCCGCCACCTCGGCCGACTTCGTTCGAACCGTCGTAGAGTTCGTGATTTTCCCGTCGTGATGATGCCCACCGCTACGAACGGCGTCCTGTCAGGGTACCGGGCAGTGTCGACAAAACAGCAATCCCAAGCCGGTTCCCGAGCCTCGAGCAGGTGAGCCTCTGCCCTAGCTAGTCTCCGAGCCACGTTATGTTCGGGATGAACGTTGCGTGGAATCAGAGTGACGACGACGCATTTCCGCTGCTCCCGATGGAGACCGCAAAAGCGAGACTCGATTTCCGCCGGAGGTACCTCCCGCTCCCGCAGGATGCTCCTACCCGCTTCGGTGTTGGACAGCCTAGCGTATTGGGCCCTCTCCTGCTCTTCCGCAATCTCTTCCAGCGTATTGTGCGTGCCGAGACGCCTCCGAGCTTGTGCGCGTGGGGAGCCCGATGGCCCTTTTGATAGTCTTCCTGATCAACGTGCTCAGCGTGACGCTCTCCGGCTTTTGCCAACTGTGCATGGCCGCCACGTAGGTAAAATGCACTGTTCACTAGCACAAAATATTTCTCAGAAAGCGTAGTTCACGCAGCACACACACAATACGCACAAGAGTGCAAAATGCTTAAATACAGGAAAATAATGACTCCGTACAAAAAAGATCACTATTCGGTATTAACATTAACATTTGTAATAATGTCTTGTTTCCGAACTCACGCAGATATTCATCTGTTAGTTGAAACCTGTTTAGTATTTCTGGAAGAGAATAGTGTAGCAGTTGAAAACTTGAATTTGTACCCGCGATGTTACCGAAGTTACGGTCAAGTCAGTACGCATACGTGCCAGGGGGGTGGAGGGGGGGGGTTACGTCCTGCAGACAAACGTAATGAATCCTAGTTACGAAGAGCTGCTAGTCTTGAGTAGGCGCTTCGCTTTGTTGCCTAAGCCTTGTTTGGACTACGTACGCTCCATACGGATCGTTCGCACGGATTGTAAGCGCAAGCACATAAAGCGCAACTAGTTTGTTCAGACTATTGTCGCATTGAGCGCGAAGTACGCAACATTCACAACCAGCCTGAGTGTTAGTGCTCGAGTACTCGCTATTTTTACGAAAGGCACAGATACGTCTGTTACGATGCCACCAATGCGCGAAGCAGTTTCGGTTTGCATCTAGCGGTCATGGGGCTTCCGCGCTTCTCAGATTCCTCTATTAGGAAACCAGCGGACAGGCGACATCCTCACAGGTTGCTGCATAGTTTCCTGTGGTTCTGCTAGCACGTTTGATAGAGCTCGCACGCTAATTTACACCGTATTCAAAACTAAGTTTCTCAGTTCTTCGGGAGCGCTGATTATCCGGTCGAAAAAAAAAAGAACGTATCTACTGAATGTTAACAATAGGTGACTTTTAACTATGTAACACAAGTTCTAGTAGTTACGTTAAATACGACAATTAATGCATTTATGGCAGGTGCGACAGTAGTCTTAACGCGGCTTGATGCGATGTCTCGATGGTGTTAAAGCAAAGTTTTCTTTATTTACCATTCCATGCTTTCGCCGGTGTCGGTCGGTCGGTCGGGTTTTCGCCGAGTAGGTTTGCATTCACTTGAAAGAATTAGGCAGGGAAAACGCGCAGATTCCAATCTATCTGAAGCGAAGCTTTCGTGAAGCCTTAATGAAATGCTATAATTTGCCGACTTTATGCCTGGGTCTTTATCGTAAAGGAAACTGTCAGGCGCATGTGCTCAGGTTGCACATACTACTCCATATTACAAATCTTATTTAGGCTTGAATTTCTGCATCTTCTTAATTTTAAATGTACCAAGCCGCTTCTAGGCCAGTCCCCTGTTGCGGCTGTATGTTATAGTACGTATATCATATTGATCATCAAACACTCGGCAATCAGCTCAACCAGCTTATTGGCATTGGCACGATATGTGCCTTGTGCTTCTTGGCCGATCTCGCGTTGCAGGCATATGCCATTGTACCACCCGTTTCTTGGCGGATGCCTCGTTTTGGGCATGGTATGCCATGATATGCATGGCATGTGCAATGGTATGCAAATCATGATCATGATGATGATCATCACCATCATCATCAACGCGCGGTATGTGCGATTGCGTGAAAATAATTCTCACCATAATCAACACGCGGACCCGCTTCTTGACTGAGCTCGTGTAGTGGGCACGTGCCAATGGACTGACACGGGCACATGTTTTTCTTTCTCGGGTGACTGCGCTTAACCGTCTAACAAATGTTATCGCTCAGCGAAGAACGAGCCTGCGTGCATCGGAAGTTTCTCGAACGTTATCAATGGTTCTATTCACTTTCTGTTGTCACAGAATCTTTTGTAATGTGATTGAATGTATACGCGACGCAAATTGTGTATAGCTTCCTAGACGACACGCGGGCGCCAGCAGTTATGAAATCTTCGATGACTCCGCTATAAAAACTGATGCGCTTGTCTCGCAGATCAGATTTCGACGATCGCCGACTGTGTGTGCCGCTATCGTTGGGCTTTGAGTGTAACTTGCTTTTGCAGGCACAGATTCGCCCGAAAAAAAGTTAGTTTCGTTGCTCACAGTTTTGCTACTGTGTTCTTGAGCGTCAGTACAACATGACATCTGGTGGGGGTGCTTTTGCGTTCATCTACTGGACGCCCCCGTCAACCTGACACACCGAAGACAACACAAGCGTGGCCTCAGACCGCCGAGCAAGCCGCACGCTGCAATACCTATCCTCGCAGCACGGAGTTCCACATGGGATGACCGGAAAGGCAGTGGCCAAATAAACAACAACAATGGCAGCCCCAGTGTCACCCATCGTGCTGCAACAGCCCAGGGAGCCACTGACCTTCGCGAATCATCGTTTGCAGGCTCGGAAAACTTGCTCAAAATGTATGAAAGGGTCGCTACATTTAACAACTAGAACAGCGACGACAAGCTGGGCCACGTCTTCTTGTCATTGGAAGACGCCGCCAGGACGTGGTTCCAGAATCGAGAAGCCACCATAACAATGTGGGACCTATTTCGTCGCGGCTTCCTACAGGCGTTCACGAGCGTTATGCGCCAAAAGCGAGGGCGAGTATCTGCTGGAAACAAGACGGCAACTGCCCACTGAAACCACTGCCATCTTCACGGAAAGGATGGCCCATCTTTTCCGCCAGGCCAACCCGTAAATATCCGAGGAGAAAACAGTCCGCTTCTTGACGCGGTGCTTGAAGCAATAACTTTTTGCCGCACTGAAATGCAATCCCCCCGAAGTCCGTAGGTCAGTTTTTAACACAGGCAAGGATGATTGAGAGGACGGCCAATGCAAGTGCTTTCTCCAAAAAGCAGAATTCAAGCACAAGCTCTTACAAGCTCCCAGTTACCATTAGAGCCATCGCCCACGAAGACCTGCGCAGGATGCTCCCTTCGATGTAGCCTCAAGTAGCATCCATTGCTGACATCGTCCAGGTGTGTCTCTGCTTGTCTGCGAAAATCGGCGCACTTGTAGACACTGGAGCCGGCTACTCCGCATCAGTGCATTATTCACCACCAAGTTGAAAGTCCAGACTACGTCGGATGCCCTTCAAATTGGGACAGCTGGAGAAAACTCATAACGTCGACTGGAATCTGCACGCCAAAAAATATAGTTCATGACTATCTACCTTGTGACTTTGGTTGTCCTCCAACAGTGCTCGCGAGACGGAATTCTCACCATGGACTTCATGAACCTACACGGCGCAATCATCGACCTGAGATTAATCACCACGTGTTAATCATCACCACGTGTTAATCATGAATATAAATTGCACGCTATGGCAAATATCCAGGGCGAGGGATCTTTCCAGAAGCTGCCTGTGCAGTAAAAATTAACGAGAAAAGAATACAAGCAACCAAACATTTGTTTAAAATTTGGTTGGGCATACCGCTAGCCTCGCCTTTCAGGCTGTTGCAGGAAAGGGGCAGGATACATATTCAAGAGAAGACAGTTGAAGTAGGCGTGTACCTAAACATGTTAGATTGAACAAGGCAGTACATAAGCACTCATTATAAAAACGCTATAAAAGGACGCGAAAAAAGAACAGTAGTTAACGGCACGTCAGAAGGTTGACAACGTATAGCACGGGTGCACGAAAGCACATGCGCGTGCCAGTTTCCTTTTGACGTAGGCACAGGAACGAAATGGACAAACTTATAGCATTTCGTGAACCGCTTCATAAAAGGTTCGCTTCGCATAGATTCCAACATGTGCATTGGATCTCTGTAAATTTATTTTGTAGGCATTTTTTGGGCCAACCACCCAACAATTATTCTTTGGCATTCCTCGAAGGTTCGGTCACACCACACACATGCGACAGGTTACACGGCTGCCTTCTTTCCCGAGTATACTTAGCAACGCCGCCACCAGTCATTCGGCTGTTATTGCGTTTTATGCGTATAATCAATTTGTAAGCGTACATAGCTTCAGGCTTGATGAGCACATCACCTCTAAAAGAGGCTCGGTAATGGCGCAAATGTGTCGGGCTCAAATGAGTAGCCCCTCGGGCGTACAGTCAAGGGCGAAAAGGATAGCGGGTGCGGCTTCGTTCATTTATGGGGGCGCAGTGAAGTTCGCTCTTCATTATTCGCTGGACGGTGAAGCCTGTTGTTGCATTTTAGAGTCCTGAAAAGCCAAACGGCGAAAATCGCCGTTCCGCACTTTATACAGTGGCTTCATAACAACGCTCCAGATAACATCGCCGACCCGGCCTGTGTTACCACATCAATATGCATTTTGAATATTCATTAATAAACTAACGGTATTGGAAGTAGGGAAGTGAAACTGCAGTAAATGGTAGCTGGTCTAGTCGGGACGATGCTCATAACCTTGAAGGCATAGGGTGGGCCACGCTAATATGCATACAGTAGAAATCGGAGATGTCTCGTAGATGCATATTTCTAGCATTGCAATAGAACAGGCCAATGACGAAATGTCGTGGTAATATTAAACGCAGCTATGAAGTTAAAGGGGTACTCAAGGGGAGGGAGAAATCTACCTCCCTGCCACAAGGGCACCATACCATGTGACGATGCCATGGTGCCTTCTTTAGGCAGCATGGCCCCGACGATTTGCCCAAAGTCACCGGGGGAGCATCTCTTTCCGAGCAACAAACATTCGCCAGGGACTGAGGAGGGATTCTCACCCAGCCTTCCTGCGCTTACTTTCACGGTGGTGAGAAAAGGAGAGAGAGAGAGTAATTGTCGAAAGGAAGGAGGGCTATTTGCTACAGCTTTTTAGGGAGCATGTATCAGCGCCCACCTCGGCGCAGATGCACGCGAGTTTGCTGCTGATTGGGCGAGAGAGAGAGTTTGTTCGCCAGAAAAAACGGTAGTAACCGATATGGACGCAGCAGCAGCCTTTGCAAGCATCCTTTATTGCACAAAAATGAAAGGTTTATGAAGTCACGGTGCATCGCTTATCGGAACACGTGCGATGGGTTTAACACGGAAGACATGCGCACGAGATGGCAAACTCAGTCCCGTCGCTCTGTTATCACATCCCTTCCCACCTAGTAGTCAATGCCCTAACGAAGCACTGGGCGACGTACACTAGTGGACCTACGGCATGCTTGCGGAACTTCTGGACTAGGCGATCTCTGCACTGCAGCTTGCGCCGCTGGAAGGATAGGCGATCTCTCTACTGCAGTCTCAGTTGCTGGAAGTTTGAAGCTGGGGTTGGCGTGAGAGACTATCGGTACAGCATCCCATGCTCTCCGCACGTGGTTGCGATGACGTCGGTGTACTGAACCATCCGAAGTCTGTACTTTGTAGATTACGTGGTCCAAGCGACGCAGTATCCATGCGGCCAGCCACTTTGGACCACGAGAGAAGTTCCGCACATACACGGAGTCACCCTGTAGAAACTCCCTTGACGATGGCTGCTTGGTACCTCCAGGGCTTTTCACGTCAGGGTGCAGTGTCGACAAGACAGAGCGGAAGCTCCTGCCCAGCATGAGTTCTGCTGGCGTCCTCCCGGTTTCCTAGTGGGGTGTGGAATGCTGCTTGAATAAAAAACGAGAAACTTTACAAGCCACTGTGCCCTGGCTCTGTTTTCGGAGCGCACGATTTAGCTCGCGAACTATGCGCTCAGCCATTCCATTGCTTGCGGGATGGTATGGTGCGGTATACATGTAGCGCATGCCATTTCTGTTCAAGAAAGATTGCATTTCGTTGCTCGAGAAGGCTGTGCCGTTATCAGAAACAACTAACTCCGGCAATCCGTATGTAGCAAACATCCTTCGCAGTTTTTTGATCACAGCTGAGGAGTGAAGCGATGGCATTATCTCGATCTCGGCCAAATTTGATAGCGCGTCCTCGATAACAAGAAATAAAACGCCCTTAATTGGCCCTGCGAAATCTATGTGAATTCGGCTTCACGGGCTTTCGGGTTTCGTCCAGAAATGCACAGGCGCTTTAGGTTCGCTTTGCCTGTTCTCTTGAAAGAGTTTGCAATGACGCACGAAATCTTCAATCTGAGCATCGATCTTCGGCCACCACACATATGACCTTGCCAGAGTTTTCATGGCCGTTATGCCAGGGTGATTTGAATGCAGAATGGCGAGTACTTTTCCTCTCAGTTCTTCTGGCAGAATGACCCTATTACGCCACAGAAGGCAGTCACGGTGAAAAGACAGCTGTCCACGCCTCACCTTATACGCAGCATATTCTGGGGGCACACCTTGTTCTGGCCAGCCAGTTGCGACCCATTTCTTCACCCGCGACAGGCAAGAATCACGCATAGTGGCTGATGCGACGTCTGCTGCGCTCACAGGAGGGTACTCCACTGCTTCCAACAAAAGGACCTCGCCAGGAGGCTCGATGTCCCTCATGTTAGCCGGTATCGGTAGCCTGCTTAGACAGTCAGCGTTTGCGTGATCTTGCGTCCTTCTACACTCCAGTTTGTTCTTAGAAATTCTTCATTGTTATCTCGCATCGACCATCCTTTATTTCGAAGGAAAGAACTTCGTTCAAAAGCGCGGAGTGTGCATTGGTTCCTGTATTGCCCCTTTATTAAGTGATATATTCTTATCATATTGTGACAAGCGAATTGCTAAACGCCTTGACACAGCCTACTCGGCTAAGATTTTTAGATATGTTGACGATTATGCCATCTTTTTAAAGGGCTAGGGGAGGGAGGCGGTTCAACTGCAGTAAACCGTGTTCTTGAAATTTTCTGAGAGCGCCTTTGGGTTGAGTTTCACTTTGAGTTGCGTTCGCATGGGAACCTGTAGTTTCTGGACATTTGCATTATTATTGCTGGATCCCATGCGTGCTGTAGGTATTATCCCCGATCAAAAAAAGTATTTTAATCTACCAGTCTGCTCATTCGAAGCCTATAAAAAGGGGAATTGCCCTTTTTAAATAATAAGTCCTGCCAGCACGAAATGCAACATACCGTGTTCTTACAATTGCAAAGACTGCACAGCGCACGATTTCAGTATGAGATGGTCACCTCGGTGCTAGAAACCCTTGACAAGGAAGCGCGGGGTCTATCAGAGCTCCGCCCAAGCGTAGAGCCGCAACGCCGCAGACCTGTTGCCATCCCGTACTACCACCAAATCTCTCACCGCCTCAAAAAGGTGGCTGAAAAATGTGAAGTACCGGTGGTTTTCATCGCGCCCAAGAAACTGGCGGGCATGTGCAACATGGTCCAGGGAAAGAAAAAAAGAAATGAATGTGGTATCAAGCACGTTGACAGGTTCGTCCCATGCAGAATAGGGGTAGTGTACCAGACAACCCTGTCCTGTGGCAACAGCTCCATAGGGCAGACGGGACGCTGTTTAAGCGTCAGACTGCACGAACACCGCGCAGGGGTAGAAGGATTGGCGGAGGGTGGCAAATTGGCTGATCATTGTCGCCACTGTCGTAACTGCACTCCAAGGTTCCGCGACACAGCAGTCTTGAAGATGATTGCGTCACAACTGAGCCGAGAAATTTATCAAGCTTACTGTATAAAAATGCAATCTGGCAGTTGAGTAAGCAGCTCTTCAGTGTCACTGAGTGATAAAGAGTTCAAATATTTACATGCAAATTTATGCCACTCACGCCCACATGCCAACGTCGAGTGATGGTTGTTTGATGATTAGCAAGTGTGATTACGATACATGTATAAATGTCGGATTTCCCGGAGTAAATCTCAGTTAAAGTTCCGCGCCTGTCCTCTGTGTTTCCTTCTTTGTCCTTTGTTGTCTGCGCGGTTACGTGATGCATTTAAATAATTAGCTTGCCAGACTCGTACAACGAGAAATCACTTGAGAAACACACGCGTTCGAGTGGACGCTGAGGGCGACTGACAGCAAAATGGCTGCTCGGGAATCGCCGGCGAGAGCCATCGAAGCGCAGTGACCACTTCAGTAAAGAGGTGGCGCTCTCGTCCATCGTCACCATCGTCAATGTCATTGAGTGGCGTGCCGAAGTGAGCAACGTGTTAGGGTGACGCGTTTGACAAGTTCCACTCCATTTCAAGCGTTCGAGAGAAAGTTGCCTTAGGGCAAACAAATGTAGTTTGCGGTGAGATTGTGCCTGCGGTGCTGTTTTTTTTTTCGCGCAAGGTGCTGTCCTCAGTTAACTAATTGCTTGCGGTGCACTTGTAGGCATTTTTTTGAAGGAAGGAACACAAGCAATGTGGTACCGCGATCATTTAATTAAATATTGGTTCTTAATGTTTCTGTTGTGTAATTCTCTGAACATATTCTTCGAAAGCTTCTATCTGATCTGCAGAATGACGAACCTGTAGCTTGCAGAAACGTTACTACAGAAATTTTTCTAGACTTTCCCTTTCTGCGTGCAATTACGAGCACCAGTTGCTTTAAAGTAGAACACGACGCATTATGTGGTGCCCACAGATCATTAGGTGTTTGATAAATAGAGTTCATTCATTGCTGAGCCCATTACAGCAGGCAGCATTTACTTCCAAGCATGTGGCATGATACAATTGTTGATAATATAGCTTCATATCTACATTAGCCTTCAGAATGCTGCATACTATTCTCTACGGTGCTTGTTATTTGTTGTTTAGGATTGCTGACTACGTTTTGCAAAACACGGGAACGCCGTTCGTCATATGGCTCTACCAACTAGTGTACGTGATGTGTTGGGGGTGTGCAACAACATTTATGTAATGCGTCTACGGGAAAGCAAATAAACAATTTTGACAATAGAGTAAAATATTTTCTGAGCTCATGAGCGTTCATATTGATGAGGCAGCGCTTAACAAGCGAGGACATAAATCTGCAAAAAAGAACAGTGCGCCATGTTTCTCCTTCTCTCAGCATTTCTTCAAGTGCCACTGTCATGCCAGTACCATTACATACACTGCTGCGTTTGGTTTTGAGCTCAGAGAAGTTTTCTTGTTGAGGTAGCTGTGTTTTCATTTACAAGCATCCCATGGCAGTGCATGAAGTTCGGCGTTTTTCTCATTGCTATTTTATTTGAGGGCGTCTTTATTGGGTTCTTTTTCCTCCATCAACTGACGGATTGCTCCGAGATCGGGCGCCCCTGCGGTGACATGCAATGCATGTCCATATCTACCACATATGTGTCCTTGCCTATCCAGTGACGTTTTGCAGTGTATACGAAGCCTTGAGACAATCCTATGAACGACAATTCTTATACAAAGTAAATAAAACACAGTTCTTAATTGAATTAAGCAAACGCCTCAGGTCTTTTGAAACGTCCCACTTCCTTGGCCTTTTGTACTGATGCACTGAATAGAGACTTGTATCCTTAAACACAAGGGTGAAACATAACTAGTTGCAAGTAAGGCGAAGGACAAACATAGACCAATAAAGTCCCAAAACAAAGCGTCAAGTTTAAGAGCATTTGCCTTGTTTACGTTGGTTTACAATGCTTTAACTCTAGCAAATACACTGACTACTAGAACTATCCTCATTAACTATACTGTTTTCTAAGTCCTCCTCTGACTCGTAAACCTCACTGCCATCACGACGAGTCACGCTCGATGCCTTTACTTACGCGTACAAATGCTAAGCCCAGCTCAGCAGCTCGTTCTTTGCTTGTTGCATCTCCTTCGTCGTTACTTTGCTAGTCTAATGTGAGGCCTCGAATACACACTTAACTAGCCGAGCTTTCTTCATTAACTATTGTCTGACTTACTTTAGAATACCCTCTTACTGCCGGTTCAAGTATAACATCTTTCGAAGTTAGCGGTCCCTTTACATCCACTTCACGGAGATCCCATACACTCAATTTGCTTTAAATAGTAAGATAGTGTGCGACCCGGAGAATACCATCAGTGCGGCGCCCTCATTACGGGTCATTTTGTACAACGTGTTAGAGACAAACAGTATGCGGCACTGAGTAGGGGGGTTTGAGGGAAAGGCGACCAGTAATTATCGTTAGGAAACGGGGAGCAAGCGAGGTATGCCGTCTCTCTCCGGACAAGGGAAGCGTTCGACCGTTACTTTTTGGCCTTGAGATGGCGGGCTCCTGGCAGAGGTAGAGGTAGGGATTGAAATGCCCTGAGTATGCTCACAACCTCAGCAAGGCCCCAAGAGCCTCATCAGCTTGCAAGCATAGTACACTAGCTCGGAGAGCCAGGAAAAACAGGAAACGTTGGAACAATATCAAATAACACGGGTACAATATCAAAACAAGGCGAGTCGGGAGTATTCGTGGAACAAGAAAATGTTATACGGACTTAACGCCGCCAGTCCGTTAATTTAGCAGTAGCCGTTAACACAAGATCGCTCGAAACAGAAAATCTGTGCACCCATTAGTAAGAAGGACGAATAAATAAACGAGCTATTGTACAGAAAACGGCATTGATAGGGCCAGTTTTAACAGCTCCGAGCACGCAGTTCGATAGCTAACTTTTATTTCGCTCTCGCTACTTTTGTTGTTCTTCAGCATCGCTACCATATGGGATGAAGTTGAAGTTGAAGTTTATTTATATCGCCAAAAAATCAACAATATGGGTAGGCCCGGGCAAAAAGTGAACACAATAACTTGAGGGACGCCCGAGCCCCCCTGTACAAGGCATAGAGCGAAAACGTAAAGTGTAAAAGTCATAGTAACACTCTGGAAATCACTGTCAGACTGTAAAAATGTTTACACCCTTGAGGGTATGTTCTTTTCGCACTGGTAACACCGTTAGCGTTAGGGAGGGCCTTACAAAAAATTATGCAGGACAACAATGGAGCTATAACTAGACGTGCGATGACAAAAGACGTAGTTGAAAACTATGTAGTCATTCTCAGAGCCTTGGGCGCAAGACATTTCCGACAGGACAGTTTCATATCTCTCTCTGTGAAATTCTCTTGCCGGATATTTCTGTGCGCCCAAGGCTGTCAAAATGATAACAGAGTTTTCAAATACGTCTTTTGTCATCGCACGTCTAGTTAGAGCTATGTTGCCGTCCTCTATAAATTTTTGTGGTGGCCGCACATCGATGACGGTGAAATGTAGACACTCGTGGAATGTGCACTGGGTCCCCTTTAGAAAACCCCACGAGGCAGAAATTATTCTGGAGTCACCCACAACGGCATACCTCATAATCGGATCGTGGTTTTGTCACGTAAAACCACAGAATTTAATTACTTAAGATGTGGCATGATAAACGCAATAGAGCGAGGTAACATTGGCCACCAATGGCTCGCTTCATTCCCGTCCATGGCTAAATGGAAACTGACCCTTCTGCTTGTGCTGCCGCTGACCCACACACTTGAGCACGTGCTGTCGCTGGTGGCATGCGACGTGCCGCACGTGCCAGCCATCCGAAAGACACTGCCCCGCTTTCCCTTCTTCCTCTTCGCGCCTACCTACATGAGTGTTTGCTAAAGGTGTCCGGGATGAACAGAAAAACACATTTCGATAAAGAAAGTAATTCTCGTCGTCATCACCATCATCACCACCACCACCAGCACCACCACCAGCACCACCACCACCGTCATCATCATCATCATCATCATCATCATCATCATCATCATCATCATCATCATCATCATCATCATCATCATCATCATCATCATCATCATCATCTTCTTCTTCTTCTTCTTCTTCTTCTTCTACTTCTTCTTCAACAACCTATTTTTATGTGCGAACAAGGAATGCCGCTCCCAGCTAGCTATCTGCAATTACTTCTGTCTAGCGATGGCTGATGCCAACCTGCGCCTGCATATTGCCCCATTTCATCACCCCAGCTAATTTTATGCCACCGTCGACGGCACTTCGCTTGCCTTGGCACCCGTCATGTAATTCTAATGGTCCACTGGTCATTTAGTGCAGGCCTTAAATGCCCTGCTCAGCTCCATTTTCTTTCTCTTAATGTCTACTAGAGTATCGGCTATGCCTGTTTACTTTGTTATCCACGCCGCTGTCTTCTTGTATGTTAAAGGTACGCATAACATTCTTTGTCCCATCGCTCTTTGCGTAGTGGATGACTTGTTCTCCCGTCTTTTTGTTAACCTCCATGTTTCTGCCCCATATTTTAACACCCGTAAAACACAATGAGTGTAAACTTATCTTTTCAACAACAGTAGTAAGTTCTTACTTGAGATTTCGTAATGCTGGCCGTATGCACTGCCACTTATTTTCATTCTTCTGTAAATCTTCTTATCGTGGTCAGAGTGCCCTATGAGTAACTGACACATACTCCATCCGACAAGCTGGTTGCTGCAGGGTGGAAGCTACGATGTGCGAGATGGTGTTGTCCCGGCGCAGGGCCAAATAGTGTGCTCATTGCGCGTTCCGTTCCTTGGTCTAATCACTAAAATATGTATTGTTGTGCGTATTGATGTAATTCAAGGCCCACTAGGAGGTCTACATCTTGATTATTTTAAGCTCCTTGGCTTTAGCACTGGAAACTGTTTTTTTTACTTACCGCCAAAAGCATTGAAGAAACAGTTCCTTGCACATTATTGCACATATTGTAGCAAATATGCAGGAAATTAGCCGCCGACTGTAGCATTGATTTGAGCCTATTGTTCAGATATATTGAAAGCTTTTTTGCATGCAGTTAAACGAGCATACGAAGCAAACGCAATAAAAGAACGACGCGGTTTCCTGAGAAGAGGTGCGCCGTCATTAGCCGTTCTTCTAAAGTACAATGTTTCCCGAAAGAGGCGAAGGCGTTAGCTTTAAACGTGTGGGAATCGCTTCACAATTAGCGCGCGGAAGGAGCCAGCATGAATTTCCAGGTCAAGAGGAGAGCATAACCCACGAAGGTGAGCGAGCGGACGGTGTACGAGTGGGTGTCGGAGAAAGAAAAGGCGGGCAGAATGTTGACACCGAAGAAGAATCCTGGTGGAAGAGATCGTGAGTGCAAAAAAGAAGCTGGACGACTTGGACTTGGGGGTGTTGCGAAGCTGTTGCACGACTTTTCTCGGAGAAGCGAGATCTCCACTGTCTCGAAGCTGCTGCAACACTTTGAAGGGGACAGCGAGCTGCCATCCGTATCGACGGCAACTATGCACAGAATATTAAAGAAGCCTGGCTTCCTATACAAGAAACGTTCTCGCAACGCATTGCTCATCAAAGCGAGGCACATTGTGCAGGTCGCGCCGCCGCTATCTGTGCCAGATTGAGGAGTGGCGACGGCAAGGTAGCCAGATTATTTTACACCGACGAAACGTGGGTCAACGCCGGCCACACGAGTAGTCAAGGGGGGGTTGACGAAACTGTAGATACCCTGCACAAGGCACGTCAATCCAGGGCTGTCGACGGGCCTCCGAAACATCAGTGTTAAAGCCGGCAGGCTTCTTGTGACCCACTGCGGCAATGATAATTGCTTTATTGAAGGTGCACAGGAAGTGTTTCGCGCGAAGGAAAGCTAAGGCAATCATCGCGAGGAGATGAAGGGAGAGCACTACAAAAAAGTGGTTGCCTGAGAAACTCCTGCCTCTTTTGCCACCTGGAATTGTTTTAGTTGTGGACAATGCGCGGTTTTCTTGTTTTGCATATTTTCAGGTGGCTGTTTCCGTACGAACAGAATTCATGTTTTGCGCGATAGTTCTGCAGAAAACCCGCAAAGTAGAGAGGTCCCCGGTTCGAGCCCCGGAACAGGACTAATTTTTCTTCAACTGCGAGGCCTTTCTCTCGAGGAAACCGTATCCGTTTCGTTTGTAGCAAGCGTTGTGCTTGGGCGGATGTCTGATTTTCCCTTTATTAATTCCTATTTATTACTTAAAGAAGTACAAATGTTTTTGCACTAATCGGCAATGAACAGAGGTGACGGTTCTCAAACAGATTTTCGTGCAATAAGTAGACCCACCTGCAGACCATATATGCATAATGCAGACAAGTTTTTCAAAGTAGCCTGTCTATTTTATTTGTATCTTTCTGAAGTGCACAAATGAAAATCCATCATTTCAAAAGTTCTGCATCTGTACACATGTTAGAAAAGTTTCGTATTTTCTTTTCTTTTTTTTCTTTTCTTTTCCGTTGTGAGATGATGATGATGACTGACTAAAGCTGCTTGTGCAATAAAGAGGCATGCCGCCAACATTGGGCTGTCCGTTTCATAGTGGCTTTGCGACGCTGCTGGAATGGCGTTGCGGTGGTATCACGCTATTTGTAGCAAAACTGCGACTGATAATGATACCTGCTGATACCGTGATACCATGATACCGGCATAGATAAACGTCCTTGCGTCTGTGTAGTCGTCTGAGCAGTCAAACGTAATACAATTTGTTTTGGGATAGTTTCGGTGGAGCGCGAGTTAGAGCCGTTATTTTTATCCTTGCTGCTCCCGTAAAAGTCCATGTATTGACAGCAGACGGAAATTCCGAGACATTGACAACTACACGGTAAAGTAAATAATTATGACGAGTGAATGAAACACGGCGTAATGTTAGAGTTGTCTTAGCGGGCTCTTGCACATGATTTATTTCGAAGATAGATTGAGAGCTACAAGGCACTCGCGAGAAAGATGGATTTGCCGCATAGCGTATTCTGGTGACGGACCACGCCACAAAGAAATTCCGAAGTGTGAGCCATATGCAGTTTCGCTGTAAAACGATATTATGCCTATAAAAACAGAACCAACTTTAAGAGAAACGGGCAACATTTAGATGTTTTTTATCGGACCCCGTAAGGAGCAATCATACGGCGCGGACACCCGGTACACAAACCACAAAACAAAAAGTAACAAAACTACTATTCAAATAGTGCGGTGCGGTGTATTTGGCGTTAGGCAGCGACAAAAAATTTGCGTAAAATTGTTTTTTGATTTCAACCTATACGGATTCGAACTAGCGTCCGCTGAGCGTATGGGCATTGAACCGATTACGTCAGGCCAGAAAGGAAGCGCGGACTAAGACGACGCGGAGGAGCTCGCCTTTCTGATTGGTTGAAATCTGGCCAGCTTTCGCAGTGCAGCAGCTGACCTGTGAGATGGACTATATTTAAACGTACCCATACACGGGCTCTAGAAGCTGCCTGGCAATCATAAATTCTTCTACTCTTGCCAGGACATTAACGTTATCTTTGTGTTCTGTATATCAATCTTCAACCCCACTCTTACGCTTTCTTGGTTAAGGTTCTAAATCATTTGTTGCACTTCATTCCCAGTGTTGCTGAACGGGACAGTGTCATCTGCCAGCGAAAGGTTGTTGAGATGTTCGCCTTTGATCCACTCTCTCAAGCCTCCGCAACCTAATAACTCAAATACTTCTTCTAAGCATGCAGAGAACAAGATTGGAGAGACTATATATGCATGCCTCACAGTTTTCTTCATCGGGAATTTTCTACTCTTGCGGAGAACGAAGGAAGCTGCGGCATCTCAGTAGATACTTTTTAAGATATTTACGTACGCCCCTTGTACTACTTGATTACGGAATGCCTCCAAGACTGGTGGTATCTCTGCTGAATCAAATTTACCTTTATAGTCTATGAAACTTATATATAGAGCTTGATTGTACTCCAGATATTTCTCGATTACTTGACTGATGACATGCACTTGATCCACTGTAGAATATCCCTTCCTGAAGCCAATCTGCTCTCTGGGTTTATTAAAGTCTAGTGCTACCCCGATTCCATTAGAAGTTATCTTGGTGAATATTTTATACACTACTGAAAGGAAGCTAATGGGCCTATATTCTTCAGTGCTGTAACGTAGCCTCTCTTATGGATTAGTATAATGCTGGCATTTTTCCAGCTCTCTGGTAAACTCGAAGTCGTGAGGCATTGCGCAAGTTTTTCAAGCAATAAAGTGAATAGCGCTCTTGAGAAAAGAGAAGCAAAAAGACACTCAGGTTGTGCGATCGCCCCTTAATTTTCAGTTGCGTGGCAGCAAACGTGCGCCCGTGAATCAGAAAAAGCAAGTGTTTCCGGACCTAGAAATCTGATTAACGGACAGTACACGTGCGGAAAACCAAAATACGGGAAAACCAGTAAAGAAGTAATAACAAGAAAGAACAGCAGCAGAAGAGGCAGCCAGTGTCGTTTCTTTTTCCGCACGAGCGACCAGCAAGCTCTTGAAAGGAAGTCGTTTGGCTGCGCCGCACGCTTTGTCAAGAAGGCGTCAACGGCTGCTGCTTGTTTGCTAAGAAACCGTGTGGTAAAATAAAAAAAGAAAGACACGTTTCCATACGAGTGCTCTAGCAATGATAGAGCCGCCTTGCACAACTAAAATAAGCCCGAGCTAATTAAGGAAGTTGCTGCTTATGTGGATATGAGTTGGTGCGAAGAGCGCACTTCTAAAAGATGCAGAGACCGAAAGAAAACAGCGCTGACATGGGGAAAAATTAAGCGCCTCATTCCGTGTCCCTAGCGCAAGAAAGCTACCCTTGGGTCTTATCTGATTGTGTGCAGTGTCCCCGAGCGGCGCCGCAATCAAGAAGCCTGTTCAAGGATAGAACGCAAGGGCTGGAATAGGGACTGTACACGGCTGCAAACTCTAACGAGAACAGAAGAAATTCCTGAAGCGGTTATTAGGGAGAGGGGTCTGTTTACTATTAAAATTCAGCACACGTATGGAATAATATTTTAACAAGTTGCATTCACGACAACACTAGCATCTGGTGTGCGTGCGTGCGTGCGTGCGTGCGTGTGCGTGTGTGTGTGTGTGTGTGTGTGTGCGTGAGTGCATACGCGTACGTGGGTGTGTTTGCGAGCGCGTGCGTGTATGCTTGCATGATTCGTTACAAATTACGCAGCAGACGTTGATTTACAGCTGAATAGAACCAAATCCTTTGTATTTCGTCTGCCCGCTCCCTGACGGAGGGAATGTTGGGCCTTAAAGCTGGCTGTGGTGATTTAGACTTCGGACGAGCGTCACCTCCCGCACCATGACACATCAAAACCCGCTATCGCAATTGCCGTGTGTGCACCTCGGGAATTCTCAAGCCCACATTTGCACTGAGTCTCTAGCTTATCTTCTTTCATTTTGGAACGGTTGCTGAAACACATAACAGCGCATGACACGATGTATTACAAACACCCTTTTTGACTGACGTCAGCTATCGGCAAGTAACAGCCGGTTGTGGGAATCTTGCACGCCACGACATATCCTCGTGAGATCAGAGTGATGAATCGTGGCATATAGTTCAATAAAAGACATTCATAAGGCCACCGAGGCCAGCTTATCATAAATAGAAATATTATTGATTTACGAATTTCGTTGGCATAACAAGGCATTTGCAATACAGGGTGCTCCAGCGAGTACATTGAAAATTTTCCAAAAGTTGCTTGCGGCAGACAGCTCAATTCTAGTTTATGAGCCGGTCTACTCGAAGCAATGGACACTATTTGCACAAAAATTGAAATGAAAAATTGAGTTATTAACAATAATTGACTAATTAACGTTCTAGCTAATTATCTTGGGACCCATATTGCAATTTACAAATTGTAGCACTGGACTTCGCAAGGCGGATCCACTTGGAACTAATCGCGAAGATGAAACCAGTTTCGAGGTATAAATTCCCGAACAATGCGGAGAAATGCATTGGCGTTCTAGTTACTTGTGTGCGTCAGTGCATTAAACGACGTTTTGTAAACAAATTAACTGGAAGGCCAATGCATTTCTCCGCAAAGTTCGGGAATGTATATCGCGAAACTGGCGTCATACTGAAAATTAGTTCCAAGTGGATCCGCTTTGCGAACTCCACGGCTATAAATTGTAAATTGCAATATGGGCCATAATGCAATTACTTAAAACGTTAATTAGTGCATTTGTAATAACTCGGCGGTTTTGTATCTCCATTATTTATGCAAGTAGTGTGCGCCGCTTCGAGTAGACCAGCTCACGAAATAGAATTGTGACATCTGCCAAAGGCAACTTTTAAAGATTTTTGAAAGTGTTCGCTGAAACACCCTGTATATGGCACATCGGGATTCAGTGTCATTCATGAAAAGACAATAATATCAGAGATGACAAGTAATTAACATAAACCTTTTCCTTGTGCCGTACAGAGTTATTTCTAGGTGTGAAACTAAAACAAATTCTTGAAGATGCTATAAAATGTGTCAGAGTAAGTGCAACAAATATTTGTGCGTTGTCAACAGCAAGGATCGCGCCATCTCGATGCTGACTTCTTGGCCAAACAACAACAAGGCACACCCTGCTCGGTTATGATGTAATTCTTCTCTGCAGTGGTTAGTGTATGACTAGCGCAAGCAATTACTCGTTCGCGGAAGGTGTTGTCATGGTTGGAATGAAATGGCACCGAGACCATGGCGGCTAGCGTCAGTGTGAAGAATGGTGGGCGTGGTCGGATCGAAGTTGAACTGTACTGGGTCCGACGTCAGGGAATGTTTCGAAGCCAGGAGAGCACGTTCACAATCGGCGGAGCAAACGAATGGCGCATGGCGCAGAAAGTACTAGAATATTGCGCAGGTCTTTCTAACGCAGCGGACGCAAATATCGAGGATGGCAGCAAGCTTCTCACGGTCCGATCGAATATCTTCTTTGCTGACTAAGTGCCCCCAGAAGTTTGATGGTCTAGCTGGCGAAACTGCATTTTCTTGTGTTGAGCTGCAGGCCAGCGTTTTCAAGACAGGCAAGAACTTCATCGAGACGCTGCAAATGTTATGAGAATGTGGTTGAAAACACGACAATGTCGTTGAGATAGCACAGACAGGTTTTTCATTACAAACCATGCAAGACATTGTCGATCATGCGTTCGAAGGTGGAAGGTGCATTGCAGAGTCTAAAAAAAATTATGCGAAATGAGCAGTTTAAAGTCCAGTTAATTAGGCGCATTCTTGCTTCGCACTTGCAATAGTTTACAGTCTTCTTTATACTGCGGTCGTGCGTTATCTACAAGCACGTCGCAAGGAAAGAAACCATGAAGAGTCCAGCACGTTGTCCTTGTCTTGCTTGGGTAAGTACTCACCATTCTATCACAGAGGTCAACGCCTCCCCTATTCTTATTGTACTCTTCGACGACAGCCGGTCTACGTCGATCGTCATAGACTCTCTCTTTGCACCATGTTTCGCATTTTCCTCTCACTAACGTGAGAAGAAAGAAACGTTATGGGCTTATGAGCCCACTTAACGAGGCAAGTGCGATCAGCCACATTTACCGCATGATAAATGAATTCCCGGCCTTTCTTCACAAATGCTTTGTCATAAGAGCTTGGAATCTTTCGGTACTCGGTTCTTAATTGTGGCTCCAGTTCTAGGCAGGCCTTGGCTCGAAAGATGCCGAAGAAGAGGTGCAGTAGTAATCTAGTGGCCAAAAATAATACGGTGCCTGTTGGCACGGACTTTGCCAGAGATATATTACTTCTGTGTTGTTCTGCCCGCGACTGGCAATGTTTGTTTGTTTCGGCTTGCTGGCGGACTTCTTGGGATCTGGATGTAAGCCGGCCTTATCTTGTCAACGAAGGGTCTAAATGTCCATGGTCGGCCTGCTTTCTTGTACTCGTCACTGATTTCCATGTCATTCGCAACATGAAGTCGCAAGTCAGAACATCTAGAAATTGCTGCAGCTATAGCGTTTAATTAGGCCAATAAGGACGTATCGGCGGATATTCTAAGGAATTAATAAAAAACGTTGCACCTATGAAAGCTGGTATCTATCAGTTCCTATTTTTTGATGGTAGCCCACCTCAGCAATTTCATGCATGTTTTAGTAGATATCTTCGGGAAAATACTGTTTGAAGCAGTCCGAAGCAGTCCAATTCGTTTGAGAACGCGGCTCAGTATCTGGAGTATCCGGATCAGTAGGAAGTGAACGCGCAAACTGGGCATGTCTCCATGGAGGGAATTTCCACAAACCCGCTGTTGGCTCGTAATAAGAATCTCCTTTGGCCGAGTCGTTGAAAAAAAAAAGAAAACCAGCCCAGTTTCACGCAACTTGTATCAAAGATGTACAGACTTGCATGAAATCCACCCGATGAAGAAACATCCGGTGGTCATGCTTGCAGTAATGTCTCGTTCCGTTCATCATACGGGAAGTCGAGATCCGAGGTGTCCTGGGAATCAAAAGCCTCGAATATCATCTTAGTTATGTTCAGACGCAACGCTGGCATAAATTGTGCACTCGGTCTCACAAGCGCATGCAAGACCCCGGCAGCTGCGAAACGGGTGAGGAGAAGACTTCGTTCGAAAACGTGGTGTTTGAGTAAAGGCAATTTCACGCTCCGCTTGTGAGCTCGATGCACCACGGATGACGGTAAAATTTGACTGTTCACAGCAGCGTATGCTATCCGCGGGCTACGTTCTTTCGCCAAACACAGCGGGTGGTTATGGACCCTTTGCGATGAACTATAGTAATCGTGAGAAAGAAAGCTTTAGGGAGGTAAAGTCAACGTATATGTTGCAGAAGTAACTTGTTATGAGCCTGTGCTGCCTGCGTGTTACGCGTATTTACATTATTTTTTAATGGGGTTTTACGAGCCAAAACCACTTTCTCATTATGAGGCACGCCGTAGTGAAGGACTCCGTAAATTTTGGCCACCCGGGGTTTTTTAACGTGCACCTAAATATAAGTACACGGGTGTTTTCGCATTTCGCCTCCATCGAAATGCAGACGCCGTGGCCGGGATTCGATCCCGCGACCTCCGTGCTCAGCAGCCCAACACCATAGCCACTGAGCAACCACCGCGGGTGCGTATTTACCTTATATCAAAGGTGCAGAAACGCAAGAGCTGCGCCGACATTGAACGACGCTCGCGCGCATGTGTGCGTTGCGAGAGAGCTATCTAGGTACTGCGCCGACAAGAGTGCGTAATGGCGAAGTATGCAATACAGCAAGTTTGCAGTAATGAGCCACCATTAGTCCTTAGTCGGTGGCCGCGCGAGCGACATCTACCTCCCCCTCCCCTCCCACCACCCCTGCGCTTCGCTCCCTTTGGCAGGAACCTTCCGTGTCAGGCCGCTGGTGAAGCGTAGGTAACGAACTACTGCTGAAGAAGTCCAATAAGCAAGCAATGAAATGACGCAAATAAAGAAGATACCACCGATCGCGCGAATTTAACGATGAGCTTCCAAGTTATACGGGCAGTCCCGTGAACGCTACGCTACGAGATCACGAGCGGAACGCCCGCTTACTCCGGAGTGTTTGTCCGCGCTCGCATTGTTCACAAGTAGGGACAAACGGAGCGAGGCACATTCCTCCGCCATAATGTTTCATGCAATAATTACTAGAGGGAACTCTGGTGCTAGTGTCTACGGGAACAGCAATGGGAGCGGTTGAGTCAGCATGGAAATTATGGGAAGTAAATAGATTTGCCTAAACATCATCCTTTTGGCTCCTAACGGCTTCGTGATTTTGTAAACTCGTCATTTTGAACAATATACTGCGTATTAAACAATTAAATAAATATTATTAAAATTAAACGGCAGGATTCGAGCACAGGACATCTAGCCCAGACGCCTGATATTGAAACCATTACGCCACAGATGCATGCATCGACAAGCTACATATAAAGCCCTTGTGAACTTATTGCAAGCAAGCCAGTGCCTTGAGACGCTTGGCGCGTTTCGATTTGGCCACCTTGACAAGCTAGACCGTTGCAACTAGTAGCGATTGTGCGTTTTCGCAGCGCATTCTGCAGTTAGAAAAGTGCAGATTGGTGTGAAATTTACCTTGATAAAGGCATACAAAGCGTAATAAACGGATTCAAAAGAACGTTTGAACCCACGAGCCCTAAAATCAGACAAATCCATGCACTTCCCATTATTGCTCTTGTGGCTCAACGATTGAAGCGCCAGAGTTCCTTCTAGTATATTATAGAGAGAGAGAGAGATAGCACTTTATTTACACCCGTCAGAGAGTATGGGTGATCGGGTGAGACGCAGCTCTCCCTATCACCGTCTACCTCCCCCCTAGACGTCGGCCGGAATCAGTTGGCTTCCGGCGGCGGCCTGGGCTTGACGGATGGCCTGTTTTTGGGCTTGCTCTTCCTGGCTATGGAGGGAGGATTCCCATGACTCTCTGTTTCCATGTAGGCCGTTTAGTGCTGGGCAAGCCCAAAGCATGTGATTTAGCGTTGCTGTGCCTTCACAGTTTTTACATTTTGGAGAGTGCACCTCAGGATGCCATTTGTGCAGAATATACGGGTTTGGGAAGGTACCTGTCTGCAGTTTTCGCCATATTACCTCTTCCTGCTTTGTGAGAGATATAGGAAACTTTGTGCCCTCCTCTGCAGTACCTAGATTTTTCTCACGCAACTCGTGCATGCACACAAGGGTCCTAAAAGTACAAGGTATCGCTCGAGCGTCTGCGCCCTTTACATAACGGAAGTACGCAATGTTACGGCCCATTCAGTTCGATACTCTGGTTTTTGAAATGGAGCATTTTGTCGGTTATTTTCGCCTTTGTGCTTTTATTATCCCCTAGACCTACCGCTGCAATGTGTAGAACCGCGGATAAAAAACACACTAAGTGTTGGATTGAACTCCATCGGCCGGCGCTGTAACGCTTCTATTGAGACACATGTTGTTCAAAAAGATATCCCTTTAAATACATTTTTGGGAGAAAAAGCACACAAAACAGTTTTGGAAGTACCGTCACAAGTGTAGTTGCATAGAAGAGGGGAAGGAACAAGCGGAAACATCGCAGATGGTAAAAGGATTGACAGGTGGGCTAGTTAATGATGCATTATTATCAAAACTTGTAGCGCTAGAAACACGCAGGACGTAGAAAAAGAAGTACGCACCACATGCGCTCACTCACAACCGATGTTTAATGGACGTATGGAAAAATAGATATATACAAAATGGACGCATCATGCATGTCAAGACGAGGTAAAAAAAACGGCCTACGTTTAAGGCGCGTGTGAGCATGAGTTAATAAAATTAAATTCTCAGTTGAATTGAACATATCAGTAAGTAAATGGAATTATAGCAGGGCACCAGAGATGCCGAGCTTCAACGGCAGCGCCGGGAGGCCGATGCCGAAGTAGGCGCCCGAGAATCCGAAGCTCAACGGCTTCGCATCACAGCTTCGCTGTTCGACCATCTTCCACCCACTAGACGGGGGGAGGGGGGTGCCTTTTTATGTATCTCCTTGCGTTGACTTTGTTACTATGCGTCATTCGCAGTGTGATTGAAGGCCTTACTTTTCTAACCCCAATAGGGTTTGTCATAAGGTACCTCGTCTGTTGCTCTTTTTTTTTTCGTTTTCTCTGCCCGGCAGCTCGACTACGACAGTATCTTACAGCATCCTTGCGTAAAATTACACTCGTGTTAGCGCTTGATGTCAGATCAATACAGTGTACATGTTCAAAAGACTTCACGACTCAGAAAATATACGCTTATTCAACACAAGCGCCTTCTTCTCCGCTTGCTCTGCAGCGATAGATAATAAACCTATTCGTAATAGGAGGGTACGTCGCATCAGTCATATGCTGCACTCAATTCTTCATTGCAAGCAGACCTCCGTTCTTGACATTGACCAGCAATTACTTCTGCAATCTCTTGGATAAGAATTTTCAATTGTGTGGCACGTGTACTGCTCAAAGCTGCATACTGCGATAGTCCTTAGAACTTTGATATTTTCAAAATTCCACAAATTGAAGAATGTGCGTAGCATAAGCATTACCGTGTTATTCAAAGTGCTTGCCATTGGTCGAGCTCGTGTGGGATTTTTAAGAATAATAACGGTGTAAATTTAACAGACAAGAAAAGGACATCTATCTCGAGAATATGGAGATTAGTTCTGCGTCGGTTATTATTCGGTGCAGACGAACGAACTGTCCCAACAAAAGGATCTACTCGACAACGTTTAGGCACTGAACGTCTATGAACGCCACCTAACACCGCGAAGAATGCCGGCACTTTCATGGTGCCGGCACCCAGCCGAAATTGAAAGAGCAGCGATCGAATCTGTACAAAGGAGTGCGAGATATATATACATCTCTGTCGTGTTTTGTTCTCGTTTCGTTGCGAGTCTCTGCATTCTGTCACGATATTGCGAGTAACTGCGGAGATATGTTCGACGCCAAAGCCTTTGACAATAGTGAGGAAGTGCTGAAGCAACGCAGACGAAAACTGCAGTCGTCGGCGCGCTCCCAGACGATTGCCGCCGCCAGACGGCGCCATCGCTGCCTTTACACCGCCTCGAAAACAAAGACCGTCACAGTCGTTAATCTCCGCTCCTAGGCGCACTTGTGTGAGCGTCCGCTCGTGTGTTTCTCGTAGAAAGTGCGGAAAAAGCATTCGAATGGAAGGCAGCGCTCGATACACGCGATGCAAAAGGACCGCGGTAATCTGCATGCTAACAGATCACTCGCTGTCGCAGTCTAATAACTCAAAGCAAGAAAGCACGAAATTGAATATTGACGCTCGTGAGTCTGAAGCGCTTGTTTCTCAATGGTTCGCTCGCAGCGCTTGATGGGAGTGTAGGCAAGTACAGTAGCACGGAACGCAGATCGAAGTTCGGAAACAATGGACACGGCATCGTTTGTTTCCGGACCCCCTAGCTGCGTGTCAGACGAGGAGTATTTTCGAATTTGCCTGTGGTTTCTCAGATTTTGGAGCGCGAGTCTGCTTGGGCGTGCGTTCGGTGGTTTGTAACACAATTACCACAGCTCATATACTCGGAATCGGTAATCGTCATCAAACCCCGCCCTTCAAATCGCAAATATTCACCATAGGCACGATTCACTGCAGCCTCGTCGTGAAACATGGACAAATTTCAGTCGAAGGAGGAAGGCGCAGAGACAACAGTGCTGGAAGAAAGCGCAGCGCCTAGCATGTTTCGCCATTTACAAGACTGTTCATCTTGCCGTAGCAACGCTGAAGATTGATGCTGCTTTTGTAAAGATTTGTAAAGCGAATAGCGTTCTTTCACTTTTCACACGTTCTTCTGGTTCGTGGTTGGTGGTCGGACTTTTACCACCAATGCGAAGTGGACGTGCTTACTCACAACCGAGTTCCGAGACGCGTTCGCGTCTCAACGCTACCATATATGCAGAGACAAATAAAATTTCTACCATCTCCTTGAACAGTCCAAAGGCAGTGGAATAGTGAGTTTCGTTAACATCTTTGCCGGACGACTACAATATCTCTGCTAATCCTAATATAGTTATCATTAAATCAGTTCTGCGAAAGCCCGCAATATGGAGCTCAGTTCAAGAGAGGAAAATATTACCATCCACCCTTCTTGCAGCCCGAAGCTAGAAAAGAAGCCGATACGGGTTTCTCAAAGAGAAAGTTTCACAGTTGAAGAAAAACACGTCCTGGTCTAGGATTCAAATCCAGGGCCAACGCCTTTCCAGAGTGATCGTTCCACCATATAAGCTGAGCAGGAGGCTTGCAGGTCGCATAGCGAACGTGAATTAATCGACAACTTTGAGCACTTGGGCATGTTGTAGCTCCGTGCTGTAAAACGAGTGGATGTGAGTATTTTCCCTTCACTATTGTACTTAAAGAAAAAAAAAGTACAGCAATGTGTGAGAATGCATATTATTGTAAGCGCATAGCCGAGAGCTTCCGAATGCTATTGCATTTGAAAACATATGGTGCACTTGGATAGATATTGTGACACGCTGACGAAGATCTTTTCAGCTTGGTCGGAAGAAGACGGCGCTCTGTGCTTCACGCGCTGTCTACCATCTTGTCAGCCGCTAAAATCATTGTAAATATCCTGAAAATATATGTCTGACTATTTTTACCTCCGTAACATTTTTGGTGGAGGTGCGGGGTATGTGCAGCATAGGACATATCCCACGGCATGAAGTCCTATCTAGCCACTGCATTGTACATCCATATGCACTGAGATGATGTGCTGGCCGGGGACCATTGCCAGACTAAGATTGCGTGGTTCCGCAGTGCTGCCGCTGCTGTCTGTCTGCAAGTACTCCGAGCAGGATCCCAGGATGATGTTCTGGTTACGGTCAGTGCAGAAGAAGCTGCCCGTCAGGGTGCGGCCATCACTCATCTGCACACACAGGCTTTGGTTGAGCCACCGGTGCAGCCGCGCTTGACCTTCCTTCCCCGTGGCCATGCTGCCCCCGGCCTCGTCAGTGGCCCTCAAAGTTTGTACGGGCCAGGTCACGTCTGTTCCACCGATAGCAGAAACTGAAGGATATGATCTATTTCTTCTCTTGCGAGATTCTCCCATTGCACGATTTAGACAGAATGCGTACGCTAGACGTTGATCATGTCGATTTTAGTTGGCAATTTTGCATGGATTATCGACAGCTGAACAAGGTAACAAAGAGGGACGTCTATCCGCTACCACGGATTGACGATGCCCTGGATTGCCTGCATGGAGCACAATAGTTTTCGTCCATCGTCCTTCGCTCCGGCTATGGCAAATTGCTGTCGATGACATGGACCGCAAGAAGACAGCTTTTATTACTCCCCATGGCCTGTATCAGTTCAAAGTGATGCCTTTTGGTTTATATAATGCCCCGGCCACATTTGAACGAATGAAGGACGCCCTCCTACATGGTTTCAAGTGGTCCATCTGCTCCTGTTACCTGGACGACGTGATCGTTTTTTCTCCGACTTTTGCGACACACCTCGAACGCCTATCGACAATCCTGTCTGTTTTCCGTCAGGCTGGTCTATAAGTAGATTGGTCCAAGTGCCACTTTGGTGGTCGTGAAATTTCTGTGTTCGCGCATCTCGTCAATTCTTCCGGTGTACGCCTTGATCACGATAAAATACGGCCACGATAAAATGTTGGCACGGGTCTTTCCCGTGCCAACATGTGCCAAGGATGTTCGCAGCTTCTTGGGCCGTTGCTCCTACTTCCGTCGGTTGGTCCAAAATTTTGCGAACGTTGCGCACCCTCTCAATTAGCTGTTCGAGAAAGACGCTGCATTCATTTGGGGTCCTGAGCAAGCTGGTGCTTTGATCGAGCTGATTGGACTGCTTACGTCCCCGCCCATTCTCGCTCACTTTGATTCGTCAGTTCCAACAGAAGTCCGTGCCGGTGCCAGTGGCCACGGTATTGGAGCCATCTTGGCACAGAAACAACAAGGGCGAGAACATGTTATTGGCTACGCCAGCCGTCTTCTTTCCTCTGCGGAGCGCAATTATTCTATCACGGAACGTGATTGTCTGGCTCTCGTTTTGACAGTGGGTAAATTTCGCTCCTATTTGTACGGCCGCCAATTCACAGTCATTCCTGATCACTACGCTCTGTGTTGGCTTTCGTCCTTCAAAGATCCTTCAGGGCGCCTTGGCCACTGGGCTCTGCGCCTTCAAGAATACAACTATTCAGTTGTATACAAGACTGGCCGGTTACATCAAGATGCAGACTGCTTGTCGCGCCATCCTGTCTACCCTCCTTACGTTTCCGCGGCCGGCATACCTGTTACCGTTCTCTCTCTGGCTGCTTTTCAGCATATTGGAGCCGAACAACGTCGGGACGTCTCCTTACAAGACCTTATTCAATGGCTCACTTCAACGACACCCGATCCTTCCCTTCGCATGTTTGAACTCCAAGATGGTATATTGTATTGCTCTAACATGCGCCCGGATTGCCCTACCCGACTCTTCGTTGTGCCTGAGCATCTGCGTCAGACTGTTCTCGCCCAGCTTCATGATGTACCGCCTGCCGGTCACCTTGGCGTGTCCCGGGCTTATGACCGCGTTCGTCGGCGCTTCTTTTGGCCTGGTCTATACCATGACGTCTGCCGTTATGTCGCTGCGTGTGACCTTTGTAAACGACGCAAGAAGCCAACCATACTTCCTGCTGGTCGCCTCCAACCACTTGACGTACCATCAGAACCATTCTTCCGTGTAGGTGTCGATCTTTTAGGCTCTTTTCCTACGTCTGCTTCGGGAAACAAGTGGATTGCTGTAGCAACAGACTACGCCACCCGATATGCAATCACACGGGCTCTTCCGACAAGCTGTGCAACCGATGTCGCCGACTTCTTCCTAGAGAACGTCATCCTTCACCACGGCGCCCCTTGACAGCTCCTCACCGACCGAGGCCGCTACTTTCTTTCTAAAGTTGTCAATGACATTCTACACTCATGCGCGACTAAACACAAACTTGCTACTGCTTACCATCCACATACGAACGGTTTAGACGAGCATCTTACCCGCACCCTCACGGACATGCTGTCCATGTATGTCTCCACTGATCATCGCGACTGGGACGTTGCGTTGCCGTTCATTAGTTTCGCCTCTAATTCGTCTCGCCATGATACTGCAGGCTTCCCTCCATCCTTCCTGTTTTTTGGCCGCGACCCTACCCTACCTTTTGACGCCATTCTGCCAGCTAGTCCGAATTCCACATCCGAGTAGGCCCGTGAAGCCATACTCAAAGCACAAGAAGCACGTCATATTGCCCGACGTCGATTTGTGGAGTCGCAGGACCATCAGCGGCGCTTATATGACGTCCGCCATCGTGACGTCCATTACATACCGGGCGCCCTGGTTCTCCTTTGGTCGCCGTCGCGACGCGTTGGCCTCTCGGAGAACTTAGTTCCACGCTACTCTGGCCCTTACCGTGTCTTGCGTCAAGTAACTGACGTCACGTACAAAATCACCCCTCTTCAGGCAACTGTGGCTCAGCATCGCTCCGACGTGGTCCACGTCGCGCGTCCTAAGTTGCGTCACTTGCCCGCCTCCTAACCAGCACCGAGCCGGTGCTTCAGTCGCCGGGGGTCATGTGGCACACTGACGAAGATATTTTCAGCTTGGTCGGAAGAAGACGACGCTCTGGGCTTCGCGCACTGTTTACCGTTTTGTCAGCGGCGGTGGCACCGAAAGAATGCGGTCCAAACCTCTGCTTTTCTTTGTGCAGTTCTGCCTCCTGCGCACTGTATACTGCCTGGATCACAACGTGGTCACGGCCGCTACGTACAAGCACGGCGATCTCATCTACCATCAAGCTACTGATCAGTTTCTGCTGCCACCCATCAGACCACCTCATCATACAACAGCAGCAAGCGCAGAGGGCGCCACGCAGCCTCTACAAGTGACGACACCGTGCGGAACAAGTATAAAGGGCCACCCTTTGGAATACGCGACCACTGGGCACGGTGGCACCGAAAGAATGCGGTCCAAACCTCTGCTTTTCTTTGTGCAGGTGAGGAAGGATTACGGCAAGTGTTACCGTTCAAGCGATCCTTTTCTAGTTGTGCTGCCGTGCCCATGGCTGTGTTGCTTGCTTGATGTTTTTTGCCTCCGGAAGCTGCTGCTTTTAGGAGGGGACGTTGAAACTAACCCCGGGCCCGAAGTTGCTCAAATCTTGAAACAACTTAAGGAAATCGAAGCTGATATTAAGGATATCAAAGAAAACCGCCTGGTTGAAATTGAAAAAAAAGTTGACGCTTTATCGAAACTTGAAGACAAGGTCACTTTATGCCAAAAGCGGCTTTCACATATTAACGATGTTGTTCTGACCCTTGAAAAGAAAATAGACGAATTGGAGAACCACAGTAGAAGACCTAATTTGATTATTTTTGGCCTAACACAACCAGAGAGTGAAAACGGCGAATCACTGGAAACAGCTGTAAATAAAGGTATCTTCCAAGAACTTCTCAAACTTAACCCGATAGCTATTGAACGAATACATATATTAGGTCGTCTGTCCGCGAATAAGAAACGACCTGTCATCTTGAGATTGTTCGACACAAGAGACAAAGCGTTAATTTTTAAACAATGCCACAAACTGAAGAACACTACTATATCAATAAGTGAAGACTATTCGCCAAAAGTTCGAGAAGTTAGAAGGAAGCTGTGGGCAAGTGCGAAAGAAAACCGCAAGAAGGGTGATAAAGTTTCCTTAGCTTTTGACAAATTATACATCGATAGTACAGCTTATATTTGGAGCGAGGAAAAGAATGAAAGAATACCTGTTAAAAAAAAACGACGCAGAAAAACCATACCGCCCAACGACCCGCCGTCACGCGCAAGCGCAGAAATAGGCACGAGCGTCGCCGGTGATCCAGACAATGTTTCAGAACTTTCACGTTTAGAAATCTTCCAACCTGCCATCCATAGCAATTCAGTTTCAGCCAAGGACAAACGTCTGCGTATCGTGAAATTTTAAGGCTCGTAGCGTGGTGAACAAGACAGATTCCCTAGAAATTCACTTGCTACAACACAATCCGCACATCGCGGTCATAACGGAACCCTGGTTGCGCAGCGATATAACAAATGAACTTGTTTGTCCCCCCAATTACAAAGTATTTCGTAAGGATAGACTGCGCAGAGGTGGAGGTATAGCGGTTCTAGTTCAAAATCAAATTGGAGCCACGCTTATCGGTGATACTCCCGAACTAGAGTACCTATGCCTTAAGTTATCGTGCTGGGGTCAATCCTTTGTGCTGTTCGCATTTTATAGACCGCCCGATGCTACACCAGACTACTTGAATAAACTTAAAGAGCACATGTCTCTGTATCAAAATAAACAACATTTTTTTGTTCGGGGATCTTAACTTGCCTGGTGTCAATTGGGAGCTCCTCCAAGCAAACAATAAGGCTGATGCAAATGCTAACATTATTTTTGACATTATGCTAACGCATGATGTTATTCAAGTGGTTAATGAACCCACGCGTGTGCAAGGGTCATCACGTTCTATATTAGAGGTTATTTTTTTAAACCGAACCTTTTCCGAGCACACCGTGTCAATTGCACTTTCCTTGCCCATTGTCAAAACTACCATTCGTAAAACTAACAATACCAAATCTTTTAAACATTACACCAGAGCGGATGACGCCAGCATAGTTGACTACATAGAAACTTGTCTTACGCGCTTTGCAGATAATGGTAGTGATGTGTCTGCACTTTGGACCACATTTGTTACAATGTGCAGGCATTGCATAGATACATTCATACCCACTAAAACTAAGAAAGTCAATAAAAGTACGCCTTGGATGACGCGTGGAATAGTACAACTAAAGCGCAAAATCAAACGAATAAAAAAGAAGCATCCACGCATGGTCGTTATCACGGAACTCCAAAACAAGCTGTCATGCGCCGTGCGCGATTCAAAAAATTTTTATTTTGGCACAACATAACCGAACTTTATGAAAAGCGCACCGGATAAGTTTTGGGGATACCTTGGCAATAGCAAGAAGGCTATTACGGAAATTGCAGTTAATGGAACCATTCTTAACGACTTGAATGCCATTGCACAACCTTTTAACTCTTATTTTCATAGCGTATTCTCCCGTGCACGATCAGGCCCTGAGTTCTGCAGGGTTTGAAGAGCATGAGGCGAACTTTATATCTTACCATGGCATTGTGTCTATGTTGCTCAATTTAAAAACCAAAACAACTCCTGGCTCTGGCAACCTCCCGAATGTGTTTCTTAGGCGATACGCCGAAACTGTTGCCAAGTTCTTAGTGGTATTATTCAGAGCATCTTTGTTATGCGCGAAAGTGCCTGAGGATTGGAAGATGGCTCGAGTTGTTCCAGTCTTTAAAAAAGGCGATCGATTATTGCTCGAGAATTACCGCCCCATATCATTAACGTCATCTTGCTGCAAAGTTTTCGAGTACATAATCGCAACTCGCATTAATGAATTCTTAGATGAACACTGCATATTAACAAGTGCTCAACATGGCTTCAGAAAAGGTTATTCCACTACCACACAATTAGTAACAATAATTGATTCAATTACCAAAGCTTTAGATGCCAACGGTCAAATTGATGCAGTGTTATTAGACTTCAGTAAAGCATTCGATACGGTAATTCACAAAAAGCTAATTTTAAGATTAAGGAACGTTAACCTTCCGGACATCATAATTACTTGGATTACAGACTATCTGAATAATTGCCAACAGTATGTTTCAGTTGACGATCACAACTCGGGATATCTACCAGTCACTTCAGGTGTTCCCCAGGGCAGCGTCCTGGGTCCATTGCTTTTTCTTTTATATATTATTGACATAGTTACCGTAGTCAAACCAGGAACACAAATAAGGCTGTTTGCAGATGCCTGCATTGTATTTCGTACTATTAAGTCCGTGGATGATCCGGAGGAACTTAACTCTAGCTTGAATAATATATTTTTGTGGTGCGAAGAATGGGGCATGGCTGCAAACATAGATAAAACTGTCTCTCTTCGCATAACGCATAAAAAGAATCCCCTGGAGTACGCTTATCAAATGGGATCTGTTCCTTTAAAGCAAGTTGAGAGTTACAAGTACCTTGGCATAACGGTCACTAATAAATTTTCTTGGAACCTTCACATTGATAACACGTGTTCTTCTGCCTTTCGTAAGCTAACCTATCTGCGACACAAACTAAGAAATGCCCCCTCAAACGTTAAGCTACTCACATACCTAACCTAAATCCGGCCAAAACTTGAATATGCTTGCGTTGCATGGGATGCCTATACTAAAGTCAATGTTAACAAACTTGAGAGAATACAGAGAAAATCTGTTCGTTTTATTTATTCCAAGTTTAAAAGTTCGGATTCGCCGTCAGAGTTGATGTTGGCTAACGACATTCCTTCGCTTGAACAGAGAAGACAGAAACACAGGCTAGATTTTTTACATAATCTAATTAATCACAAATTGGCTCTGGACCCTTCACTATATGTAAGTCGCCTCTCCACAAGGTATACACGACACCATCGTACGGATACACTGACACCCATCTATGCTAGGACAGACAGCTATAAGTTCTCCTTCTTTCCCCGGACTGTTTCTGAATGGAATTCACTGCCCGTCCCTTACAATATGTGAATGTGTTTTGTAAGTTTTTATTGTCTTTTTTGTTTTTACATATAATGTGTTCTCCTTGCTGTTGAATGAGCAAGGCAAATCCTCGACTCTCCCTTGCGTTTGATGTACAATTCCCTTGCTTTTTTTTTTACATTGTTCTGTTTGCACCATGGATTGATTTAGGTATTGTGTTTTGATATTTTCATTAAGTGTTTCTGTGAGCAATATATCGTTGTAAAGTCTATATATTATATGAATGTATACGTATGTATCTTGTATATGCCTTGTACTAATTGTCTGCCCGTCCTGCAAGGACCACAATGTGGTCTGCAGTATGTACTAAATAAAAAAAAATGAGAAATATCCTGTAAATATACCAGGCATCTACCCAGGATGTTTTCCGGGGGGGGGCGAGGGGGGCCCAACGAAAGGTAGCTTTTCCTATGGAAAGGAGGGGGGGGAGGAGGTAGCTTTACTAGTAAAAATGTGAATAAAGCCCACCATTCGCCATAGAGACGCCTAAATCTACAAAAGAGAATTGAAATAAGGTGTACCTCACAGGTACGCCTGTGAGATACACCACTCCTTTACTTGGCAAACAAGGAAGTACATCAAATTGACTCACGCATAACAGAAGCGCAGGAAGAACGCGGCCAAGAACAAGTGAACAAGCGAAAGTAAATGATAAAGATTTCTAGTATCGTTTTTTGAATTAGCGCTGGGGGAATTCTACAGAAATATGTATGTATGCGGAACAATCACAGTTCTTTTGGATCCCTTGTTTACTGCTCTACCAATGTAAGTGCAAAAACCTACCCGTGTTGCTATTTGGGAAGTTGCGTAACGATGCGTGGTCAGCAGTCCCGTACAACCGGGTAGAGCGCAGGACGCTGCGGTTCTAGACGTGCTGCGCCCACCCCGGAAGGTTTGAAAAACTAACATTAGCACAGCAGAGAAGTGGCTACATTAGGCGGCTCCAATGATAACCGTAGAAGCGTGATTCAAAACACACTGATTTATTCTCCTCTTCCGGCGGTCTTTTCTCTGCATCCTTTTTAATTAACGAGGTTTTGATCCATAAATAGTTTCGCAAACAGATACGTTTGTTAATTTTTCCTTTTCTTTCCTGTTTGGCTGTTGCCTTGGCTCTCTCCTTTAGTATATCGCTTAACTTCTCAACTTGTTGCGACACTTTTTTCCTGTTGCCAAATTTGCACGAAAAGGGATGTGCAATTAGTGAAAAGCCAGACGAGGGAACGGGTGACAACCATATTGTTTATGGTTTTACCGGTTATTGCAGGATCTAATGATGGACCCTGTTTGGCATTACTTTATTATCCACCTTATCTAACTCATATCGCGGGTATGTGCTTCCAAGCATCCGCCAGCGTCGTGGCAAGTCGTCACTCGAGGAAATAATGAAGCAAAAGGAAACGTTTAACGCAACTGGCGTTTTCTCCGGCCGCATCGTCGAGTATACAGATCAGCTGACTACGAACCGAATAGCTTTCCTGGTCCCTGGATCAGTCTAAACAAAGACGGTTGAACTAAGAAAGCAAGAGCAATACGCGTGATCGTTGAATAGATGGTGACAACTGAACTCATCTCGAGTTAATCGCGCGGGCAGCGAATTGATGAGAAAACTGGACTTCACGCCCCTGGAGATGGCGATAACTACCGCCAACCAAAAATAGTGAAAACATCGACAACTATTCGACTCTGTGAAGATGGAATGGCAGCGAGAGCTGACGACAGTCAAAGCTCTCAAACGAAAAGCAAAGTGCTTCACCCACGTATGGGGAGTGCTTAACGCCTGGTTCACCGCCACCTTTGGTCAGCCCGGCATTTCACTACCTTTGGATGGACCCAGGTATGCGGAGCGCTCAACGCCTGCTTCACCTCCGCCGCGGGTGGACCCAGTATAGCACTATATTCGGGATGGGCCCACGTATGGAGAGTGCTTAATGCCTGCCTAACCTCCGTCGCCGATCGGCTAGACGGTAGTGCAATGCCGGGCCGACCCGCGGCGGAGGTGAAGCAGGCATTAGGCACTGCCCATACGTGGGCTCATTCCGAAGATTTCGAAGGGCTCGTTACAAGTTACTGAGCGCACAGGGGTATGTGCCATTGAGCTGGAAACCTATTTGCAGTATCACCAGGATCGGCCCACATGATGATTTTTTCTGTTGATCGATGACGAAAGAACTGTGTAAGGTTAGTAATATACAGCTCTCGCTGTAAAAGGCACCAAAATGTTTACTGGGGACTAGTTTGATTTGTCTGCGCTTTAGGAATGTGTGTGAGGAGTGCTGGTGGGGCCGGGGAGGGGGGATACGCTGCTTAATTTCGGGGGGAGGGAAGCCGCCCACCCCCCACTCTGGTTTTATGCCTGAAATATACGTCTGACTATTTTTTAACCCCCTAACAATATATTTGCTGTATTGAGGATATTCGGTAGCGTTCTTTCATCGTCGGGTTTTGCAGATAGCAGACTCGTTAACCCGCCGAATTTATGGCGCTCTGTTTATTGTGGTATAGTATTAACAAAGGCCAAATTATCGAAACTTAAACACACATATGCCCAACTTTGAGCTACTGATAATTTGCCGGCGCATGTCAAATATAATCACCAAAATAGGGTGACAGCATGTGTATACAACACATAAGATAAAGGCCGAAAATAAAAGACTTCTAAGCACATCTTTACTGGACAATTGCAAGTAGGACTTAATCTAGTGCTCGCCCATGATTTGAAAGCTTTTTACTTCAGTTCCGCAGAGGTGTCTAAGTTTTATTTGATGTTATTTACCTATTTTGCAGAGGCCTGTCATCATTGAAGAGCCCAAAAATTCATTTGGCACCATGCCTTTTCCTAATCCTTTTGAGGCTGTGATAATTTATGCATAAAAGAAATCACAGTTGCCTACTTCTCATGCTCACTGTCCCATGTAGCTGCACACTTTTTGTTTCCTAAGCCTTCCATAACTTAGGCAATGAAAGCTATCAGTGTGGTAGGATAACCACTGTCCTTAAGCTTCTTGCCCTGCCACTGCATACTATCGTTGAGCCTATGCCCAAGTGATTTTCTGAGAGTTTGATTTATGCTCGAGATGGCAACTGCTTCTTTAGCTAATCTATAATGCCCTGTTTCATAAGGGAGCAGGCATTTTTCAATTATAGATTTGTACAGTCAACAAGCGTGAGTTTCCAGGAATGTCAGCTTCATGCCTAAAAATTGTAGCCTATGATTATCTGGCATTTCGACCATAAATTTTGTCACGTGGAGTGACGTATGAAGAACACAGTAGCAATACTGTGAAAGAGAAAACTAGCTTTTATTGGGCGAACCTGTACCCACATAAACAAGCTACCCTTAAGCAAAACGATAGCGGCGAACACGGTCGGCGATCGTCGAAAATCGGATCAGCGGGTCAAGCGCGTCGGCTTTTATAGATCAGTCGTCGAATGTACCAGAGTAACCGCTGGGTCCCGCGTGTCTTCCACAAAGTTCCACACTATTCGTGTGGCGCATACATGCAATCAGATTACACAAGTTGCGATGAAAGACAATAGATGGAACCATCGATAACATTCCAGAAACTTTTTTTACATGCAGGCGCGTCCTGCGCTGTGCGATAACATTTGTTAGGCAGTGAGAAGTGGTCGCCCGATAAAGATAATGAAGTACACGTGTCATTACCCTCCTCCTAAAACAAGCATCGTCCCGATGCAACAAATATAAGAGAGCGAAACGCAAAAGGACACTTAATAAAAGTAACAAAACAACGAAAAGGAACAAAGTCCAAAGGTGAGTTACATGAGGTCCCAAAGTTCATTAACGCTGGTAGTACGGCTTGAGTCGCACAACGTGGACTATTTCAGGTCGTGAGCGACGCCGGTGTGTTAGCGAAATGACGTCTGGCACGACTTCATAGTCCAGTGAGCCAATACGTCGGATGATTCTTACGGTCCGAAATAGCGAGGCAAAAGCTTCTCGCTCAGTCCTCGTCGGCGTATAGGGGTCCAAACCCAAATACAGTCACCGGGCTGGTACTCGACGAAGCGTGGTCGGAGGTTGTAGTGTCGGCTGTCGGTACGCTGCTGGTTCTTGATCCGTAGGCGGGCGAGTTGTCGGGCTTTTTCGGCGCGCTGGAGAAAGGTCGCGACGTCAAGATTCTCTTCGTCGGTGACATGCGGCAGCGTGGCGTCGAGCGTCGTCTTAGGGTTCCTGCCGTAAACCAGCTTGAACGGCGTGATCTGTGTTGTTTCTTGCACCGCCGCCTTGTAAGCAAAGATTACGTACGGCGGGACCGCGGCCCCCGTCTTGTGATCGACGTCGACGTACATTGCTAGCATGTCGGCGGAGGTCTTGTCCAGGTGCTCCGTGAGACCATTCGTCTGCGGGTGGTAGGCAGTTGTCCCCCTATGGCTTGTATGGCTGTACTGCAGAATGGCTTGGGTGAGCTCTGCTGTAAACGCTGTTCCTCTGTCGGCGATGAGGACTTCTGGGGCACCATGTCGCAGAAGGGTGTTCTCGACGAAAAATTTCGCCACTTCGGCAGCGCTACCTTTTGGTAGAGCTTTAGTTTCAGCGAAGCGGGTGAGATAGTCCGTCGCCACGATGATCCACTTATTTCCTGGTGTTGCCGTAGGAAACGGCCCCAACAAGCCCATCCCAATCTGCTGGAATGGTCGGCGAGGAGGTTCGATCGGCTGTAGTAACCCTGCTGGCCTTGTCGGTGGTGTCATGCGTCGCTGACAGTCTCGGCATGTCTTGACGTAAAGGGCGACGTCGGCGGTCAGACGCGGCCAGTAATACGTTTCCTGTATCCTTGACAGCGTCTGAGAATCGGAGGTGCCCAGCGGTTGGATCGTCGTGTAGGGCGTGCAGTACTTCTGGACGCAGCGCTGACGGTACAACAAGAAGGTAGCTGGCGCGGACTGGTGAGAAGTTCTTCTTCAAGAGCAGGTTGTTTTGTAGCGTGAACGAAGATAAGCCACGCCTAAAGGCCTAGGGACGACGTTGGTGTTCCCTTCCAAATACTCGACGAGGCCTTTTAACTCCGGGTCTGCTCGCTGGTGTTTAGTGATGTCTTCCGCGCTTATTATTCCAAGGAAGGCGCCGTCATCCTCGTCGTCTTCCGGCGCGGAATCGATGGGGGCGCGTGATATGCAGTCGGCGTCTGAGTGTTTTCGTCCAGACTTGTAGATTACCGTGACGTCATATTCTTACAGCCTGAGGTTCCACCTCGCCAGTCGTCCTGAAGAGTCCTTTAAGTTAGCTAGCCAACACAACGCGTGATGGTCGCTGACGACTGTGAATGGCCTGCCATATAGGTAAGGGCGGAATTTTGCTGAAGCCCAAATGATGGCGAGGCATTCCTTTTCAGTCGTAGAATAATTGCCTTCCGCTTTTGACAGCGACCGGTTAGCATAAGATATCACCTGTTCATTTCCGTCTTTCTGCTGGACTATCATGGCACCGAGGCCTAGGCTACTGGCGTCACTGTTGATTTCGCTCTCGACGTCCTCGTCGAAGTGTGCAAGTACCGGCGGCGATTGCATGCGTCGTTTAAGTTCTTGAAATGCGTCTGCCTGCGGCGTTTCCCATTTGAACTCAACATCACATTTAGTTAGATGTGTTAGCGGCTCCGCGATGCGTGAAAAGTTCTTGACAAAGCGCCTATAGTAGGCAAACATGCCAAGGAATCCGCGCACTGCCGTCTTGTCGCTTGGCTGCAGGAACTTTGCGATGGCAGCTGTCTTCTGCGGGTCGGCGCATACTCCAGATTTGCTGATGACATGGCCTAGGAATCGAAGCTCATCGTAAGCGAAGCGGCACTTCTCTGGCTTCAGAGTGAGCCCTGATGAGTTGATGACCTCTAGCACTGTCGCAAGCCGCCTAAGGTGATCGTCGAAATTTCCGGCGAAGACGACGACGTCATCCAAGCAAACAAGACAGGTCCGCCCCTTCAGTCCGGCTAACACCGTGTCCATGACGCGCTGAAACATTGCAGGCGCCGAGCACAGTCCGAATGGCATGACCTTGAACTCGTAGAGGCCATCTGGCGTGACGAAGGCGGTCTTTTCGCGATGTCTCTGGGCGACTTCTATTTGCCGGTAGCCAGACGAGGTCCATCGACGAGAAGTATTTAACGTTGCAGAGCCGATCCAATGCGTCGTCTATCCGTCGAAGGGGGTACACGTCCTTCTTCGTGATCTTGTTCAGTCGACAACAATCGACGCAGAAGCTTAGGGTTCCGTCCTTTTTCTTCACCAGCACTACAGGAGATGCCCACGGGCTTTTCGACGGCTGGATGATGTCGTCGCGCAGCATTTCGTCGAGTTGTTGCCTAATAGCTTCACGTTCTCGTGTCGAAACTCGGTAAGGGCTCTGGCGGAGTGGTCGAGCGCACTCTTCGGTTATTATGCGATGCTTTTCAACTGGTGTTTGACGAATCCTCGATGATGTCGAAAAGCAGTCTTTGTATCGTCGGAGAATACACCTGATTTGTTGCTGCTTGCTCAAAGGAAGACATGGATTTACATCGAAGTCTGGTTCGGGGACTATGCTCACCGGGGTAGATGCGGCAGAATCTGAGAGGACATAGGCATTGCTGGTTTCCTCAATTTCCTCGATGTACGCGATTGTCGTGCCCTTGTTGATGTGCTTGAACTCTTGGCTGAAGTTGGTTAGCATAACTTCCACTTTCCCTCTGTGGAGTCGATAGATCCTTCTTGCGACGCAAATTTCATGGTCGAGCAGTAGATGTTGGTCGCCCTCGATGACGTCTTCTACGTCAGCGGGTGTTTCGGTGCCGACGGAAATAATAATGCTGGGGCGCGGCGGAATGCTCACTTGATATTCGAGCACACTCAAGGCGTGGTGACTGTGAGAGCTCTCCGGCGGTATTGCTTGATCTTCCGCCAGCCTTATTGATTTCGACTTCAGGTCTATGATCGCGCCATGTTGGTTCAGGAAGTCCATGCCGAGAATGACGTCGCGTGAACATTGTTGGAGGATAACGAAGGTGGCAGGGTAAGTCCGGTCATGAACGGTAATTGTTGCCGTGCAGATTCCTGTCAGCGTAATCAGGTGTCCTCCAGCGGTCCGAATTTGAGGGCTTTCCCATGCAGTCTTAACGTTCTTCAACTGGGCGGCGATGTGTCCACTTATGACGGAGTAATCGGCCCCTGTGTCGACTAAGGTGGTGACTGCGTGGCCGTCAAGAAGCACGTCGAGATCGGTGGTTGTTTGTCTTGCGTTACAGTTAGGTCTGGGCGTCAGATCACGGCCATGTCGCGTTCACCTGGGGCTGGTATGGGACGTCGTCAGGTCGTCTTTCGTCGTCGTACTCTTTGCTTTCACCCTTCGTCGGGACGGCGGCGTGTCGTCATTAGGTCGTCGAGATGGTTTCTTCGTCGTCTTCGTCGGCGGCGGAGGATCTTCGTCAGTTCGACGAACAGCAGCCGCACCGCCATAGGTTGCTGCTTTTAGTTTTCCGGATATGGGCTCGCTGACCGGCCCCGGGCTGGGCCAGAGTATAGACGGCGCTGCGGCGACAGGTAGCGGCCTGGTGATGGCGAACGGGACGGTCGTCGAGAGTTGCACTGAGTGGCGGCTAGGTAATCGGCGATGTCACGTGGGCGCTCCCTAAGCTGTGGACGCGGCGCGTTGACGGCGAACCCTCTAAGTCCCAAGTCGCGGCATGGGCATCGGCGGTGCACATGGCCGGCTTCTCCGCAGTGATAGCAGAGCGGGCGGTGGTCAGGGGCTCGCCAGATGTCCGTGTTCCTCGTGTGGGTGCGCTGGGCGACGTTACAGGCCCCTGGCGCGGTCGCGGAAGGGGCCCTGGGGCTGCGGTAATTGAGGTTGCACCTCACGAACCCCAAGCGATCGCTGAACCTAATGTTTCACGATGTCGGCGATCGAGGCCACTTGAGGTTGCGACGAAGGCAGGACCTTGCGCAGTTCTTCGCGCACAATGGCCTGATGGTCTCTTGAGGGTCGTCGGAGCCCAGTCCTTGGATGGCGTACTGCGGCGTGAGCCCATGGCGGTTATGTTGCCGGGCGCGCATCTCCAGAGTTTTCTCGATCGTCGATGCCGCTGCAGAAAACTCAGCTACATCTTCGGTGGGCTACGAATAAGTCCAGCGAAAAGTTCTTGCTTGATGCCCCGCATCAGGAAGCGGATTTTTTTCTGCTCCGACATTTCAGGGTCGGCGTGCCGGAAAAGACGGGCCATCTCCTCCGTGAAGATCGCGATCGTCTCATTTGGCAGCTGCGCTCTGGTTTCTAGTAGAGCTTGGGCTCGCTCTTTTCGCACCACGCTTGTAAATGTTTGCAAGAAGCCGCTTGGGAACAGGTCCCACGTCGTTAAAGTGGCTTCTCGGTTCTCGAACCTCGTCCTGGCAGCGTCTTCCAATGCGAAGAAGAGATGTCGCAGTTTGTCGTCGCTGCTCCAGCTGTTAAATGCAGCGACCCTCTCATACGTCTCGAGACAGGTTTCCGGGTCCTCGAATGCTGAACCGCGGAACGCCGGAGGCTCCCTGGGCTGCTGCAGCACGATGGGGGGACGCTGGGGCTGCCATTGGGGTTGCCTTGGCCACAATCTTCTTGGTCTTCACAGGTAGAAGTCAATGCTCCCGGGGCTGCTGTTGACGACGGTGGCTTGCTTGGTGGTCCGGGACTACGTTAGTGTTCTCTTTGCGGTCCGGGCTTGGATCACGGCTTGTCGGGGGCGGCCGGTACATAAACGAAAAGCACTTCCACCAGATGTCACGTGGAGTGACGTGTGAAGAACACAGTAGCAATACTGTGAAAGACAAAACTAACTTTTATTGGGTGAACCTGTGGCCACAAAAACAGGCTACACTTGAGAACAACGATAGCGGCGAACACGGTCGGCGATGGTCGAAAATTTGCTCTGCGGGTCAAGCGCGTCGGCTTTTATAGATCAGTCGTCGAATGTTCCAGAGTAACCGCTGGGACCCACGTGTCTTCTACAAAGTTCTACACTATTCGCGTAGCGCATACATGCAATCAGATTACACAAGTTGCGGTGAAAGACAGTAGACGGAACCATCGATAACATTCCAGGAACTTCTTTTACATGCAGGCGCGTCCTGCGCTGTGCGATAACATTTGTTAGGCGGTGAGAAGTGGTCGCGCGATGAAGATAAAGAAGTGCACGTGTCAATATAGCCCTGGGTGCTCACGCGTAAACATTACCACGCTTTATGTTTCGGTGGCTTCTTCGAAGTGTCATATGGAAAGCAAATTTGAAAACCACCTACAGAACGGAAACATCTGAGAGATGAAAGGCCATGCAGTTCTTCCTGCAAGATACTGCACCCATTAGCTAGAAATATGTCGCACTGTACATGAACTAAACATGACCCTCTGCAGATCCCAGCTTTCTATGAAAACGCTGGTCCGGCAACAACCATTTGAGATTCAGGGCCTTATGAGATTCGGAATGGAATCAACACTGATTCACTTTCATTTGGAACTTGCCTGTCCCGTAGGTATTGATGCATCCTTCAGCCGCTGGCATGGGTACTACTTGTGGAACATTGTGGAAACGACCTATGGCGTCTATGGAAAAGCACTGGTCTGGTTGTGCTCCACTGGGGAAGTCGACAACACTTTCCGAGTTGCGGACGTGAAACGGGTCATACAAAGAAGCAAAAGTTCTTGCCGCGGAAGCGCAACCAGGACACTCTGCCAGGTGTACCTATTGTCAATGACTAAACTTTAACGATCCCAAAGGGGAAGAGCGAATTTATTGTTAGCGTTGTAGCAGCTTTAATTTGATCGGCTAACTTGTCCAACCCTACACCTTCACAGTGCCGGAAAGTTTTTTTTCTTGCTGTTGCTGCAAGTTTTTTTTATCCATGGTGATGCACTTCTTGATAATTTTTATTCATTGCTCCTTGAAATGTCTTCCTTTAATCAGCAACATCAATTATGACGAACAGTCGGGGTAAAAAGCGGTCAAATAGCAAATTATTACTCAGTTTCAAAACGGGTTTCTCAAGATCAATGCCAAACTCAAGCCCATCTCGAACGCTGACAGACACCAATTCTGCTATATGGGCATGTGCAATTAAAGTGCTTTTGAAAAGGAAATTACTAAATTTACATTGCATTATTTCTGAACCCGTGATCATCATCGAATTCCAAATTTCCGCTCAGATACTCTGCCCAGCAAAATTTACCACTTTTTATCTTATACCATGGTCTATTTCTAATTCGGAAAAATCACTGCTGTACACTGTAGGAAATGGAAACCACTAGCACGATGTAAGGCCATTGCTTAGATGGTACTTGTGATTATTCTACATGATGTGTTAGTCGCAAAGTTCCTGTATATATATATATATATATATATATATATATATATATATATATATATATATATATATATATATATATATATATATATATATATATATATATATATACATATACATTGCTGTAAAATGAGGAGCAATGGGGCTGTGGCTATGAGAGAGAGAAACCTTGTTTCGGTGTTCGATCGGCTGTACTACCTCTCGCTGCTCTATAGTGCTAGTCCCGAACGCTTACTGCGCAAAGAGCTTCGCGACAATTGGTGGAAGGTGCTGGACCTTTTGCAAACCTGGAACTCCGAAGCCGCATGATCCCTGTCACATCTACCACGCCTGAGGAGACTAGTCTTACCGAGCCACCCATGGCACAACCTCCGGTCGTCTGTCCTGGTGCGCCAGGCCAACGGGATCCTCCCATATTCTATGACACTGACGATCATGACGTAGAGGACTGGCTGTCATCGTACAATGCAGTGAGTCCCCACAACATATGGACTGAAGTTGACAAGCTTGGTTACGTACCATTCTACTTTTCCGCGGTCGCCCATCTTTGGTTCCGCAACCATGAGGCTGACTTTTTCGCCTGGACAGCATTCCGAACGACACTTCAAGAGGTCTTCGGTCGCCCTGCTGTGCGCAAACTTCGGGCTGAACAGCAGCTTTGCTGCCGTGCCCAAGAAAAGGGCGAAACCTTTACCAGCTTCATTGAAGATGTAGTTGACCTTTGCTGGCGTATCAGCCCAGATATGACTGAAGATGACAAGGTCAAGAAGATCTTGAAATGCATAGATGACGCCTTCCAAATGAGCAAGGCAAAGAATCCTCAGACGGTCAACGACTTCATAACACTTTGCCAGAGCTATGAGGAGCTACGCAAACGACGGCTTTCTGCGCGCGAGCTCTCACTCCGAACGTCACGCTTCCAGCTCTGAGTGGTGGTGTCAGTGCTACTCCTTGGAGTTCAGCAATCTTCGACCAAATCAAGCAATTCGTACGAGAAGAAGTGGCACGCCAACTCTCTCTTCTGCCAGTCAGTCCAGCCTCAGAGTCGCCCTTGTCTCCCGATCTCCGTGCGGTGATAGATGAACAAGTCGCTAACGCAGTACCACTTGCTCATCAACCGCCTCCTACGCCTGTTCCACATATGTACGCTGCCGTTGCGGCGTATACGATACCTCTGTCTGCAGATATTCAATCCAGACTTACCAGCGCCTTTCCCTCACCTCCGCAAGCAGCTGCAACATGTGCGCCTAGAAGCAGCTACAGGCCGCCACAGCAGCCCGTGCGCCCACCTCGCCAATATTTCCATCAGTCTCTCCCCACTGTTCTCAATCCACGGCGCACCCGTGACAACCGGCCTATGTTATTCGTGTGGCCTACCTGGTGGCATGGCTTTGCCACCGGCGCGGATGGCATCCTTCGGACTCTGCCAAGGGCAAAAAGCAACGGTTTCAGCTCTCCGTCCCGTTTCGCTACGGCTGCTCAGCCCTTGGAAGCCTAGTCTCCTGCTTCCCGAACCTTCAATACTCGTCGGTCTGCGTCTCCCCGTCGGTGTCCTCTGTCGCCGTTTATCCGTCGCCCTGAAGCTATCCGAGAGGAAAACTTAGGACCGCAGTTCTGGAGGCACGAACTACGAACTCCACGAACCCCTCAAGACCTCATTTATTTCCTGCGAACGTCTTTGAAGTTTATGCAGAATACATTGCCGTTCATGCGCTTGCCGACACGGGAGCAGCAATATCAGCGATTTTGGACTAGCTTCGTCTTAACCTTAGAAAAGTCTCGATGCCATATTCTGGCATTTCATTATGTACAGCAAGCGCTACGCCGATTTAACCTTTAGGGAACTACTGTGCGTGTTGTTATAAGGGACAATGCCATGTTGAGTTCGTTGTTCTACCTCGCTGCTCCCATGCCATGATTTTAGGATGTGTCTTTCTGTCCTCTCATCATGCCGTTATAGACTGTGGCCGTGCTGAACTCGTACTGTCGCCACTCGGAAACAACGTTTTTGAAGGTACTGATGACGCTTCCGGTCATGTGTTCGTCAATGCCGACACCGAGATTCCTCCACACTCTGCCGGACTTGTACCCGTTTCCTGCGTTGGGTTTTCCGACTCCACAGTTCTTTTTACGCCGTCTAAGCTTGCTGCTCGCCATCATCCCTTGCTTCCTTTTTGCCTTCTTCTCATTCGACAAGGTTCCTGCGCCCTTTATGTACCGAACCTGTTTCCTTACCCTGCTAGCCTGCTCCACGATGAGTGTCTTAGTTATGCTGACGAAATCGAACATAGTTTCCTTTACGATGTGCCTGACGACCCGGCTTCTGCTCCAGTTGCTCTGGCCCTTCAAGTTTCTCCTCTCACGCTGCCGTGTCACCCAACATTTTCCTGGTGTATTGTGCCAACCTTACTCCAGGTCAGCACGCCCAGATCGTCGATCTCCTTGACAGCTTTCGCACGTCATTCGACCTACAGCAATCTAGCTTAGGCCATGCTTCCACTGTTGCTTCACATCGATACCGGTAACCATGCGCCTTTACGCCACAGGCTGTATCGTGCATCCGCCACAGAGCGTAGCGTCATCGCTGAGGAAGTTGGAGACATGCTCCAACGTGGCGTCATACAACTTTCGCACAGTTCCTGGGCTTCTCCTGTAGCGCTGGTCAAAAAGAAAGATGGCAGAATTCGCTTTTGCGTGGACTTCCGGCGACTCAATACTATCACCCGCAAGGACGTTTATCCGCTACCCCGTATTGACGACGCGTATTGACGAAGGCGCCAAATTCTTCTCATCTTTAGACTTACGATCAGGGTACTGGCAAGTGCCAGTGGCTGAGTCAGAGCGTCCAAAAACACCCTTCAGCAAACCTGACGGTTTATTTGAATTCACCGTGATGCCATTTGGCCTGTGTAACGCGCCTGCCCCATTTGAAAGAATGATGGACAACATCTTGCGCAGCCTCAAATGGCAGATATGCCTTTGTTATCTGGACGACATCGTTATCTTTTCACCGGGCTTTCCTTCCCACTTACTTCGATTTGAACGCGTCCTCAAGCGCAACGCCGATGCTGGCCTCCAGCTTAACTTGAAGAAGTGTCGGTTCGCTGCCCGGCCGCTGGTCATGGGCCGCTGGAAAGAAGGTGTACTCTCTGATCCGGTGAAACTACAAGCTGTTGCCCAGTTTTCGCGACCAACGACCTTGAAAGAACTGCGCAGCTTCATTGGGTTAGCGTCATACTTCCGCCGTTTCATCCGCACTTTTGCTACTATAATAGAACCTTTAACGCAGCTTCTTCGTGGTGGCCAAAACTTGTCGACCTGGTCACCTGATTGCGAAGCCGCATTCACAAAGATGCGTCGTCTCTTGATGTCAGCACGCATCCCGTGCCATTTCGACCCAAGCGCTCCAACTGAAATACACACGGATGCCAGAAGCGTTGGCATTGGGGCAGTTCTCGCTCAGAGAAAGGCTGGCTTCGATGAGTACGTGGTCGATTTCGCCAGTCGTTCACCCACTAAACGTGAATCGAAGCATTCTGTAACAGGAAAACAATGCCTAGCTATAATTTGGGCCATAACCAAATTCCGTCCGTATCTCTATGGCCATCCATTTGACGTGATAACCGATCACCATTCGCTGGGCTGGCTGTCGTCCTTAAAGGAACCATCCGGTCGTCTTGCTCGATGGGTCCTTCGACTGCAGGTGTACGACATTCGAGCGCTGTACCGTTCTGGCTGAAAACACTAGGATGCGGACGCCTTTCTCATTCGCCACCAACAGACGAGGTTAGCTCCCCGAAGGCTTCATTGTCCGAGTCTTCCCTTGCTGCCACGGACATTCTTATAGAGAAGAAGAAAGACTGATGGATTGTGCCCAAGCTGAGTTTCTTGTCCACCCCATCGACACCCCCTACCAATCGCGCATTACGTCGCCAAGCACATCACTTCTCTATTCGCGACGGGCTCTTGCACCGTCGTAACTACCTTCCGGATGGCCGCAAATGGTTGCTTGACATCCCTCGGCATCTGCGTTCAGATATTTGTGCAACGTTCCACGACGACCCCCAGTGCGCGCATGCAGGTGTGCTGAAGACATACGCGCGTCTACGCATTCGTTACTATTGGCGGGAGATACATCGATTCATCCGTCATTATGTCCGCTCCTGTCTCGCTTGCCAATGCCGCAGAGATCCCCCTGTCCTTGAACCATCCCATTGCAGGCTTTTCCTTGCCCAGCACGTGCTTCTGATCGAGTAGGCATCGACACTTATGAACGTCTGCCAACCACATCAGACGGCAATCGCTGGGTAATCGTGGCCATCGACCATCTTACGCGCTATGCGGAAACTTCCCCTTTGTCCAGCGCTTCTGCACGTGACGTCGCCTGGCTTCTCCTGCGCCAAATCATCCTTCGCCACGGAGCTCCCAGGGAATTACTCAGTGATAGAGGCCGCGTCTTCCTCTCCGACGTCATCGAGGCTCTCCTCAAAGAATGCCGCATCATTCATCGCACCACTACTGCGTATCATCCGCACACTAATGGCATGACAGAGCACTTTATTCGTACTCTTAGTGACATGCTTGCCATGTACGTTGCATCCGACCAAACCAAATGGGACCATCTTCTACCTTTTCTGACCTATGTTTACAATACTACCACACAGACTACCACGGAACTTTCGCCCTTCTTTCTCCTGTATAGACGCGAACGTTTTCCACAATGGATACTATCATTCCGTACCGCCCTGACACCACGAAAACCGCTACCTTATCCAAAGCTGCTGCACACGCAGAAGAGTGCCGCAAGCTTTACCGTATATTTATGTCAGAAGACCAGCAACGCCCGAAGCATCATCGAGAAACTTCCTATGCTCCTCTATCGTATGCTCCTGGCTCGTTAGTGTGGCTTTGGGTTCCAGCCCCACCCCTAGACTGTAACCGAAACTTACGTCGAAGTACCAGGACCTATACCGCGAGATTAACCAAACGTCTCCAGTCAACTATATCGTGGGACCCCTCGAGCAACCTTTGAATCATCGCAGCCGAGGACGCGAAATTGTGCGTGTCCAGCGTCTCAATCCCTACTATGATCCACCTGTGTTTTCCTGCCTGTAGGTCGCCGGGCGGCTTCTTTTTCCGCGGGGTAAATAACTGTACTGTAAAATAAGGAGCAGTGGGGCTGTGGCTAAGAAACAGCGAGAACGACGAAGAGAGAGAAAACCCTTGTCGCGGTGTTCGATTGGCTGTACTACCTCTCGCTGCTATATTGTTCTAACAGACCTGCTTCTAGACCTATTGGTGCTTGGTAAAAGACAGGTTTTTTGGAGCAAGTTAACACACACAAAAGGATGACACATAAAGACAACTCGGGCGGCACTTCCAACTGGATTAATTTGGGCTGGCTGCAACCATTATATATATATATATATATATATATTTGTGGTCATTTATGAGCTATTCTTTGTCATCTGTACGTAATCATAATCATGTGGCGTGTGAGGCTCGCTCTTGCGTGCGATCCGTGCTTTGGGCGTGGTCGGTTCACCGCATCTCCGACGCGTAATAAACATCGTGATAACTGCTGCATAACAGGATGTGGTGTGTGCTCTTCGGTCCTCCGTCCTGTGACTCCCCGCTCAACGTCCTGGAGCATCGACCAGGTCGCCGATTGTGCCAGCTGTCTGGCAGCATGTCGCAGGACGAGCCAACAGGCACTTCTACTTCAACCATATCGGCCGCGTCTATCCCAGCGTCTCCGTATTGTATTGTCAATGGGCACCAGCGTGATCCCCATCTGTTTGCTGGACTTTGCGGTGAAGACGTCGAGGATTGGTTGGATGACTACGACCGAGTGAGTTCGGCTAACCATTGGGACGGCGCGTCCAAGCTACGTCACGTCACCTTTTATCTCTCAGGAGTAGCGAAGACTTGGTTTTTCAACCATGAAGTTGATTTCATGAACTGGGTCGGTATTTTGTAGCGATGTCTTTTCCGATTGTATGCTTTTTCAGGCTTTTCGCGCTTGGCCAATGGTCCGAGCGACGGTCTGCCCACATTATCGACGCGATCAGGCGGCCATGTGTGGTGGACGATAAGAATAGCATAGAATAAGGCATAAGGCATCGCTACAAATAGCGGCCCTGGGGTGCTTTTAAACAGCAGCTCCGCCGAATCTTCGCCACACCGGCTGTTCGTCCCACCCTCGCAAGAAAGACGCTCGACACTCGCAGGCAACAACTGGGGCAATCTTATACGTCGTACATCGAGGATGTGCTTGCTCTTTTTGTCGATGGGTGAACACGGCCATGACCGAATCAAACAAGGTTCGACACATCTTCAAACGCATCGGAGCTATCGCTTTCACTGCTTTAGCTTTAAAGAACACCGCTAGCGTCGCTGATATCGTCGCTACTTCCCATCGCCTCGACGAACTGGAATCAGCACGGTTGCAGTCATGCACTACTGCAAACACTACCGCCGCCGACCCCACGTTATGAGCAATCATCCGGGCAATAATTCTAGGAGAGCTACAGTATCTTGGCTTCGCCGCAGGGCCTATGCCTTCTCATGCCTCGGATATCAATCTGCGAGACGTTGTCAAGGAGGAATTCGCATCCATGGCTGGTGCAACATACACGGACCCTCGAACCACTAGGGCCCCACCAAGGCGCACAAGTAGCCGCAGTTACTCCAATCATCGTTCCACCTGGTGCCTCCAAAACCAACGCCGGCCTATATGGCTTCCATGACTTCCAGCGCACCTACCCGAACCAGCTATCCGCAGTGGCATCCTCCTTGTGCCATCTGCTACTACTGCGGCTATCGTGGCCACATAGCACGTTTTTGCCGCAAGTGCCCGCAAGGCGACCATTGCGGATATGACGTATACGAACGGGATGACTTTCGCCCGGCGCTACTTTCTAACGTCTATGGAGCCCGCATGACCAACGCCGTCCTTATGTTCCACCGCGCGGCCGCTATCCATCGCCTACTGTAGCATCCGAGACGGCTCCGACGTATTTTCCTGCGAGACGCCGCTCGCCGTCACCCCTTCGCCGCTTTACATCTCCACTTAGACCTGCTTCTCAATTCGCCGAACGTCGTCCGCAAAACTGAATTATGCAGCTTTTGGAGGAAAAACTACATCGAACGACAGGACAGATTCCTCCATCGCGTCCGTGGATTATGATGTCGGTTGTAGTAGAAGGTGTGCAAGTGGAAGCTTTGATAGATACTGGTGCTAGTGTTTCAGTTATTCAGCGTGCATTGTGTTCGCGACTCCGGAATGTTACGACCGCCTATGATGGACCTATGCTACTCGCTGCTCAAGGGACCGCCATTCAACCTACCGCCATGTGCACTGCTCGTATTTCGATGGATGGGCTTCTGCATTACGTACAATTTGCAGTGCTAAGTTCATGTGCCAAGCAGCTCATATCGGGATGGGATTTTCTTTCTACGGCCTCCGCGTCCGTCTGCTGCGGGCAACGCGTTCTCCACATGACCGACACGACCTATTCACTTCATGCAGATGACGCACCACTTCCCTTGCTTGGTGCGGAAGATACCGCGATACCTCCTCGCCATCACAGCGTCGTTACTATCACGTCTGATGTCATTGACTGCGGCCACGTGCTCGTATTACTATCTGCACGCTGTCTCGTAAAAGGAATAGCCTTTGCATCAGGGCTGGTTTGGTTTGATCATGGCTCTGCACTCCTTTACACTACAAACCTGACATTTGAAAAGATTCTCATCCCTAAAGGCACTACATTAACTTGCGCCACTGAATCGGAGTATACCTTTGTTGTTTCCTTTAAAGCAGCTTCCTCTGAAGTTCCTTGTACTGGACAGGCCCCATCTCCTTCAGCTCTTGCAGGTGCCATCAGTTCTGTCCTGACACCTTCGCAGTCACAACAGTTGCCTGCTTTGCTCCAAAAACATGAAGCTTCGTTGGACGTACATTCATCTTCGTTAAGAAAAACTTCGATTACGACGCATCGGATAGAGACAGATGGTACATCCATCGTGTGCCGTAGACCGTACCGCATATCGCTAGCCGAGAGGAAAGTCATTGATAAGAACGTCACCGACATGCTCCAGCGAACATAATAGGCCCCTCTGCTAGCCCTTGGTCATCTGCCATTGTTTTGGTTGGCAAAAAAGACGGCTCTGTTCGATTTTGTGTCGACTACCGAGCACTTAACAAGATCACTCGCAAGGATGTATATCCTATGCCACGAATAGATGATGCCTTGAATTCCCTGCAGGGTGCCGAGTACTTCTCCAGCCTCGATCTGCGTTCCGGCTACTGGCAGATACCTATGCATGAAGACGATAAAGAGAAAAAAGTATTTTCTACACCAGATGGGCTCTACGAGTTTAATGTCATGCCATTCGGCCTCTGCAATGCACCCGCAACGTTCGAGCGCGTGATTGACACCGTTCTTCGTGACCTTATATCACATTACATGGGGATGCGTTCAGAATCAACAATTCCTTCAAATAAAAGACCCGAGTGCGGAGCAGTGGGAGAGGGTGCTCTCCAGCAGCGATCCGAAAGTCCAGCATGGACTAGTAAGGCATGCTCACCGAGTAGCCACCCTCAGTGGTGCCCTGGAATAGGGGCGTCGACCCTGCGCAGATGGGGAAGAAGACCGCGAAGACGGCCGACCACATCTGCCACCGCTAATTTCTAACCAATTAGAGCAAATAACGTTTTTCCTCCTCCTCCTCTTCGTGGCCTGAAGTCGAAGACTTGCCTGTGCTATCTGGACAATATTGCTGTTTTCTCGTCAAGCTTCTCTCAGCACCTGAATCGTCTGGATTAAGTTCTCACGTGCCTTGCCAACGCTCGACTTAAGCTAACCACCAAGAAATGTCATTTTGCGAGCAAGAGAATCAAGGTATTAGGTCACATTGTGAACAAAGACGGCATTCGTCCTGATCCTGACAAGGTTTCGGCACTTCCCTCGTCACAAAAAGACCAAAGATTTGCGCAGTTTTCTAGGCCTCGCTTCCTATTTTCGCCGATTCATACGAGGTTTCACCTCAATAGGGTCACCTCTGAACAAATTAATGGGTTCTAATGTTCCCTTTGTGTGGTCTCCCGAATGTGAATCAGTGTTCGCCCATCTTAAGCGCGCTATAACATCTGAACCAGTACTTCGCCATTTTGACGAAGCTGCTCCTACCCTCCTGCATACAGATGCTAGTGGTCAGGGCATTGGTGGTATTCTCCTACAGCGAGACGACACTTTAGGTGAGAGGGTCGTTGCGTACGCAAGTCGCTTTCTGACAAAAGAATTACACCATCATGGAGCAGGAATGCCTAGCTATCGTTTGGTATGTACAGAAGTTTCGACCTTAACTTCACGGATGCCATTTTACCATCGTTACGAACCATCATGCGCTATGCTGGCTTTCAAAGCTGAAGAACTTGTCTGGACGACTTAGTCGGTGGATGCTTCGTCTAGAAGAATATGACTTTACTAGTACCTACAAGTGCGGAAAAACACAAGGATGTAGGGGCGCTTTTTCGCGGTCTGCTTCCTACGACACCGTGAAATGGACTTCCAATTACCATCCGTGACAACATTTCACACGATCCCTCTTCACACGCTTTCTCGTTGGGCACTGCAGACGGGATGCCTCCACACGACCACAGATTCTTTCAATTTCATCAACTTGCCCGCTCTTACCGTCACTGCATCATAGACCACCTTCAAGGAGCTTCGCGCCCGCCTAGCACCCGCCTTCGTCGACAGCTGACGCAATTTAAGATTGACAACCGCGTCCTGTACCGTCATGTCCATTACCATGACAGTCAACGCTGGGTTGCTGTCCTGCCACGCTCTCTACGTACTCATGTCCTGCAGGCTTCTCAGGATGACATGACTGCTAGTCACCTTGGTTTCTTCTACTGCCCTATGTCAGCGTCGAAAGCTCCCTACATCAGCTCCAAGTAGACAACTGCAACCGGTTCCGTGTCCGTTGAAACCATCTGAAGTCGTTGGCATTGACCTGTATGGTCGTGTTCCTGTGACTCTCCCCGGCAAACTATGGATTGTGACAGCCATTGACCACTTGACAGGCTACGCTGAAACAGCTTGTGTGAGTTCTCCTTTAGCCTCTGAAGTCGCTGCTTTAATCCTTCAAGCCTTTATACTGCGTCACGGTGCTCCTCGCGTCCTCCCGAGCGACCGTGGAAAAGCATTCCTCTCGTAACTAGTAGACGAAGTACTCAGAGCCTCCGGAACCACCCACAAGACTGCCTCCAGTTACCATCTGCAAACCAACGGCCTAACAGAGCGATTTCATCGCATGCTGTCAGACATGCTAGCCATGTACATCGAACCAGATCACCGAAACTTGGACGCAATTTTGCCATTCGTGACTTTTGCGTATAATACCACCGTTAAACGCACGACCGGTTACTCGCCATTCTACCTTGTCTATGGTCGTTCGCCCTCTTCCTGTCTTGACGTCTCTTTCTTCGCGCCAACAGGCAATCGATGTCCATCCTCCTGGGAAGAATATCTGTCCCGCATTCTGCGTTGTCGCCAGCTCGCTCACATCAACATCGAAACACGGCAACAGGACCGCAAGCAGCATTACGACGCCTCTCATCGAATCGTGTGCTTCCACCCTGGCGAGGAAGTGCTACTCTGGACACCAGTTCGCATTCCTGGCTTGTGTGACAAGTTTAAGCTTACAAAGCTTTCAGTTTCAGGTTCAGCTTTCAGCCCCTACAAAGCATTGCAGCAGACCTCTCCGGTTAACTATCGCGCGTGGCACCAGTTATTGTTCCAAATGACTGCCCTGCCGCGCTGCTGAGGTCGTCCACGTTTCCCGTATGAAGCCTTTCATGAGGCGTTCACCGCCTCTTTGAATTGCGGCCAGGATGGCCGCTCTCGCACGAGGGAACATCAGTGCGGGCATTTATGAGCAATTTTTTTGTCATCTGTTCATGATCATCATCATGTGGCGTTCACACGGGGTTCTTCTTCACCATCGCTTGTGGGGCTCGCTCTTTAGTAGCATCCGTGCTTTGGGCATTGACGGTTCGCCGCATCTCCGACGCGTAATAAACGTCGTGATAACTGCTGCATCACAATACTTTCATCAGCTCTTAATATAACGAATATCCAATTGCTAGGATCGGTTGGATGCCGCATTTTCTCTTACTTAAATAAAATAAACGAATGTCTTGACAGTTTACGCAACAGCGCTTCAGTTGAAATCAAAGTTGTACTATTGGGGGCGAGGACTGATTGAGTCACCATCTGTCGGAATCTGGGATCATCTGGGATGACGCGGCGCGCTCCTCATAGGTTTCGCTTACGTAGCTCAATAAAATCACCACGCGGCCGCCCCCCCCCCCCCTGAACATTTATGTAAGTACTCTCAAAACGAGGGAAGTTTTTGACTTTAGATATAATAATCTTGGGCGAACTGAAAGCACAGAATCATTTACAGACGCTGTCTGAATACCGAATACGTACAGTAAACGCCACTGCACGCGGTCGTAGCGATGGAGTCTCCCGAACCGGCTTCTTGAGTGAGAGGTAGGCAAACGCTGAGAGTAAACTATGTTACATATGTTCTTATAGTGGGTTGTCTGTATAACCAAATGGAGGATTACAGACTGAAGCCTCAATGCAGCGATCGCACGGGTTCGCAGCGACCGACAGCGTGTCAGCGTGCATGTCCGCGCAGAATGTTTTGCTTTCACTGTGAGCGCGTTTTCGCACCCTGCCATGAGCTTTAGGCCTCAGGATATGAGCATTTGACAGTACATTAGCAACCATTGTTGCGTAGACGCCCTCAGAACTGTTAAAAAATAATTTAGTTATAGAGACTTCGACGCCTACGGCGACTGTGATGTGCCGTCACGACAATTCAATCTTTTTTTGCCTTCTAAGTTCTTGGATATTTCAATATTATTTCTCAAGTTGCGTCGCACTGTATGTTTATCAGTCTTCTCATCATCCGATTACCCTCTGTTTCTTTTTCGTAATCCAGTGCATTAATTCATGACACAAACATGACCATATGCCATTCCTTTTTTTAATGTGCGCCTTACCACTCCCTTTCCGCTCCAGTGAACTTGCCAGTATCTAGCGTCAGCATGTTCATAGACCGAATCGTCATGAAATCAACCGGGCAGCAGGCGCGGGCAAGCGTCTCAGTACGCGTTTTCTGCTACTCACCGAACACTGCAGTCCCGGCGTCGTAGCAGAAATCTTCCTCGCGGTGGTGCTTGTTGCATACCCGAGTTACAGCCGATGGTTGTCTGCCGGTTCTAAGTTTCATGAGCCAAGCTTCAGGCAGCTTTTTGTCTTGTGGCTACGTGTGAATAAGGCTGACACCGGGCTCCGTTGCGTACGTCCGGCACGACGGCACCGAGCAGTAGCCTACCATGCTGCACGTCTCCAAAGGCAGCTACTACCTATTATAAAATTAAAAAAAATAAATTATGGGGTTTTACGTGCCAAAAGCACTTTCTGATTGTGAGGCACGCCGTAGTGGAGGACTCCGGAAATTTGGACCACCTGAGGTTCTTTAACGTGCACCTAAATCTAAGAGCACGGGTGTTTTCGCATTTCGCCTCCATCGAAATGCGTCTGCCGTGGCCGGAATTCCATCCCGCGACCTCGTGCTCAGCAGCCTAACATCATAGCCACTGAGCAACCACGGCGGGTGGTAGTGATTTCAAATGTTGTCAAGCAGACACCAAAGGCGGTAAAGCTTTATCACTTAATCAGAACCGCGGCGCAGCTGGGACTTTGAACTTTCGTTTTCAGCTCGCTTCGGCGCATCCGAAGCAGCCGAAGCGGCCGCTGTGTCCACGTGATCCCTTATGCCACGTCACGCCGACGGTGGCGCCAGCTTTTCCAATGGTGGAGCTCACACCGAATATGACAATGTGTCCGAAGGCCACATAAATCTAGTATTGCGCGCAAAAAGTTGGATACTGAAAACATTCCCACACCTGTGCGGACTGTTAATCCTTTATTCACCAGCGACGCGCGCAGGCAACATACAGAATTCCTTTATTGCAGAGTTATGGCATTCAATAAGAAGTTTCCGTCTAAAAGTCACCAGCCAACACTTATTGCCAGGCAGCAAACGCCATTTGTTGTTTTAGAAAAGGAACACTGGAAGAGAATAGGAAAGTTTGGCCGAAAGATCCGCGGTCTTTTGAAAGCAAAATCAGAGACGGAGACCGAGGCAGGATACCGAGTTACAGAGGTGTCACTCACATGATGTAAAACAAATAATATTTGCGCCTATCGTTCACATATGGCAAGAGCTGTCTGCGCAAATTCCTAACTTAGCGTTAGTGGAATTGGGGTCAAGCCCACATTTCTGCCTAGGGTTTCTTTGCTCAAAATGTTTCCGCAATATTTATTTTCTTTTCGTTAGTTATACTTTTTCTTGAAGTGTTTTGCACATCAAGAATAAAAAAAATGTGTTTTGTACATCAAGGTAGGAAAGAAACATTTTTGGGGGGTAATTACAGGTGCCGTTGATACATGGTTGAAACGGCACCGTGAAACCAAACATGCGGCAGTGACAGGGTAACCACAGCGACGGGTTGCATGCAATTGGCAACCCAACGAGAACGCTGCCATGCCAGAATTGCTGTGGAAAGTCCAAACGAGCCTTGAACTTACGAGAATCTAGTCGATGTGAAGCAAGGCGATCGTGCATTCTGTGCACGTGCAGCGTAGGCAGCCATTCTCAGCAAAGGAGGGTCAAGGTTTTACCGTACTTTTCGCAGTACGATGACAAGGGACGGCCAATGAAAGAACGCTGACTGACACATCTGCACAAATGACGCTTCTATCTATTTGTCTCACTCACGGATCATTCTGCGCTTACACACGATACCCTGCCCCTCCAGCGCCCATCGTGAACTGAATAATCGTGCACAGTCGTCGCGTAATAAAAGCGCTTCATTTTAAATATTGGCCAACTAGTCATCGCAATCCATTTGTGAACATGAACAGCCATTCGTGAAGAGGGGCGCGAAAGAAAAGTCGCGAGGCATATAATGTCCTAGGGATGTCTTTTATTAAAAATCTCCTCGGACTATTAAAATGTAAAACAATATTTGTACGCACTCCAGCAGGGGCGTCTGCGTCAGCAGGAGTTTGGTGTGCTGCACTTACCGCGGAACTGATAACGTGGGGTTGGACCCTCCCGCGCTTAACCCTGTGCGGCTCAGCCGTATCCGGGGAAAAGGGTACGCCGGGGCTTGAGGAAATTCCGACTTTTAGGACATTCATCGTCCCTCGGTGGAGGCAACACAATTTTTTCGCCTCAGCTTGACTTAGACTCGGGCTGGCCCTATCGGGAGAAATCTGCAGTAACCTTTTCCTGCCTTCCTCTCCACATTCCTGACAAGAAGTATTGTTACGTTCTCTTGATATGTACGGCGATGGGCGGCTGGCATGTCTGCCGAAGTTAAACAAAGCTTGATGGCATCAACTTCAGTCCCCAAACTACGTGATGGTCCATTTTACAAAAGGAGACGCACCGAAGGAACGCTCAACTTTTTTGCTCAGCTCAAAGGAAAAGTGCCCCACTATCACTTCTTACAAACCGAAATCCCCGAAAAGACTTGGAACCATTTCAATATTTGTTATAGCTAAACGTCCCACCGGCCCAATAGTCCCATGCCACATGACTTATATGGCTAGCAGTAACTTCTCTCTCCAAGGTCGCGTCAAGTATCAACATTAAAAGATCTCGAAGCTCATAACATTTGGTGCTGTTCCAATCACCGTGACCCCCCATCGATCAACAAATACATGCAAAGGTGTGATTTGAGATGATAATCTCTTGAGATTGAATGAGAAGGAGCTGCTGCAGGGATGCAAAGTATTAAACGTTGTCAAAAGTGAGAGCACGACGATCAAACGCCATGATCAAGAGATTCCTACTAAACACCTGGGGCGAACTTCACAAAGCTTTCCGTTCGCAAGTGCCGTTTTTATTGGCTGATCGTCTTCTCTAATAATATATCTTACAACACTGTTGGCTGACACGAACGGTTTTAGCGTAAGAACGTTTTGTCAATAGGGGCCTTGATTCTTAGATTCAGGACTAGTGCGTGGCCACAATCGCTCGAGACAGGGTATACAATGACTCGAGTACGGCCATAATCCGTAATTCACGTAGATGTTTGAAGTGCCAGATAGTTGACCATGGCTTGCAATGTTGGCGAGGCCATCGGGCTTGTGCAAAATGTACTGAACAAGAACACGCTTCCGACATCTCAACTGGTATGCTCGACGTTGCGAACTGCGACAGTAGTCTTGCAGCATATTGTTGCGTAGTAGTGACAGTGAATAATACAGTCGCGAAACGGTGAACGATGGAACTAACTTCTCATTGGGAAAACTTGTGCCCACATAAAAAAGTTACGCTCAAAGCATAGCGATAGCAGCGAACGCGGTCGGCAATCATCGAAATCTTATCTGCTGGTCGAGGGCGTTGGATTTTATGGATGAGTCATCTAAGTTTCCCGAATAATCGCTGGTGTTCGCGTTTCTTCCAAAAAGTCTGTCATAATTCGCGTCGCACATGCAATCAGCTTACACAAGGTTCGCTCACAAAAGACATCGCATATAACTGTCGATAAAGTTAGGGAAACTTCCGACCCATGAAGGCCCGTCCTGCGCCCAACGATAATGTTTACCATCTGTCAGCTGCTGAAAACTGTTCACCCGACAATGATAAACAAGTACACGTGTCAATATTGACGATCACAACCTATGTGGTAAAAATTAAAAGAATGACGCCTAACCTGAAAGAGGATATCTCGTTTGAAGAATTGCGGAAATGAGTGTCATTTTTTGATACTGCAGGCTATGCTGATGCGGCGCGTAATGGTGTGTCCTTACTTGAGGAAATGAGCGCCAGCAAGGCAGCACTTGTGGTGTCGTCTTCTCGTCTCGTGCCACGCCGACGTTTTGCGCTCTTACCAGGATGTAAAACGAACAAGACCAAGTTGTTATTCTAGAGAATTCTTACCGCGAAAGCGCCTTTAGTGGCGCGCGTTGTTAAGCGCGTGGCTTTGCGCGAGCTTATTTCCCCAAGTGAGGCTGTACCTCAAGGGGTTAACACCACAGCAGACTCCGGCATTTTCCCGGCCCACAACTTGAGTGTGGCTGCGGCTGTGGCACCAGCCGCCTATGCGACAGCAGCTAGTGCTGCTTCACCGCCCATCAAAGAAGGCCCATGGACCTGTAGGTTGGCAGGCTCCAAAGCTTCGTCTATTGAGGCCAAGCCTTGTCGCCGAACGTACTGCTCTGAAAAGCGGGCGCCCAGTGCCAAGAGGCAATGGTCATTACTCCTAATCAGATGCCGCCGCCAGCGCCAAAGGAAAGGCGCTAGTCTGAGGACCGGGGCACGCAAGAGAAACGCTGCATTACGGGGTCCTGTAAGCTCAATCGCTTTAAACACCAAACGCGTACGCAGGTCTTATTATTTCGACGCAAATATTACAATGGAATGTCAGGGACTCCTCGAAACCTCGACGATGACAAGGAATGCTTGCATACATATAATCCAAAAGTGCTGTTCGTTAGTGATAGTTATTTTGAGCATGCGCAAACTTTCTCCTGCAATATACACTTTTTCGCAAACACCCTGACGACGCTAGCACTTCGTTTGGCAGTGTGGCCATAGTTTTCGACAAAATTGTCGCTTGCGAATCCTTGCCCCTTCAGGCACCGCTCGAGGTAGTCGCGGTTGGACTAGTTTTGTTCAATAATATGGTTTCCGTTTGCTCGATTTAAATACCTTGAAACTATCACCTGAGCGAAACGGAATTCTATGGGATGACTGACCAACTCCCGGAAACTTATCACAATGTCGGCGACTTCAATTCTCACAACTTGTGGCAAGACTAGTGGTTTAACTCGAGAGGATGACTGATCGAAAACTTTCATGCGAGTTCTGGTGTGCCTCTATTTAATAAGAAAAGACGACTTACTAAATTGTTGCACGTAATTCCGATTCTGCCATAGACACAGCGCTTGCATTTTCCACGTTATTTTTGTAGTGGAATGGACTCTACCCGAAAATACCTTTGGGGTTGACCATTTGCCGATCACATTGAACCTAAAACAGCAACACGCATGCCCTCCCCGTGTCTCTTAGAGGAAGCTAGCCTCGGCAGACTGGGAGCATTTTTAAGAGACAAGCCATTTGTCAGGGGATTTTATCAGCGAATTTATTATAGACGACACGGTAACTTATTTTACCGCGTTTATAATAGACTCCGCCCACAAATTCATTCCACAAACGAGCGGCAACTCATGCAAACGACGACTTCATTGGTGGAAACAGAAAAAAAAAGCATGGGGCATACTCCGTCGATCCTGAACTGCAGAAAATCTACTTGAATTGAAGCATATCAAAATCCAGGGAAGGCGTTGCGAAGGAAAACGAGCAGGACAAGCTGGGAGACGTTTCTCGCTGGCATAAATTAGTTCACACAGTAGGCGAAAGTATGGAACGGGCTTAGAAGGCAAGTCCATCCCTTGCCCTTCGTAAAGGACAACAATCTGAAAGACCAGAGATGGATTGACTCAACGTTTAATGACGAGAATATTAACGAATTTAGGAACGTGTTCTTATGCGGACTAGGCGTTGACTATGAAACATTTAAGATCGCGGTCTTAGATTCATTATTATTTTCGTTACTACATGCTCGTGCAAGCCGCCCCAAGCCGATGCGCTTGGTGAGCACTTTGTGGGCTTTTCTAACGCTACCCTAATTTCCGCGCGTTTTCTACGACAACTACACCGAAATGGGGAACTTACCGCTGCTGTTTTTACAGGCTGCCATTTAATGTGGCGTCCGTGCTTCGTCCCGTGGATGCTGGCTCCCACCTTCAAGTGCTCTACTCCCATCGCCGCCTGGAACCCCTATCAACCTGCTAGACTCGGAGCGCTTCCATGGAATGGGCTGGCAACCTGAATCTTGCACCGTTATCATCGCAGCACTTGACAGGGCATATAAGGAGCGTCCGGTCACGGCTCGCTTTGGGCACGACACCTACGCCGAAATGGGGCACTTACCGCTGCTGTATTTACAGGTCACTTACCGCCTTGGCGCTTCATGTATTAAGACTGATAACTATTTCCTCATTGCGGTGTCGTGCCCCGAAGTGCTTTCTGATAAATTGTGCCTGGTGTCCTCACTCTTGTCGAGCGCATGTCCTTCTATAGGTAGCTGGTTGATTCTACTCTCTGAGGATGTTGAACAAAACCCGGGCCCTGACACTAATGTCATCGCGCAAACGCTTGATTCCGTTCTTGAGACTGTGCGCAGACTTGAAGCGGGACAGTCAACTATTCTGAATGAGCTTAAAGGTGTCAGGGAACGGCAAGAAACCACAGATGCCAGAGTAAACTGCTTAGCTGGAAGTATAGATGCACTCGAAAATACGGTTGCATCTCTCGATAGTGTTCAAATTTCGGAGCCAAATAACGTGTTACGCAGTTTATGTGATCAACTTCACTCGCTCAGTTCAAGATGTGATGATACAGAAAACAGAATGCGGCGATTTAATTTACTGTTTTTCGGTATTGATGATGAGCAAGGCGAAAACTGGGCTACATCTGAACAAAAAATAATACACTTTTGCTCTGAACAACTTGGCCTTCCCATGGTGAACGCACAGTTATAGCGCGTGCATAGATTTCGGCGCTTTTCTTCTGAGAAACGTCGGCCCATCATAGCACGATTAGCCCTTTTTAAAGACAAGCAGAATATCCTCGCACTTGCGCACAAGCTAAAGGGTAGTGAGTATTCGACACCGTATGAAACAGTCTTCCTGATAACATTGCGTGCTTAGGAAACCGTGACGCATTTCGCGAAGAATTGCAAAGCTTTCTGTAGAAACATTGTATAAGGATGTCATTGACCTGCTTTGCCTCCCAGTTTTTCACACTTGTATTTTGGTATTCTTTGTGTGCATGAGTACATTACTGTGTTTACGCTGTCTAAAGCTTAGCCCAGACAAACATTTCTTTGAACTTTGCTTTACTTAAATTGTGACTGCCTGTATTGATACTTACATTGTTTATTCCTGTTGGAACATTTACTTTGTATCACCCCCTTACCCATTGCCCTTAAATGGGCCTGTAAGGTATTTTAAATAAAATAAAATCAGATAGAAACGCAGAAACATAACCCATTCGACCGAATATGAAGGCCAAACGAACCTTTTACAGTGAAGCTGTTCGAGCCTCGCTGGGTTCCTCTGAGTGCGCAGCTTCGCCGAGCCGGGCAGAGAGAGCTGAAAAAGCGTGAAAGCAGATTGTAAAAATAGCATCGCGCAGTATAGCGACGCGGAGAGGGTGGGTGGGCCTAGCGGGGGAGAAAGAGCGATGCGCATGCGAGCGAGGAACGTGGCCCGAATGCATGCCCTCTCCTGTGGCGCGAGGCAGGGGGATCAGGCGAGAGAGGAGGGGCGTTCTTCTCAGGCGGCTGCTAGGATGCGTCAATTTCCTCCTCGCCCGCTGTTATGTAGAGAGTGGAGGCAACCGCGGCGTCTACTACGGCGTTACCACGCAAATCGCGGATGCCGTATTAGACGCTTTTGGCGGACGACGTAGGGACAGTTGCAAGCGAGCGTGTGTCTTGTGTGCGATTTGGCACTACCTTACTGGCCCTCCCCCAGCTCCGCTGGTCTCTGGTGTTAGGAAATGAAGAGCCATGCATAATTTTTACCCAGCCTTTCAGCAGTACCGAAATCGAATCTCATTAAATGCGTGTCAGAACTATGCTCCGGAACCCGACAGAGTTATGTACGACATGATTAAACACGTCCACAGCAACACACAACTAGCACTACTAGCACTGTGTCATACTATCTGGGCAGCTGGGTATCTTCCACCCTCACGGAAAGAAGCAATTGTAATCCCTGTTTTGAAACAGGGTAAAGATCCAGCTTCAGTAACAAGCTATCACCCGATATCGCTGACAAATTACCTCTGCATGTTGTTTGAAATAATGGTAAATTATTGCCATATTCATTGCCTATAACAAACAAAATGCTTAATACATACTAATGCGGGTTTATAGAAGGCCGCTGAACAACGGATCACTTCGAGCGTGTCTAGGCTAATATTCACGATGCTTTTATTTATAGTCACTTCTTTTTGCCTGTTTTTTCTTGGCATGCAAAAGGCTCATGACACCAAGAGGTAGTATGAAATTCTACGAGACCAGTCACGAATGTATGTTGCAGGGAACATGCTAAATATTTTGATTTTTGGTTTGATTTATTAATTCGTCTCACAATTGAGAGACAAGGACTGAAGGTACGCTAAAGCCTGAAAAAGGTTCCTGCCCCCTATACAGTTCGACGTTGGTAAGACAAGCGTGTTCAGCGCAACTAGGATAACGAAAAAAATAGCAACAATTCGGCTTACTTTTGTTGATATCAATTGACAATATGAATGGCAATAGCTACACTGCCTTATATCCAAACGAGCTTTACGCGTAAAATTAGGCAACACATTCCGTCCTTTTTTTAGGGAAAACGGATTTTTCAAGGACACGCGGCCAGCTATACAGATTTTATGGTGAAGATGAACACGTGCCTTTCCTCAGTGCCTCCAGGCGTTTTCTATTCTGCTAACGCAGACGACGTAAAAATAGGTTTTAAATCCTGCAACCTTATAGTCTGCAAGAGGTAAGTTCATCATGGGCTGAAGAAAGCATCGAAAGGGGCAGATTCAAATATTTTCCAGATAAATCCACATAAAAGCTCTTGTGACTTTCCTTTCATGAAAGGGAAGGTTTGACCCCACTGTCGAAGTGCAAGCACAGCCCATTGTCGTGAACAAGGAAACTATATATTTCGGCATCATACTCGATTCCAAGAAAGCTTAATCCTCCACAGTAAATGCCTGAAGGCCAAGTGGCCTAAAACAATGAACATCATACTGAATCTTCTCGCACGAAAATCGGGTCAGTGACAGAAAGTGCTTTATTAATCTCTAGAGAAGTCTCATGTGATCATCACCAGGGACGACGATACAATGCCTCAACCATACGGTATACGCGGACGACATCACCATCTGGTGCTCCGCGGGGTCGGACGGCTTTATCGATCCGCTCTGCAGGAGGCTGTCGAAACCGCCGAGTCCTACCTCGACCACACGGACCTAAAGTGCTCCTCCGCCAAATCGGAGCTTTTGCTCTACTGTCCATAATGACAAGGCGAAATGCCTAAGGGTGGCAACCCCCGACCGAGCGCAACATCACCGTCCGCGCCAGAGACGGTCACTCAATTCCCAGGGTCGACTGCATCCGAGTGCTGGGAATGATAATCGAGGCAGGCAGATCAAACATCCAAATGGTCAACAAGCTGACGACAAAGACGCACAACGCGACACAACTCGTACGCAGAGTGGCCAACCGTCACCATGGCCTCAAAAGAGACAATCTGCTACGTCTCGTACATGCGTTCGTCCTATGTCACTTTACCTACGTCGTAGCAATGCACAAGTGGAAAAAATCGGAGCGTGACAAGCTCAATACGCTCATCCGAAAGGTAGTGAAGCGGGCCCTCGGGCTCCCGATCACTACGCCGACCTATCGACTCCTCGATCTCGGGGTGCACAATACGCTCGAAGAGATCGCTGAGGCTCAGCAGAGAGCGCAGATGACAAGACTGTCGGCGACCAAGACGGGCCGTCACATTTTGCGCGAGCTCGGCTACTTCCCACCGAACACCCTGGATACACCGGAGTTTTAGCCGGTTCCCCGCGAGCTCCGCGCCCTCTTACGATGCACCAATTCCGAGAAACTTGCATCCGGAACACAATCGAGGAAGGTGCCTAGCCCGGGTGACCGAATTCCTTAAACGCATAAACACGAAAGCGGACGACGTCGCTGTCGTAGACGCCGCCGCCAACCGATGGAACCGTGCCTTCGCCGCGGTAGCGGTCTCGTCCTCGCAGCGGACCTTAAATGCCGCCACGGTACTCACACGTGACCCCGAGGGTGCGGAGCAAGTGACCATAGCCCTGGCAATGTTCGACGACAAGCGAAAGAGAATATTCAGCGACTCGAGACCGGCCATCAAAGCGTCCGAGAGAGGAGTCGTCTCCCACCAGGCGTTGCGCGTCCTTCGCGGAGCTGATCTGAGCACCCTCAAGCACCACACTGTCATCTGTTTTCCCGCCCACCTGGGTCGGATCTCTGGCGCCCCGCCCAACCTCAACGAGACAGCCCACGACGCTGCGCGCGCGCTTATCGACCGCGCCGTCACCCCCAGGTGACCGCATCTCGATGAGTTGGAGGCCAACAGGGGCGCCCCACTAATGTACAACAAAATCACTAAACACTTTTACTTGGAACGGCGTCTCTTTCCGCCGCCGCACTCCAAAGTAAAATGCCCGCTGGCGCTAACACTACGCTTCTTACAAACGCATACCTATCGCAACCCCGCCATGTTACACATTCTACCCGGCCGTCTACCCCGACAATGCGTGCTCCACGGGCGGGGTCACGGCGACACTCGCACATGTGCTCTGCCAGCGCAGAAACGCTCCGCCCGACTCTACCTCCGACAAGTGGGAGAAGAGCCTACGAAGCGCGCTCCTACAAGACCAGCAATGGGCCGTCCAGCAGGCTCGCTCAGCGGCCGCCAGGTACTCCCTTTCGGTCCCTGCATGGGAGACGCCCACTGCGCGCTGACGTGCGTCCTGCAAGACCTTTATTAAAGTTTGTCCAATCCAATCTTATGCGATCGCGTTTTGACTATGGGGCTCTGGTGTGTCAGTCTGCTACACCGCGTGCAATGAAAATGCTTGATCCTGCACATCATTTACCTATCCACCTGGCCACACGAGCTTTAAGAAATAGTTCGGTATAGATATTTTATGTAGAATTCAATGAGTGGTCATTCCATCTGCAAAGGTCGTACTCTAGTTTCATGTATACCCTGGAAACCCACTCTCACCGTCAACATCCTTGTAACAAAATCGTAAACGACCAAAAACGCCGAACAGTGAGAGAGCCCATTTCACTCCGGGTGAGGAACATCAGAGGCGCAATGGCTGTCCAACTTCCTGGAAATCCTCTAATGGCTCCAGCCAAGGCAGTACTACCGTGACCGTGGCAGCTGATAGATTGTGGCGCGTTTTTACGCGTAAGGGCGTAGATGGCCCGCCTGTAAAGTCGACAAGATTATGTTTGAATCGGCGAAGGCAGCGAGCACTAGAGGAGGAAGGCGCCTGGAGGTGGAGAAGAGAATCGCCACATGTCGCCACGTTCGCGCCCTTTCCGTTTGCGCTTCGACGCCGCTGTGCTCGCATTGAATGCTCGCGTCGTTTCTTCTTTGCATGTACAGCAGTCGCGCTTTTCCTGTGGCACGCTAAGGTCCCTAGATAAAGCAACTTTTCAAGGTAGCACCACTCCTCTTTTCCTGCTCGTTTCCTTCTCTCCGAATTGCTCTGGAGCGCCCCCAAGAAGGGCGAAATCTAATGAACGCGTGCATAAAAGGGGGAATGTTTCGCTTGAATGATAACGCCGAATAGAAACATGTATACTTTGATAGAATTTAATCACGTATAGAATAAGCAGTTGCTTGGTTGGATTTATAAGGTACAGTGTAAGAAAAAGCATTATACGTGCGTTCCATCTAGCAACGTTGTGCGTGTTTTATATTTTACGCCACTAGCCATGGCGCCTGACATGCTCCCTCGCATGAGCCCGCTTCGATCCAAATTCACGCTTGTTCCTTGTTCTCCACTTCGACAGCAAGACATTAATGATGAAATCACCCATCGCTTAGTCTCACTTCTTGCTGAGGGCAAGGCAATAGTTATTATTTGTCATTGTTATTGATACCAGCACTTTGTTTTGACGCTGTTAGGCCTACACAGACAGTGCCGAGGTATGAAAGAGACTTGAATTTAACCTAGCAGATGGCACCAAAACCTTAGCGCTGATGAAACGTTGACGACGCAGAGCACTTTAAAAATCTGATTCATTGCACTAATATGTTTTACTCCACACTTTTTACGGTAAGCGATGAAGGTGCTGGGTGCTAACTAGACACCCAGCAGACGGCGCAGCATGGGTGAGCATATTGTCACGTGGTAGTTACGGTGAAGAAACCAAACGGAGAATGGCGAAACTAGCGTTTCATTGGGCGAACTTGTGCCCACAAAAGCAAGTTCCACTCGAAGGACTGGACACTACAACAGTCGTTGCAGAATTACTTAGCAATGTTGGAGACATGGCTAGAGGGGTTATGTTTGTCGTTAAATATTAGCAAAAGTGCGGTATTAGTTTTCCCATTAACTGCACAAGTGCATATATCTTTACAATACCGACAGGAAATCATTCCCCAAGTTGACGAAGTCAAGTACCTTGGTGTCATTTACGATGGCAAACTCACCTGGCACAGTCACATTGAATATATTAAAACAAAGGCAGAACGAGCCGTAGGTATGCTCCGCCGGCTCAGCCACCGACGCTCTGGACTACGCAGGGATACCTTAATGATGATCTATAAAATGTATATTCGGCCCATATTAGAATTCGGCTGCGTAATATTTTCCGGTGGCCCGGCCTACAAAATTAAACCTCTGGTACTTTTAGAAAGAGAAGCTCTACGGTCATGCCTTAGCCTACCTAGATTTGTTGCCAACGCTGTTCTTTATCAGGAAGCTCATATACCCACCCTAGATTGCAGATTCCGCATGCTTACGGTTCAGACATATTTAAAAATTTATGATTATTTCAAAAGGCGTACGCAATATATATTTATCACTGAACCGTCTGAGTTTTTCCAAGTATCGTGGTCGAGATTCCACAGTCCTCAGGTAATATTCGTTCAAGAACATTTACAAAAATTGGATGTGTCCCTACACCATGTTTAGCATTCGAATGATGCCTTACCAGACCTCAAAATTCAGTTCGATGACATATTTACAAACCATGCTAAGCTATTACCAAGGCGAGATTTAATTATTATCTTAAACGGCCACCTACACCAGATAACCACTGACAATGTAATAGCTACGGACGCTCCTGTGTGCAATGAGAAGGCAGGAGTGGGGATCTTCTCTGAATCTCTTCAGTGGTCTTACTCCCTTCGCCTTCCCGACTTCACACCTATATTTCAGGCAGAATTATTAGCGATAACACTAGCATTACGAAAACTGCCCCAAAATGACCCATTAGCTGTTATTGTGACCGACTCGCTATCTGTATGCACAGCACTAACTGCATCTTTAAATTCAGCAATTCAAAGAACATTTCGTTCGCTGGTGCCTCCGTACTTACGAAAAGTACGTTTGCTTTGGGTACCCGGACATCATGGGTTGCATTTGAATGAAATGGCTGATTCTCTCGCACGAGCTTCACTGAACGGCCCTATCATATCTGTTTTGCCGACATTGGCTTATGTCACCGCGGCTAGGTACAGAAATTTCGCTATATCTCAAAACTCTGCAATATCCATGCTAACACCCTCTTCTGATTTCCACCATCTTGGCTTCCCATGGAATACTAATTGGTGTCCTTCAAGGCAATTGGAAGTTTCCTTTACAAAATTGAGATGTCGCATACCTCCTCTAAATTTTTACTTACACAGGTCTGGTCTCGCAGTGTCCCCTCTATGTTCTTTTTGCAGTGAGCCTGAAACTATCGAACATTACTTTCTCTCGTGCCGCCGCTTTCTAAGACAAAGAAAACTATTAGAATACTCATTTACTAAACTTAGCCTTTCGCTAACCTCGCCAACCATTCTTTCTTTTGGGGCGACTTCACTGGGATCCAGCCACAGGGATGCTTTTCTGGCAGTTTACAATTTCATCAGATACACAAAAAGAGTACCTTGCTGAATTTCTAAAATTATCCATAATTTATATTATTTCATTACTTCACGTTTACTTATTTTATTGGAATTCCTAACAATAATTAATTAAACTTCTAATTTACAGTCCTATCGTCCCACGCTCCACTATACAAATCTAGTTTGTCTCTACTTCTAACCATACGGAAGACCGCCTGCTTCTTGGCCAATCCCCCATAGTAGGTATGCGCCACTCTCGAGGCCACAAGACAAGACAAGACAGCAATAGCGGCGAACAAAATTGGCGGTCATCGAAATCTCATCAGCGGGTCAAGCGCGTTGGCTTTTATGCATCAGTCGTCGAATGTACCTGAGTAATTGCTGGGACACGCGTGCCGTCCGCAATGTTGTACATTTGCGCGTCGCGCATACATGCGATCACATTACACAAGTTTCGGTGACAGACAGTGGATGGAACCATCGATTATATTCCAGAAACTTCAGATACATGCAGGCGCGTCCTGCGCTGTGCGATAATATTTGTTAGGGGGTGAAACGTGGTCGCCTGATAAGGATAAACAAGTACACATGTCAATGCCCCCCTCCCCCACCGCTTAAGAAGCATCGACCCGGTGCTGCAAACATACGAAAGTTATAAACAAAAACACATGTAGAAAAGAAACAACAATATAAGGAAGTTTGTCAGCGTGAGTAACAGGGCTTAAGAAGCACCACGTGGACCACTTCAGATCGTACGTGGCACCGCTGTGAATGCGAAATGCCATCTGTAACGACCTCATAGTCCGGTTCGCCAGTATGGCGGTTGATCTTGTAGGGTCCGAAATAACGTCGCAATAGTTTCTCACTGAGTGCTCGTCGGTGTATCGGGGTGCAAACCCAGACACAGTCACCGGGCTAGTGCGCGACGTAGCGTCGTCGGAGGTTGTAGTGTCAGTTGTACGGTGCTGGCTCTTAATCCGTTGGTAGGCAAGCTGTCGGGCTTCTTCGGCGCGCTGGAGATCGTTGGCGACGTCAAGAATCTCTTCGTTGGTGATATGCGGCAGCATAGCGTCGAGAGTCGTCATCGGGTTCCTGCCGTACACCAGCTTTAACGGCGTGATCTGTGTTGTTTCTTGCAGCGCCGTGTTGTAAGCGAAGGTTACGTATGACAGGATGGCATAGGTCATGTGTTGGACGTCGACGTACATTGCTAGCATGTCGACTAAGGGCTTATTCAGGCGCTCCGTAAGACTATTCGTCTGTGGGCGGTAGGCAGTTGTCCTCCTGTGCCTTGTCTGACTGTACTGCAGAATGGCTTGGGTGAGCTCGGGTGTAAAGGCCGTTCCTGTGTTGGTGATGAGGAATTCTGGGGCACCATGTCGCAGCAGATATCGATGAAGAATTTCGCCACTTCGGCAGCGCTACCTTTAGGCAGAGCTTCCGTTTCAGCAAAGTGGGTGAGGTAATCCGTCGCCACGATGACCCACTTATTTTCGGTTGTTGACGTTGGAAAGCGTACCAACAAGTTCATCATGATCTGCTGAAATGGTGAGCAAGGAGGCTAGATCGGCTGTAGTAATCCCGCTGGCCCTGTCTGTGATTTCTTGGGTCGCTGACAGTCTCGGCATGTCTTAACCTAACGGGAAACGTCGGTGATCAGGCGCGGCCAGTAATACCTTTCCTGTATCCTTGATAGCGACCGGGAGAATACGAGGTGCGCAGCGCTCGGATCGTCATGCAGGGCGTGCTGTACTTCTGGACGCAGCGCTGAGGGAACAACAAGAAGGCACTTGGTGCAGACTGGCGAGAATTTCTTTACGAGTAGGTTCTTTTGAAGCGAGAACGAAGACAATCCTCGCTTAAATGCCCTGGGGACAACGTCAGTGCGCCCTTCCTAATACTCGACGAGGCCTTTTAGCTCGTAGTCTGCTCGTTACTGTCCAGTGTAGTCTTCCGCGCTTTTTATTCCAAGGAAGGCGTCGTCATCCTCGTCATCTTGCGGTGGCGGGTCAATGGGGGAGCGTGATAGGCAATCGACATCAGTTTTCGTCCGGACTTGTAGGTTATAGTGATGTCGTATTTTTGTAATCTGAGGCTCCACCGCACCAACCGCCCTGAAAGATCCTTTAAATTAGCTAGCCAGCACAACCATTGATGGTCGCTGGTGACTTTGAATGGCTTGCCATATAGGCAATCGCGACATTTTGCTGAAGTCCAAACGATGGCGGGGCATTCCTTTTCGGTGGTAGAAGAATTGCCTTCTGCTTTTCACAGCGACCGACTGACGTAACCTATCACCCGTTCAAATGCGTTTTTCCTCTGGACTAGAACGGCAACAAGGCCTATTCTACTGGCGTCAGTATGTATTTCTGTATCGGCGTACTCGTCGAAGTGCGCAAATACTGGTGGCGATTGCATTCTTCGTTTGATTTCTTCACATGCGTCGGCCTGCGGCGTTTCCCACTTGAACTCGACATCACATTTAGTTAGATGTGTGAATGGCTCAGGGATGCATGAAACGTTCTTGACAGAGTATGTAGCAGGCGCACTTGCCAAGGAATCTTCGCACTGCCTTCTTGTCGATGGGCTGCTGGAACTTTGCGATGGCGGCTGCCTTCTGTGGACCGGGGCGCACTCGAGCTTTGCTGACACCATGGCTCAGGAACAGAAATTAAAATTAAATTAAATTATAGGGCTTGACGCGTCAAAACCATTTTCTCACTATGAGGTATGCCGTAGTGTAGGACTCCGTGAATTTTGACCACCTATGGTTCTTTAACAAGCACCTAAATCTGAGTTCACGGGTGTTTTCGCATTTCGCCCCCATCAGGAACAGAAGCTCATCGTAAACGAAGCGGCACTTTTCCGGTTTCGGTGTGAGCCCTGATGACTTGATGGCCTCAAGTATTGTCGCAAGCCGCGTAAGCTGATCGTCCAAACTTCCGGCGAAGACGACAACGTCATCTCAGTAAACAAGACAGCTCTGCTGCTTCAAACCTGCTAACACCGTGTCCATGACACGCTGGAACGTTGCAGGCGCCGAGCGCAGTCCGAATGGCGTTACCTTAAGCTCTTAGAGGCCGTCGGGTGGGATGAAGGCGGTCTTTTCGCTGTCTCTCTCGTCGACTTCTATTTGCCAATACCCAGACTTGAGATCCATCGACGAGAAGTATTTAGCGTTGTAGAGCCGATCCAATGCGTCGTATATCCGTGGGAGGGGGTATACATCATATTTAGTGATGTTGTTCAGTCGAAGATAATCGGCGCAGAAACGTAGGCTTCCGTCCTTTTTTGTTCACTGAGACAACAGGAGATGTCCACGGTCTTTTAGACGGCTGGATGATGTCGTCGCATAGAATTTCGTCGACTTTCCTTATAGCTTCACGTTCTCACGTCGAAACTCGGTAAGGGCTCTGGCGGAGTGGTCGAGCGGACGATTCGCTTATTGTGCGATGGTTTGCGACTGGTGTTTATCGAATCCTCGATGACGTCGAAAAGCAGTGTCTGTATCATCGAAGCAGACGGCTGAGCTGTTGCTGCTTAATCAGGGGGAGACTTGGATATATGTCGATGTCTGGTTCGGGAACTATGGTCGTAGGGGTAAATACGGGAGAATCTGAGAGGACGAACGCATTGCTTGTTTCCAGAATTTCCGCGGTGTATGCTATCGTCGTGCCCTTGTAGTTGTGCTTGAACTCCTAGATGAAGTTTATCAGCAATACTTTCGTTTTTCCTCCGTGCACGAGCGATCGCTCTTGCGAAACAAATTTCATGGTCGAGTAGTAGACGTTTGTCACCCTCGATGACACCGTCTACGTCTGCAGGTATTTTGCTGCTGACGGAAATGACAATGCTGGAGCGGGGCGGGATGCTTACTTAACCTTTGAGCACACTCAAGGCGTGGTGACTATGACAGGTCTTCGGAGATATCGCTTGATCTTCCGGCAGCGTTATCAACTTCAGGGCAATGATGGCGCCGTGTTGGTTCAGGAAGTCCATGCCGAGAATGACGTTTCGTCAACCATTGGATGATAAGGATGGTGGCAGAGTAGGCGTGGTCTTGAACTGTAATTGTTGCGGTACAGATTCAAGTCGGTGTTATTAGGTGTCCTCCAGCAGTCCATATTTGAGGGCCTTCTCATTCGGTCTTAGCCTTCTTCAAGTTGGTAGCGATGGGTCCACTTCTGACGGAGTAGCCGGCTTCTGTGTCCACTAAGGCGGTGGCTGCGTGGCGGTCGAGAAGCACGGAGAGATTGGTGCTTCTTTGTGTTGTGTTGCAGTTAGGTGTTGGCGTCGCATCACGGCTACGTCGTATGGAACTGAAGCTGGAACGTCGCGTCCTGAGGTTGTCTTTCGTCGGCGTATTCTCGACTTTCACGGTTCTTCGGCATGGCATCCTTTCGTTGATATGTCGTGGGAAAAACGTTTTCCGCGTCTTCGTCGGTGGCGGAGAAACTTCGTCAGTTCGACGAACAGCAACCGCATCTCCACTGGTTGCTGCCTTTATATTTCCTGGTCTGGGCTGATGGACCGGCTGATGGACCGGTCGTCGTGGGCTGCATCGTGTGGCTGTGAGATAGTCGATGATGTCACGCGGTCGTTCACCTTGCTCTCGGCGCGGTGCATTGATGGCGGAACCCGCGCAGTCCCATCTTGTGGTAAGGTCATCGGTGGTAGATGTGCCGGGCTTCTCCGCAGTGATCGTAAAGCGAACGGTGGTCGGGGGTGTGCAAAACGTCAGTCTTCCTTGGAATGCCTCGTGGGGCGATGGGTTTGAGTGCTGGTGGTGGACGACGGAACTGTGTCTTGACTGGGCCCTGCCGCGGGCCCAGTCAGGCGTGGGCGTGGAGGGGGAACGTGACGGCGGGCTACAGCGGCGCACGTCATCACTTGCGGCTGAAGTTGCGGCGATTCATAGGTTACTCCAAGTTGTTGAAGCTCCGCACGTACGAGGTCGGCAATCGAAGCCACTTGAAGCTGTATTGAGCGGAACAGCTTCTGTAACTCCTCCCACACGACCGCTCGGATGGTCGAGCGCATGTCGTGGGTGGCCAGTGACTGAAGTCCGGCGTAATTTGTCGAGTTCGTGCTGCGGTTGAATTGCCGGTTCCGCAATTCCAGTGTCTTCTCGATGCTGGTGGCCTCGCGAAGAAACTGAACGACGGTCTTCATCGGGCTTCGTACCATTTCGGCGAAAAGTTCCTGCTTCACAGCACGCATGAGTAGGCAGACTGTCTTCTCCTCGGACATCTCCGGGTCAGCGTTGTGGAATAGGCCACTCATTTCTTCTGTAAAGATGGCACATTCTTGTTTGCTAGCTGCACTCTGGTTTCTAGCACAGTTTCGGCTCTTTCCTTCCGCACGACGCTCGTAAAGGCCCGCAGTAAGCCGCTACAGAATAGGTCCCATGTTGTCAAGGATGACTCCCGGTTCTCACACCACATTCTGGCGGCCTCTTCTAAGGCGAATTATACATGGCGCTGCTTGTCGTCGGAGTGCAGTTGTTGAATGTCGCGATTCGTTTGTAGATCTTCAGCCAGGATTCCGGGCCTTCAGTCGCTTATCCGTGGAAGGTTGGGGGTCCCGAGGTTGTTGTAGGAGAATGGGGGACGCTTGGGCAAACATTGGGGTTGTCTTGGCCACGATCTTCTTGGTCGTTTCAGTTGTTGCAGTTGGTGGCTAGCCCGATGATCCGGTATGACGTTCGTTTTGTCCTTGCGGTCCGGGTTTGGATCACGGCTTTTCGGGGGCATCCGGTACATGAACGAACAAGCACCTCCACAAGACGTCACGAGCTAGTGAGGGTGAAGAAAAAAAACAGTGAATGGCGAAACTAGGGCTTTATAGGGCGAACTTGTGCCCCAACAGCAAGTTACAGTCAAAGGACAGCAATGGCGGCGAACACAATGGGCGGTCGTCGAAATATGATCAGCGGGTCAAGTGCGTCGGCTTTTATACACCAGTCGTCGAATGTTCCAGAGTAATCGATGAGACCCACGTGCCTTCAACAAAGCTCTACGTTCTACACTATTCGAGTCGCGCATGCATGCAATCAGATAACACAAGCTTCGGTGACAAACAGCGGATGGAACCATCGATAACATTCCAGAAACTTCCTATACATTCAGGCGCGTCCTGTGCTATGGGATAAGATTTGTTAGGCGGTGAAAAGTGGTCGCCTGATAAACATAAACAACTACACCTGTCAATATTTAGAAGGACATTTGTCCCTTTTATCGGCTAAGCAAACCTAAATTTAAATTAAATTATGGGGTTTTACGTGCCAAAACCACTTTCTGATTATGAGGCACGCCGTAATAGATGAATCCGGAAATTTCGACCACCTTGGGTTCTTTAACATGCACCTAAATCTAAGCGCACCGGTGTTTCCGCATTTCACCGGCATCGGAATGCGGCTGCCGTGGCCGGGATTCCATACCGCGACCATGCGCTCAGCAGCCCAACACCATAGCCACTGAGCAACCACGGCGGGTGGCTAAGCAAACCTGAAGGAACTGCTGAGAAAAGGTGGACTGAAAATCAAACGAAGCCCGAGCATTCGAGTAAACGCTGCCTATAGTTACAGTGCCGAAACATTTGTTGCGATGCATCACCGACGCCAGCGTCCGGCTACGTGTTCGCACCGAAGACATAGTAATACAGCTGCTTCGGTGTTCCAACGCGGGCGGCGTTTCGCTCTAAGAAAAAAAGCCTTATGTGAAAGTGTATGCTCTGTCTCATAAGCGACGTTTAGCAGAGCCAAGCTGCAAGGTATAGGAACGCAGGTGCTTGCATAAGATTAATGTAATACGTACATCAGTTACCACGCCCCATGTGCGTATTGTTGCGCAACAACAGGCGCTGCGAACACTTAGGACGTTACAGCCTTTGGTAGCAGGCAACAATATATCACGGACAAAAACATTGTGATGTGTTCGCTTTCCTCACTCTCCGAGCCGTCAGTAGTTTCCATAGAGCTGAAGGAGATTGTCACGCGCATTATTACAGTGCGGCATGCTTTTTTTTATGCCAGCTGCCGTATTACGGTGTACTAGAATACTGTAGCTGCATTACACTCTAAAACACCCTGATATGTATTGGCGAGGACTACGCCTTTTATTCCGGCAAAAAATGGGACCAGCTGATTTGCGCATGCGCACTGCTTTTGAACCTTTTGCGGTTTAATAGATATCGCCTCTAGCCATTTAGCATATCACGTGCGAGCAATGCACCTATCACCGACTCTACTTTAGTAGAAAAGAGAGTAAGCGCGAGAGTGAGGATGATGGTGCAAAGAACAATGAGTGTCACTACCCTGTAAAACTCGTTTTGTGTAGGTACCGTAGGGCAAACCAGGCATCGCACGGTTTAAATCAATGTAGCCTCAGCGACCCCGTGCGCGCGTTTTAACGCGAAAAGTGTTAAGGAGCCCGAGTGGACGGAAATCCGGCGTAGCGCGTCCAGCGTCGGCGCCGGACGTCGTCTCCCCAAAAAAGATTTTCGAGCTAAACGTAACCAGGCGGTTGATGTGACGCAATGAATTCACTGAACTAATTCAACTTCTCCAGCTAAATACGTAGAAAAAATCCTAAACTACTACTTACACACAACCTAGCGACATGATAGCTATCGGATTGTAATTTGAATATATGAGAAAAACGTAACTCAGTTGCTCGAAAACTCAAGCAAACCCCTTTTCCAGCGTTTCTACAATGCGCAGACCGGAGACGGCGTCCGCCATTCGCGCACGCCGGAGCGTAAAGATCTCAGTCCACGGAGCGGCGCACCCACTTCCTTGAAACACTTCCATATGGTGCTCGCCTCCGCCGCATCGCGGCCCATGAAAGAGTCCGCGTTTCGACCAGGAAGCCCGCCTTCGTGCATAGCGTTCGCCGCGAGCGTTTCCCGGTAAACATTGCGGTTACATACGCTGCAGTTGCCAGGAAGCGCGAGAAACAGTCAGGAATCTTTGAATGCTATCGCGTTCCACTCCTCAAGCCGAAGCTTAAGCGTCCTCCAAATTTTTCTGTTTGTGCTTCGACTCCGTAGTACTCGCTTTGCGCATTCGTGGCGACCATGCGATTGAGCGTCACCCGGTTTCAGGAAGTAAAACGTAACTTACTTTTTTGTACAAGCTACAAAGAACGCTTCAGAAATGCACATAAATATGCATTTTTCTACAACTTTAGCTAAGGTAGTCGTGCCCAGAATGCTACACTGACGCATCAAAGTCGCATGCCAGCATTTCTTATGGTGCAGTCGACTCATTCTTCTCGGAATCCGGCTGTTTGAAACTGCAAATAGGCATCTTTACGGCGGAGGCCTACGCACTATTGACGACTGTAAAACATATCAAGGGAAAAAGAGAGAAATCTACAAAAGGAAATAATATTGCTACGAAACAGCCACCACAGTGTGGCTGCACTGAAGAGGAGGAAGACGACGTGGGCCCGCTTGATATAGCGTCGCCATTTTGGCCTTCCGTTAGCTTCCTGTAAAATAAATTTTATATAGCACTGGGCAATAGCTACACATAACATTAATTTGGTGGAGGTGGACGTTCCCCGTACCCGTCAAGGAGCTTCGCAGCGGTCGCAACGGCAACAGTGCAGCTTCGGCTCCTGCTGGCGGCACTTCATCTACACAACCGTCTCCGCCTGCAGCCCCGACCTACGTCGCCGTTTCCCCCCCTCGGGATCCTGGTGTTTTCAACGGAGTCGGCAGTCCTGATGTTGACGACTGGCTCCGCTTATACGAACGTGTCAGCACCAGTCACAGGTGGGATCCGACTATTATGCTTGCGAACGTTCTTTTCTACCTCGACGGAGCTCCACTTGCATGGTTCCAGACTCACGAAGAGGAGATCTCGAGCTGGGATCTCTTCATAGAGAAGCTCCGCGACCTTTTTGGCAATCCGTTCGGTCGCCAAGTCGCCAAAAAAGCCCTTGCCACACGTGTACAGACGTCGACCGAGTCCTACGTGTCGTACATTCTCGACGTCTTGACCCTTTGTGCCGAGGCTGACCCGACCATGTCTGAGGACGAGAAGGTTAAGCACGTCCTCAAAGGCATTGCTGACGACGCCTTCAATTTACTGGTGTTTACGAAAGTCACCAGCATCGATACGATCCTCAAGGAGTGCCGCCGTCTGGAGCAGGCTAAAAGCTGCCGGGTATATCAGCACATCAGCGACTGCCTAACACAGCTGCTACGTCATCTTGTAACGACCTCTTCCACCAGCCGTCGCGATGTGACAACTTGACCTGCATCATTCGTCGTGAGGTCGAAGCGGCGCAACCAGCGGCCCCTCCGTTCCCATCGCCTGATAATTCTCCGGTGACAATCTCCTTGATACAGGCTGTGGTCCGTCAAGAGTTGTCCAACGTCGGCCTGCAATCCATTCGTTCCGTACGCTCAGAACCTCTCTCTCCGCGCACGTCCCCACCGCGCTCTTCTTAGTCTTATGGACAGCACAACCCCTCCGAATGGCGAACCGTGGACGACAAGACGATCTGTTTTTACTACTGACGCATTGTACCTGACCCTGCGACACCTTTGACACGACCCCGCTACTCCCGCTCACCTTCTCCCTCCCGTCATCAATCTCGTTCGCCCCCGTCACGCCGTGCTCCTTCTCCGACCTACTCTCCCCACCCCGACCGGAAAACTAGATAGTGCAGCTTCTGGAGGTGAAGCTGCAATGACGACATTGGCACGAAATCCTCGCTTCACATTATCCACGAACAAGAACCTTTTGGACGTTCTCGTCGAAAATTTTCCTGTGTGCGCGTTGATTGACACCGGGGCGCATGTGTCCATTATGAGTGCTGCTCTTCGCCGTCGGCTCATGAAAGTTCTGACGCCCGTCCCGAACCGAGTTACACAAGTCGCCGACGGAGGGACTGTCGCTGTTGTTGGCATGTGCTCTGCCCGACTCACCATTGCTGAGAGACACACTGTCGTTCTCTTCACCTTCATCGAGCATTGCCCTCACGAACTCATTCTCGGTCTGGATTTTCTTGCCAATCATTCTGCCCTCATTGACTGTTCGAGCGGCTGACTTCGCCTTGACTTGCCTCTTCTTGCCGACCCTGCGGACCCGCCTCCAAGTCGTTTGAGCTGCATGAATTTTATTCGCCTATCGCCCCACTCTGTGACACACGTCGACTTGTCCTTACCAGCTGTACCTGACGGTAATTATGTGGTCGCACTAATTCCGGCAGTTACACTTACACATCCTGTTACCGTGCCGCACACTGTGCTGACAATTACGGGCAACCGCACCTGCCTTCCCCTTGTCAATTTCGCGCTAACCGCGCAAGTTCTGCCTCAGGGGATTTTATTGGCTATAATTAGCGCTTTGCAGGATGATGAGATCGAGCCATTCACAGTGGAAGATCGTCACAGCTCAGCCCATACCGTGACGCCATCGCACGGTAATGACGTCGACAATGAGAAGACAATGAGAGATACTCTGACCTTTCTTAGACCTGCTCAAGCTGAAGCTCTTTGCCGCATTCTTGAAGGTTATCGCGATATTTTTGCCTTTGACAATTTACCCTTAGGTCAAACGTCCGTCGTGACCCATCGCATAAGCAGTGGCGGTGCGAACCCTATTCACCTATGCCCATATCGTTTTTATGCGTCCGAACGAGCTGTAATCCAACAGGAAGTCAAAAAGATGCTTGCAAAGGACATTATCGAGCCTTCCTATGGTCCCTGGGCTTCTCCCGTCATACTTGTCAAAAAGAAGGATAGAACGTGGCGCTTTTGTGTAGATTATCGCCACCTGAACAAAATCACAAAAAAGGACGTGTACTTTTTGCCACGTATTGATGACGCTTTAGACTGCCTGTACGGTGCCACCTATTTTTCGTCTCTCGGCTTACGGTCCGGCTACTGGCAGATATCCGTCGACGACAAGGACCGAGAGAAGACTGCATTTGTTACCCCTGACGGCCTTTATCAGTTCAAGGTGATGCCTTTCGGTCTCCGTAACGCACCCTCCACCTTCGAACGAATGATCGACTCTTTGCTTCAGGGGTTCAAGTGGTCCACCTGTTTGTGCTATCTGGACGACCGTCATCGTTTATTCGCCCACTTTTGGCACGCATCTAGACCGTCTTTCAGCGATTCTTGACGTGTTCCGCCACGCCGGTCTCCAGTTGCACTCATCAAAATGCCACTTCTCTCGCCGCCAAATCACCGTCCTTGGACACCTCGTGGACGCCCGAGGCGTGAGACAAAATTCGGGACTTAATTCGCGCCGTTACGAACTTTCCTGTTCCGAAGTCTACCAAGGACGTTCGTAGTTTCGTAGTGCTGTGCTCTTATTTCCGACGCTTTGCGAAGGATTTTGCGACCATAGCACGATCCCTTACCCGCCTCTTGAAGAAAGACGCCCCATTTTCTTGGCGACCTGACCATGCCGCATCTTTTTCGCAGCTTACTGCTCTCCTTACCACGTCTCCAATTTTGGCCCACTTTGACCCTTATGCCTCAACGGAAGTTCGAACTGATGCCCGTTGTCACGGCAAAGGAGCAGTGTTAGCACAATGCCAGCGTGGACATGATCGCGTTATAGCATATGCCAGCCGACTTCTATCACCCGCCGAGCGCAATTATTCAATCACAGAGCGCGATGGCCTCGCTCTTGTGTGGGCTCTTGCGAAGTTTCGTCCATACTTGTACGGACGCCCCTTCTGTGTCATCACTGATCACCACGCGCTCTGCTGGCTATCCTCGCTTAAGGACCCCACAGGACGACTCGCTCGCTGGGTATAACGCCTGCAAGAATATGCCTTCTCCGTGGTATATAAGACGGGACGCTTGCACTGGGATGCCGATTGTTTGTCACGCTACCCCGTCGATGAACCGGCTGATGCGGACCCCATCGCTTGCGTTTTCTCTGTGTCCCAGTTGCTTGAAATCGGCAACGAGCAACGCCGCGATCATTCATTACGAGCCCTCATCGACCATCCGGAGTCAACGCCTGGCGACCCCTCTCTCCGGATGTTTCTACTTAAGGAGGGGACATTATACCGCCGCAATCTCGATCCACACGGCCTTGACCTTCTGCTCGTAATTCCATCGCACCTGCGTTCGACTGTCCTCCAACAACTTCACGACGCTCCTTTGGCTGGACACTTGGGCGTCTCGCGCACATACGACCGTGGACGACGTTGATTCTTTCGGCCCGGTCTTGCCCACTCCATGCGGCGCTAGGTTGCCGCTTGTGAGCCCTGTCAGCGCCGGAAGAAGCACTCCACACCTCCGGCTGGATGTCTCCAGCCAATCACGATCCCACCAGAAACCTTTTTCCGTGTTGGTCTAGACCTGCTTGGACCGTTTCCTCTCTCGGGCTCCGGAAATAAATGGGTCGCCGTCGCTACTGATTATGCTACGCGGTACGCAATCACCAGAGCCCTTCCGACAAGTTGTGCTACTGACATTGCTGACTTTCTGCTCTATGACATCATTTTAGTTCACTGTGCTCCGCGGCAATTACTCACTGACCGAGGCCGCAGCTTTCTGTCGGCAATCGTCGAGGACATCCCCCGCTCCTGCTCGACAAAGCACAAGTTCAGCACGTCCTACCACCCACAGACCAACGGCCTCACGGAGCGCCTCAACCAGACCATCACCGACATGCTTTCAAAGTATGTTGCGACCGACCACCACTACTGGGATCTTCACTTACCATATGTGACGTTCGCGTATATTTCATCGCTTCAGGACACCGTTGGCTATTCAACGTTATATCTCCTATATGGCCGAGGACCCGCGTTGCCCTTAGACACTTTGTTGCCCTCGGCCACACGTTCAGCCACTGAATACGCCCGCGACGCGATCGCACACGCCGGCCATGCGCGCCAGCTCGCTCGCACCCGTCTCGAGGCCTCACAGGAGCATCAGAGACGCCTCTATGAATGCCGCCATCGTGACGTGCACTTTACTCCGGGTTCTCTGGTGCTTCTCTGGTCACCCATTCGACGTGTGGGCCTATCAGAAAAGTTGCTGTCGCGCTACACTGGCGCATACAGTGTGGTGCGACAAGTGACCGATGTCACGTGTGAAGTAATCCCCGCCAACCTCTCAGCGTCATCTTCGGCTGCAAGTGACGTCGTTCACGTGGCGAGGCTAAAGTTATACCATACACCTTTCACCGCAAATGTGTAGAGTAAGCACCGGGACGGTGCTTCTACTGCCGGGGGTGATGCTACGAACCAGCCACCACAGTGTGGCTGCACTGCATTGTTTCTACTTTAATTTTTATTCGCGAGGACACATTGAGCCTCTTCAATTTTTTTTTTGTTTTCGCTAGCATATCCGCGGGCTGCCGGAGCCAGCCAGAGCGCATACGTTTTCCTCGTGTGGCCCCGACCACCGCGCGGCGCACTTCGGTGCGCGTTCGGTTTTCTCCGGCCGAGTGGATTTTCGCCTGGTAGTGTTTGGTACACTTTCTGGCTAGCAGACGAGAAAAAGAAACAATGGTCGCTCGCCGCCATCACTGTGGGGACTAGACGGATTGCATCGTGCTCGCTTTTGCAGAAATTCTCCGGAAAGTCTTGTCTTGCCGGTGTAGGAAACCGAGCAGAATGCGTATGGTTGGTTCTCAGTGGACCAAGCGTCTCATGTTTTCTTCGATATTCCTTCCGTAGCCACATTAGGTGCCCAAAAGTAGACATTCAATCGTGGCCAACATACTTTCCTATGCGTATTTTTTTTTTCATTTCGGTGCCCCCGCCCTACAGAAAGAAAAAAAAATACATTGTTGCGGCGCAGCGAATTTTCGCATGCTGAAAGTTCGATTTTATTACTTCTTCATTTGTGGAAAGTAATGAGCCACGGGACGCTTCAGTTGCCAGATACTCTTATTATATTATTGCGATAGCAATTATATGGACACTCCAGGCGCATTCCTGCCGTCGCCGTGGCCCTCATGTTTCGTATAAAGTCCAAGGATGATAACATCGTGACTACGTGCTGCATGCTGTACGTGCGAGTGAAAGCGTAGGGGGGGGGGGTGAAAAGGCTGAGCCGACGATGGTGGCTCAGTCGTGTGTGCTGCGCAAAGGAGAAAAGCAGGGAGCAAGCGCGCCGCCTTCCGTCGCGCACGATACATCGGGGGGATTGGATGGAATTGGGGCGGATTCTAGGATTCTGTGAATTTGTGATCGCGCAACATGTTTATTTGCCTTGTTTGACGCATTATATACAACGACTTTTTCTTAGATACGTAGGTTTATAGGAGACCTATACGTATATTTAAATATCTTGTTGCGAGGTTTCGTCTATACGTGCAGTGAACTTTGTTTCCAGTCACACTTATTGCCCTTTATCAAGCTGTATCTTCGCATTTGTATATCCCATTGTACCTTCGTATTTCTAATGCACGAGTGCGAGTCGCAATAATGGTTCGGTTCATTATCTGCGAGGCATGGCGTAGCAGAGTGGCATCTCTCCGTTACAAAAGTGGTACGCATGTGTCAGGATAAATGTTCTTTAATGCTCTCATACACTGGGTTGAACATGGTTGCCTGACATAATGGACACCCTGAAAGCTGAACAGCATGGTGTCGCGAAGTTTTTGACAGCTGAAGGTGTTTCGCAAAAAGAAATTAATCGCCGCATGGCTGCCGTGTACGTTGAAAATTGCATTTCATTGGCAACTGTAAAGCGTGGGAGCCAATGGTTCAAAGAAGAATGGGCAAGTTGCAAAGACATTCCAAGACCGGGCCAAAGCCATCGTGCAATCACATTCCGCACAATTTCAAAGGTTGATGAGCTGATGAAACAAGAATGGAGGACAAGCATCGATGAGCTGGCAGAGCGTGTGAAAATCAGTCATGGCTTGGTTCACGCCATAATTCATGACCACCTCGGTTATCGGCTCTTGTGTGCGCAATTGATGCCCAATGTATTGATCCACCGCCAAAAGACGGAGAAGTTTGGCGCTGCTTTGACTAATCTGATCCGGTATCACAATGAGGATGACGATTTCTTGTTTGCTATTGTGATCGGGGACGAACCATGTTGCCGCTACTACGAGTCTGAAACACGACGGCAAAGCTTACAGTGGAAACATCCGACTTTACCACGGCCATAGAACGCAAAGGCCGTCATTTTCGCCGGGAAGGTGGTGGCTTTTTTTTTCGATCGTCAGGGGCCATTACTGATAGAATTTTGTGAATCTTGAGAGACTATCAATTGTTTCCGATATTATGAAACGCCGGAACCACTGCGTGTCGCAATCAAGGAAAAACTACGTGGAAAATTCACGAATTGGGTCATCTTGTCCCATGATAATGCCCGTCCCCACGTCGCTGACGTGGTTCAACGGCAAAGTTCAACTGGGAAACGCTGCAACATCCGTCATACAGCTCAGACCTGTCCCCTTGCGACTTCCACATTTTGGTGCAATCGAAAAGCAGCTCAACGGAACTAGATTCGTGCCGGGCGATGACGTGAAAGAGTCAGTTAGACTTTTTGAAGCAGCACCCTAAGGAGTTTCATGAGACGGGAATCACGCGACTCGTTAGTCAATGGGGCAAATGTGTAAATTCTCATGAAGGCTACTTTTTAATAAAGTACCCCGTTTGTCATATATTTGCATTGGCTCACTTTCATTTGACTCACCCTCGTATATTCTTTATAACTCCTGCTTTTTATACGTGGTCTCTGTTGCGACTATAATTTCGGTGCAATTACTCACGATACACGACAGGTGACAGCTGCTGCTGCGTAATACATTCGAACAAATGGCAGCGTCATTGAGATTTTTCACTGGCCGTTGCATATATACAAGAATGTAAACACGGTTCTTGAATGACTAAGTTTCATTAACATATTTGTCCTCAACTTGTTCATTTCATGGCCTTTTCATTTTTCATATCAGCGGTATGTGCTGCTTTCCTGGTTTCGAAGTGATATAGTTCGAAAGTTCGTGCGATATTTTCTTTACTTACTAAATAGACAAAAACATGGAAGCAATAATATCAGTTACTTTGGGCACAATTTTTGGCACATACCAGAATATTCTTTTATGAAAAAATACACATTTTCTTTGTTTGGACAGCGCGTAGCGTTCAAGAATCGTTTACAGCATTTTTGACAATGGTAATGCAGTTATTATTCATGCATTTGATCCCTCGACAAATTGTTTAAGAAGAAGCTTTAGCTGGGGCCCAGTCCGACGCGGCCTATTCAAATACAAGTAAAACGCAGAAACGCTTTTCTGAGATAATCCTGCTAATCACTTTTAATGAAATTTGTTGCATTTGAGAGAGAAGGTAAATTATAGTGTCTGTTGGAAACGGAATTTTGATTTACGGCCTGAATTTTGTATAAATATGTTGAAAATTTTGAAATTTCGAAAAAATAGAAGCACGACGTTTACAATATAATAGCTATGTACCAAGAACAGATATCTCGGTTCTGTAATCTGCAACTATTAGGAAAGTCAATGCGAACAAATTTGGTGTGTCAATTTGTATCTTACGTGAATTGGTTACGTTGTGTACAAGGGTTCTGCAAAAGTGGTATTTCCATAATACTAATTTTTTTAGATTCACGTTTAGCATATCTATTTTGTCCGCTGTAGATGTACTATTAGATGCAATTCACAGAATTGTGCTGTCATTTTTCATTGTTGAGTTACTGAGTTTTAAACTTGATAGTTCCGTTTTCTGAAAATTTGCGATTTTGGCCAAGTTTTAATAAAAAATTTACCGACAAATGAAGAATTCGATACCAACAAACACTAGAATTTAAGTTTTTCTTTTAAATTCAACAACCATCGTCAAACTTGGTGCAGTTGTTGCGAGGAAAAATGAATTACCCTTCTACGTGTATTTAAATAGCAGCACCCGAGCTAAAGCTTCCTCTTAAGGAGGAGGCCGAGCTGCAGCATGAGCCCCCTCCCCCCCCCTCCCCCCGAACGAAATTGCTGGCTACGCCACTGTCCACCGCAGACGAGCTTCGGAAAACAGAGCAAAATTTAACGTGCGGTACTTTCTGACAGGAAGTCTCAGTTACGGAAGCTTTTTATGCGTACCTAATTATAAGCTAGTGCTTCGGTAAAATGCGTTGTGAAAGCCGTTCGTACAGACACCCCGCAAAGGGCTCATTTAAACCGGCTGCTCATAGTGGTGGCGCTACCTACCGCGGTCGACTACCAAGGAACAGGTCGCAGTGACGGGTGTTCACACAGGCTTGCGCTTCCTGCCCTGTTTTCAGACCGAAATGTGCACAATTGAAACCATTCACTGGCCACTCGAATCGCCATCACCACTTATTGACGTCAGTATCACAGACGACTTGCGTTAGCGTCGTTGATTGGTTCGGTAGGTTTGCTGCTGGAGTAGTGTGGCTGAAAAATGGAGCTGCAAGCAATTGAGCCTACACTTTCGCTTTTACCAGAGCAGAAATTTGGGACTATTTGAAAGAGCTCGCTTTGCGTCCAACTTGGTCATGCGACCTCTTCGAGCCTCCGATGTGAACGAGCCCCAACACAATGTACAGCAGCCGCAGCTTACAGGAACGGTTTTACACTTGAGAGGTTTTATCCATGGTTAGGAACCGTCGCGCAACTAGTTAAACACAGCTTCTTCACTGTGCACAAATTCACCCAGCGCAAGAAATGTTCGTGCAAGCCGCGCCTGCATACATCAAGTAAAAACAAGGCACACTCCATGAAACATACAAAGAATATTTAAAAAGGAAAAGAAAGCAGGCATACGGTCATCGGTAGCTCGGAGGTGAAACTAAACCTTATGGAATCCTCCACGCTCCAGTGACCCTGCGTAGTGCTTGGTATTGGCATTATGCCCACAACGACCCATCACAGAATGCATGAACTCGCTAAATTGACGAGTTACGTAAGTATGGTTGCTGATGCTCGGATTACTAACATAAGTACCAGTGCTCTTTTTTCACGAGGTTGGATGCTTGATGTAAAACGTAATGACACCGGCAGGAATCATTGAACCATAAAGGGTCAACGGTGGAGAACCAGGTAGTCATGCATGAAGAAACTCCAAACATGACCACAGTTCAGCTACAATACAGCTAGATCTTCCTGCAGTCAAGCGAATCCTGCGCTTCGTTCTCCTACTTCGGCGCTGTGAAATGTAAAGTGTAAATGTTGTTCTTCTACCCATGATATTTCTGGTAGGGCCAATATGTTTATTCTCCTGTCTATGGTGGACGCTATCGAAACTGAGTTCTACAGTCCTCCATCCGGTGACGACAGCAAATGTCGCCTATGCGGTATCGACGTTGAACAGTCGACTGAAAGTGTACAATAAATAAGGTAATAGCAGAGCGAGCTTGTACGCCGGTATCGGCACGTAAAACGTCTAAATGTTCGTTTTTGACTTGTTTCGCGGTGCCTATGCAAACCGTGTGATAAGGCGGGACGCAAGGAATACGCTTATTTAAGCTCCACAAGAATGGCACAAGTGACACAAGAATGTGACCCACACTGTTGTTCACGTGTGCCTGTAACCTTGTAAGCTTGCTAGTAACATGATACTCAGGCTGCACGCAATATAAGGCGTTCCTTTTTTTTCAATACACTCACTTGTAATTCTGTGCTCACCTGTTGCCTTTATTACTTGTGGCCTGTCTTGACGCACAGTTTCTATCAATCTCTATAACCGAATGAGCCGGTTTTACTATTCACAACTTCACAGGCAGCCATTTACAACACTGAAGAAGTGTAGTCTACTGAGATGGACACAAGAGGTAGTATTCGGCGAGCAATGTACCATGCCTCTCCCCCATAGATTCGTCGAGAAAAACCCACCTCAGTGTTCGCTTTGTTTGCTTACAGTTCCCTTAATAATGGCAGCTCCCCAAAAGGCTCACAGCCCCGGCCAAGGCAACGGCGACCCTGGCGTGAGCTGAGGAAGGCGCTCGCTTCTTAACCGGCGGGGACTATCGACGCAGCCTTTTCTCCTTCTTCTTAATTAACGTTCGTCGCCGGTTCATTAAGGCTTCGATCACGCGAGCGACGTCTTTAGTGCTGCGCCGCACGCCATTATTATTCCTAGCGGCACGGCAAGGTATTGAGCGGCTTGGCAAGCGCTGTCACTCGATACAAGAAAGTAAAGGGTGTATGAAAAGAAGGAATCTCCTTGGCGCACCCTGTCCGTACAAACGCGACGAAGACGTGGCAGCCCAGCACTTCAGCTCGTATCACCGACGCACAGGCTGCACGCAGGTCACATGGCTGACTCGGTACTGCTTTCTGTTGTGGCACAACCACACGAAGCCCCCTCTTACCACCCACCCCTTTCTCTTTGAGTTGTCTTCATCCTTTGGACGCTTACGTGGGTGTGCTTACGAGAAACCGGTGTTCAGCCTTACTGTCGTGTGTGCTAAGGTGTCATTATTTTTTCAGATGCTTTAAAGCCCCATCGTGGCCATCTTAACCTTTAGGTGGGCGTGGAATGAGGGAACATAGCTGTACCTTTGAGTATAGCTGTCGCGTTATCCTCAATGCTTGACCTGCTACCTTTTATTTACACATACAATAGATATGAATCCTCATGCATCCTCTCCTTGATATGCGACATACGAGGAGTCTTCGGTGGGGTTATCCCCGCTGGGCCTGATATACTGAGACGTGCTTTACGAACTGTGTTGCAAGATCAGAGCCAGAGCGTCCTTGGTTTTCAGTGGTGCAATACTATGTGCTTCCAGAAATACTGTACGCACGGGTTTGTTTTCACGTCCACCTGAGCTATGAGGGACAGCGTGGGGCTTTATGAGGGCATCGGTGCTTTTTAGTACTGCGTGTTACATACTAACGCCATCTTCCTCTTCAGCAGCTTTGTGGACGACTCATTAATTGGAGAACTTAAAAGTAAAATTTAAGAGCACGTTTCAGGATCAAAACTAAGAAAACTTCAGTCACACAAAACAGCCATGCTAGAAACGCTAAAAGTTTCTGATTTGTAGTGAATGTTTTTAAGCCGGTAAGAATACGTTTCTTTTGGTCTAAGGGCACTGAGGACCTTTATTAAGAAAGGCAAATGTGCAGGCTGACATAAATGGGATATTGAATATGTAAGTCGGGCGCTTCTAATTCATAAAGGGAGCTAACACGCACCTATTTCATACATATATATATATATATATATATATATATATATACATATATATATATATATACATATATATATATATATACATATATATATATATATATATACATATATATATATATATATATACATATATATATATATATATATATATATATATATATATATATATATATATATATATATATATATATATAAGGTGCCGAAATATGAAACAGAAGTCACCTGAAAAGAATATGCGCAGAGCGCAGCTGTCCAGCGAACGCAGAACGCCAGGCATAAAGTTATGACTCAGAAATACGGCAGTAGAAACCAAATAATGCCTAAGAGAAAGTCCAGCGGAAACCATCTCAATATACATATCGGCGTTGATGCGAGGAGCATGGAAACAATGTAGTGACACAACGTATTGCAAACGCCGAAACGTGTACGCAGCTGCGCTGCTCTCACGCTTCTTACTGCACACGCTGCTGCCATCTGGTGGCGCCACCGTAAAGCCCGTGCGTGGTGCGGGTTCAATTACACCGAGCGTAGGGGAATCTTAAAACGTAATTTTTGTTTTGTTGAGTATCAAATACCCAGTGGCACGTACCTACTTGCCTACAGTAACGAAAAAAAAACTATTCGTTCAAGAGCGACGCACACCATGCAGCCACATGTCCAATGATGCAAGTTGGTGTACGGTAGCAAGCTGAGAGTCGGTACTTATGCATTAACATTATTTACAGCGTGCACTCAAAACACGGACAAAGAGAGACTTAACACAGCGATCGTTGTTCCTCTCTCTTCTTCGTTCGTGTTTTGAGTGCACGCTGTAAGTAATAACAACTTAAGTTGGTATCAGAGAGGTTCACTGAAAGGAAACATAGACCAAGTGACACATACTCAGTGCTACAAGTCGGCGTCAAAGAGGTTCATTGAACAGCGGTTCTTATCCAGTACCACGTGCCGAGGGCCTCATCTCCAGTGGCCCAGGTCGACGACAAAAAGGTTCGTCGAAAAGTGCCGCATTTCCAGCGAAGCAAGTAGGTCCGACGCTTGGTTTGAAATCCTGTTCGGTACGCACACCAGTCCGACGCGCCACCGTTTAGACCAGGGACTACGCAGTGACACATGGTGGCGGGAAAGCTGGTAGAGATATAAGTAGGAAAACTAACACCGCCCCCGCCCCAAAGAAAAATGCATGAAGGGCCCTAACAATGCCAACCTCACTACAATATACTTGAAAAAAAAACTCAGGAGCATGAGAGCCTATCGGCACGGACAACCACCATTACAATAAATATGTAAATAAAACCAGGCATCATTGACGAAAGGACAACAGACGACAGAAAGGGCCCTATAACGTAAAACTATTCCAATATGTTTTTATTCCAATCTCCTGACGTCAAATATGCGTAACCGCCGACGCAGTCACCGGGTGGTCACCCACAGGGTTCTGTCAGCAGACCAATCAACCGCTCTCCTCGTTCGTAGGAGGCCACTTTTGTTTGCTTGGAAAAAGAATAACATTGCCTGCATTGAGCGGCTTGTGTTATTTAATTGGCTCATGATAGGCAAGGAGCACGCTCAAGGGGAGAGGGATTCGATGGGGCCGAGCCACTGTACTGAAAATCGATAACCGGATGAAGAGGGTGGTGCGGGCGTCTGTGATTGGTCGGCTTTCCTTTACTTAGCTTGTGGTGGCTGGCCGACAATCGTGGCGGCATGCGACGGAAGCTTAAGAATGACGCTAAAGCGGATCCTCGACAAAGAAGAGTTGGGAGAACAAGGTCGTAAACGTGCCGAAAGTGCTTGAAGACATTACACGGCCACGCAATAAGTTTTATTACACCATGTTCTCCGGCAGGTGCGAGTAGCCAGTGCCTGAGCGATCGGCGGCAGCCATCTTTTATTCCTTTCGGAATGGGGCAGCCTGCGGCTATTCAGAAGAAAATTAAGTTTTGTTCGGCATATTAATGCATCTTTAACGCGTACAGGTCAATTTGACGCAGTGAGTATTTGTGGTATAGTGACGTCCCGTGACAGGCAGGTGAAGTGGGTGCAGCCCGAGAACCCTTGACAAATAGTCGAGGGATAATGGCGAAAAGACGTCAAATAAGAAATAACTATTTTTCTTTTGTTTGGTCGAATAATGCATAATCAGTGTGTACACGTCATATCAGATGAGGAGCTATCACGGTTTTCGTGACGTCGCGTGACAGACAGGTGTATTGGTGGTGGTCCAAGAAAGGTTTCGCCAATCGCTGAGGGCTGATTGCAGAATTGGAATGGAAAAGTTTGGAATAGCTTTAAGTTATAGCGCCCCAAGAAGCAAGTATCACAGAAAGCAAGATTTCAACTGAAAGTTTGACTAGACAGACACATACGATTCATGCAGTAAGCAGAATCTGGATTCCCGGAAACAACATCCATTTTCCTCCTTCCAGCCTATAACACAGGAGCTATCGCAACAAATCCATGCACATGTTAATTTTGAGCTACGAACACTCTTTTTTCGTGAGAACCAGGAACGGAGTGTTTAAACGACTATCACCCGCTTTTTTGTGCAAAACGATTCGAATATTTTATTATCGAGCTGCCTCTGAAGCCACCTCAGCACACGAGTCCTTTGGAACTTCAAGGTGCACGAACACCAACAACAGTGATCAGTCAGATAACCACCAGCCGCTGAGGCAGTGAAAGCTGCCCTATGTTCCCTCAAGTGGTAGCTTAAACACCGAGAGAGCCGAGCGGAGTAGATGTGCTTGGCACGGGCCCTGCCAACTTTCATTATTCTTGTAAAAAATTCACATCGGAGGATCGAGGTCTTTGTCGGAAGACCTTCGCGAAGTCATCCGGAACACCCATGGGAAGTGTGAAGATTGTGAGTGCATATTATTTTGCACTTTCGGACTTTGAAGTTATCCGAGGTGGCGCTGCCGTGTTAAACCTGACGCCGCCGTTCGTGGCAGCGCGGAGGTAGATGAGGCATTCCGTCGCCTTTGCCACCATTCGCTCGCTTGCTACGGTTTCTGGGCGCTTACTATGGCGCACATTGCTGAATCCCAGGCGGCCGCTTCTACTCCTACCAGAGGGAGTGGAGGTGGAGTTCTTACTACAGCCCCACCCGCCCCAGGTGCTATTGTTCAAGCTGCCGCTGGGCCATCGTCGCAAAAATCCACAGCCATGGGCTTCAAGACACCTCGGAAGATCGCCATGACGACTCTGCCATTATGGACGAAGACCTTTCGCAAGGGACGCCATAGGAATGTCCATATTCCATTGGTATTTACACCTCAAGCGAAGAACGAAGAACTGGCCAAAGGCTAGCGAGTACGCGTGGCAGGCAGGGTGATCTCTCCGCTATCATCCTCCTCCGCTACCGCGAGATCATCAACATCCTACACAGCTGCAAGCGCTGGGGCATCAAAGAAGCCTTCTTTTAAGAAGAGGCCACGACTGCGCCCCCTTGCCACGTAGCGACTTCACAATTGTCATTTGACCCGAGCAAGGCCTTCAGGTGAAGAGTTTCAGCAACCAGAAAATCTCGAAAGCCGTCTCGGCCGCCTGCGGAAGGAGGGTTGATGATTCGCGTTTCCTCGTGCGCTTGAGACCCGGTTCCAACATAATCATTGTTAGTACCCTAGATCAGGAGGTCGCGGATATTGCTAGCAAGATCACGCAGATTGTGTTGGGCGGCAACCTTTACGAGTCAACTCGTACGTTGTGGCACCGGACGGGGTGTCCCGGGGCGTCTTTCATGGAATCGACCCGGACACCTCTCCCGAGGAGCTAATGACTCACCCAAGGGTGAGGACCCAAGGCGTGGAAAGCGTGCAGGCCCGCATGCTGGGAAATACCAAGACGGCCATGATCATGCTCAGCTCTCACGTAGTTCCACGATAAGTCTACTACAACGGAGAGAGACAAAGTGCCACACCTACAAGTCCTCAAAACAAATCTGCTACATTTGTCAGCGCAAGGGACACTGATCGGACGTTTGTACTACCCCGAACATCAAGATCTGTCTCGCTTGCGGGACGCACGACCCGATTGACGACCATGAGTGCTTGCTCAAGTGCGCCATCTGCGGCGAAGCCCACGCCACGGGGTCTCGCGAGTGCAAGCAAAAGCTCAAAAACAACAGCACTACCACCGAAAAGCACTCTTTGCCCGGAAGAAGGAAGGAAGACGACGACAATGATGTAGGAAGGCCAAGGCGAAGCCGGCTGCGGTGATTCAGCTCGGAGTCCTCGGCGAACCGCTCAAGGTGCCCGATCCAGACCAGGTCCAGGTCTGAGCCCCGGTACCGATCCCGGTCAAAGTCCAGGTCCCGATTCCGCTCGGAGTGGCTAAAGACAGGAGAGAAGCAAGGGAGAGGTAGCCTTCTACCTCGACATCCACGCCGAAGCAGAAGAACCAATCGGGCAAAAAGAACCAAGCCAACAAAAAGGTAAGCCAGAATCAGTCTAGTATCTCCTGCCTTCAAAATACCAGTGACAATAGTAAATGCTCTCCAGAATGTACGCGCGTCAGGGAAGAAAATAAAAAAAAGACTCCAAGCTCAGGTTAAGAACCTAAATCAACGCATGCAATGCTTAGAACCGTTGCTAAGCAAAACAGACCACACACAGGCAGGGCCGCAAAGCGGAACGATAGGCCACCAGCCCGCCATCTCCATTCCTCCACCTCCAAGAAACACTACGCCCTCCGCCCTCCCCGGTGTGGTCTCGGCAGCGGCAGGCCAGTCAAGTGTAGTCACCCTCGAAAGCTTTTATGCTACAATACAACAGATGCTTTACCAGATGGGCGAATTAAACAATAAAGTCAAGGAGAACACACTAAGCCATGAATACATTGAAAGAGGAATGCGCGAGGTTGACTTTGGCTCGCACATATCGGTCGAAGACGAGAGCAGCAACCCACGCATCAAGGCGTACGGGCGCAAAACAACACGGGTGACGTCAAGGACGCCGTCAACTGCGACGGCGGTGGCATGAACGTCAGCAATGGCTAACACCACAGGTAGGGCGCCCGAACACCTCGAGATCTGGCAGTGGAATAAAGAAACGATAAATTAATGGAAATTAAAGTGGATGAAAAACAACTCACCGCAGGTGGGAGCCGAACCCACAATCTTCATCACAACCTTAATTTATCATTTCTTTATTTCATTTATTAAGCACAAGTAATTTCCTCTATGCTGTCCTTGGTGTCAGTGTTTGTTGGATTCTTATGATATGACTAATAAAAATCAGGCCCCTCGGTTAACCCCCCTTTCTTCTCGTTTATTACATAACGAGAGTCTCGAATCCGGCAACATTGATGCCTTCAGGTATCATGTGTGGGTTTATTGAGCAGTTGCCGTCACCCAAAAAGATCACGTTCTCGTGACGCCTGCGGCAAAAAGGACGTTCCACGTCCGCCGCCAAGGTCTGAGTGGTGGCGCTGGCTAACACTCCTAGGGTTCTACTAGGGTACATAAATACCCAAGAAAGTGGATGGGGAAACGGCGCCGCTGTAGTTCAATTGGTAGGGCATCGCATGCCAAATGCGAAGGTTGTGGGTTAGGTTCCCACCTGCGGTTAGTTGTTCTTTCATCCACTTTAATTTCCATTAATTTATCGTTTCTTTTTTCATTTTTTAAGCACAAGTACCTTCCCCTATGTTGTCTTTGGTGTCAGTGTTTGTTGGCTTCTTATGATATGACTAATAAAAATCGGGCCCCTCGGTTAACCTCCCTTTCTTCTCCTTTTTGTTAACGCAGTCGTTCATCAGCAATTCCTGGGATAAAAATGTTGCCAAAGAAAACTCACCGGTACTGCAATCGATATATGCCCGCATGCTTGCAAAAAGTGAATTGCCAGGATGACTTCGCGCTTGCACCGTTCAAGAACCACCAATTCGGTTAAGGAACACTTCTCGGCCATCAAAACATTCGTAGCAGAAACAGAAAGGGGATGAAGCATCTCACCGCTTTCAACACAATATCTTGTATGCTCATTCAAACAAAACACCACTTGATGACAAAGGCGGTTCTTGAATGAAAGGCTCGTAACAGATATCATAGGCCGCAATGTCCACCAAGGCCATTGTCGAAACAATCATTAACACTTGCACTTTGTTTCGCAGTGTGGTAAAGGACACACGAACCTGTGTCGTATCATCTCCAGTAACCTTAACTCCGACGGTAGCGCTGGTTAGTTTCCCTGCGGTGGTGGTGACAATGAACGTGGCCACGGCAAGTGAAAGGGCCGCTAGTCGGAAAGCTGTTGTCGGGAACAGAAGAATCGCTGCGGTGATTCTGTCATGGAAGGCTGTTGGGGAAAGCCTTTTCAAATGATCCTTCAGACCAGGTATAGTTGAAGCTTTCCCTCTCGGAAAAAGATGACAAGGATGGTGGCACATACCATCCGATTGGCTGGCGACGCTGGCGACAGAAGCGAGAAATATGCCGTCTGGCTAACGCAGCTTTAACAATGTGTTTTTGACGGTCACTGAGAGGTAATGCCTCAATACGCTTAATAAGTCAACAGCCCGGCCTTTTTATAAGGTAATCTGTGCAAGGTGACTAAAACAAGTTAAAAAAAACGTTGAGAAGGTGAATTGCAGAGAACTGTTTTATAAATTCGCCTGAAAACTCTGTGACAGTCATTCCTTTTTTTCTGCTAGAATAAAATTCACATTTCTCATGTTTGGTTCAAGCATATGTTAGCATATAACCACTCATTTACCCTTGCTTGCCGGCAAATGGTTTAGTTAAGGCGTTAGTTAAATTTCTATTGAAGAAAAATGCTTTAATATCATGATCGTACAATATTAAATTGGACGAGGCCATAAATTTTCGGTGCAATTATTGTAAATTAGAACTAATTTGAGACAAAGAATAGAAACTTGAGGAACGCCATGTTTGATATGTTGCATGCTGGAGTGGACACCGTTATTTACTGTATACTCTACATTGCTCCAAGTAGTTTTATTCTATATCCATGCGACACCCCAATTTGGTAATGCGGCTTTCCGACAAGTTTATTGCTGAATAGAATCAAATGCTTTTTGTAAACAAAGCATAGTATTGTTACGCTGCGTGGCAGGCCGAACAAAAAGAAATGGAAGCACTGCCCACTGCGTAGAAAAGGCCCGACTGCCTGCGATCTATTCTCTACGCCCCCGCGATCATTTTGTAAATAGATCCATCTCATCCATAACAACTTTGGTGGAGGTGCGGGGTAATCGCTCTGGACTTTGGACAATCTTTTTCTACACACCCTCTGATGAAGTCAGCGCTTGCTCGGACTACCGCCTAAAGACACGGACATGAACGACGCTGAAGCAGCTGGCGGCAGCCAAAATACAAGCATGCAAGGTGGCAATGAGCGCGTAAGGCAAGTCATCTGCTGGATCCCTCAGAAGCTACCACGCACATTTTCCGGCAAAGCTGATGAGGATGTCGACGACTGGCTGAAGTATTGCCGAAGGGTCATCATCATCATCATCATCATCATCATCATCATCATCATCATCATCATCATCATCATCATCATCATCATCATCATCATCAGCCTGGTTACGCCCACTGCAGGGCAAAGGCCTCTCCCATATTTCTCCAGCAGCCCCGGTCATGTACTAATTGTGGCCATGCCGTCCCTGCAAACTTCTTAATCTCATCCGCCCACCTAACTTTCTGCCGCCCCCTGCTACACTTCCCTTCCCTTGGAATCCAGTCCGTAACCCTTAATGACCATCGGTTATCTTCCCTCCTCATTACATGTCCTGCCCATGCCCATTTCTTTTTCTTGATTTCAACTAAGATGTCATTAACTCGCGTTTGTTCCCTCACCCAATCTGCTCTTTTCTTATCCCTTAACGTTACACCTATCATTCTTCTTTCCATAGCTCGTTGCGTCGTCCTCAATTTGAGTAGAACCCTTTTCGTAAGCCTCCATGTTTCTGTCCCGTAGGTGAGTACTGCCGAAGGGTAAGCGATCACAATGGGTGGAACGCAACGGCGCGACTTGGTAACGTGGTTTTCTTTCTCATCAGCAAGGCACTTCTCTAGTTCGATAATAATGAAAGGACGATGACAACGTGGTAAAGGTGCGTTGGGGAAATAAAAAGCTGCTTCGGAGACACATCTTCAAGAAGAAAGAAGTCTGAGCATAAGCTTTCGCTTATGCTCAGACTGCCCAACCTAGACTGCCCTCAAACATGCCCAACCTACATCGAAGAAGTATTGAAACTGTGCAGAATTGTGAACACGGGCATGTCGCATGAAGGTAAGGTCGAACATCTTCTGAAGGCCATCGCTGAATATGTCTACAGTTTGCTTACATGAAAGAAAGACCTGCATGTTCCGTCTGATACGTCACTGTCATACGTCACTGCCGTTCGTTTGAGGCACTGAAGACGCGTCGCATATTGCCAAAGATTGGTAGACGTGACAACGTGACCATGGTCGCAAGCGTGGGAGGATTCTCCTCCTCCCACGACATCGCGTTGCTAGTACGTCAACTCATTCAAGAAGAATTCGCACCCTTTAAACCACAAGGTGGAGGAAGCACCGCCAATGCACACTTGATGTACGCTATCCTGAAAAGCCGGTGCTTTGCCAACTGTAAACTAACAACGAAATTCGGCCTTTGCATGATGAGCGCGTCCGCGTCGGCACAGCGGAGACCCGGCATCCTTCGCGTACCTTCGAACGTCGCCATACCGCACCACTCCAGCGCCGTGCTCCCCGGTACAGCCAGCCCCAAGCCCCATTTTACGACTATCCTGTGTACCGCGAGCCACCTATTTGCTTTAGCTGCGGTATCCGTGGATATATTGCCAGGTATTATCGCCGACAGAAGCAGCAAGTTTCGGGCATACCTGATTATAAATCTGGAGGCCAAGATAGCGCGCCGGGGTAGACCTCTGTGCATCTTCGACGACAACCGCGTGAACGTTCATTCCGGCGTGGGTCTGCAGCTTCTGACCGCAGCCTTGCTCCTCCCCCGGCCAGCTATCGTCGCTCGCCAACACCTCGCCATCGCTCACTTTCACCTACCTCAAGCAGCTGGTGCTAACGATGGAGGTGAGGTCGTGGGATGGTCAAGTAGTCCTCCGCCTGTCGCCATGCGCAAAAACAAAATGTGTGTCTTTGTTCATGGTTTAAATACTGATGCCTTAGCCGATACCGGTGCTACAGTTTCTGTAATGGGTGTTTCGTTTAAGAATCGTCTTGGGCACAAAGTGATGTTCGCGTGGGACCAAAAGACTACTTTTCAGGTAGCTGGAGGCCCACCGCTGCGGCCCGTTGTAGTTTACTCTGCTATGTGAGTATGGGAGGACAAGAGTTTTCATCTGAATTCGTTGTTTTGGAACACACCACTGACATCATCCTTGGGATCGGCTTTTTGTTGAGTGTGGTGCAATGTTAGATACTGGGGCTGTGGAATTTTCTATTCGAAGTCCCTTGATAACACCCACACCAGTGGTATCTGGCGTGGACAAGCAGAGTGCATTTTCTGTGTCTCACGATGTTTATTTCCCGGCTCAGACTACGGCACTTGTTCCGGTGTCTTCCAACGATTGCCCTCCGCATCGCTGTCATGGTTCAATTGAGCCGTACTCCTATACTATGTTGAAGAAAAATGCACTGATTCCTTGATCCATTATGGAATATGTAGATGGCCGTTCTCGCATGTGGACGGTGAACGCGTCTTTAGAGCAAGTTTTACTGCCGAAGGGACTCAAGCTGGCCACGTTTGACTCGGAAGCGACCGTCAGTAACGACGCCGTTGGCGCTTTTACCGACTCGAGGGCAGCAAATTGCGACTACTGTATGGTATTTTACCGCGTGACGAGCAAGTCGCTATCCTCTTGAGAGCAGAAAGAATCGCAAAAAGTGCTTGTCCGCTTTTAGCCAGTATTCGATTTCGCGCAAGATTAGCGTCCAATCTCGCTTCCTGACTCGCGAACGCAACACCGCATAAACACGGGCCAAGCAGCGCCTATTCGCCAGAAGCCGTATCACGTCTCTCCCTCAGAACGAAAAGTAATCGCTGAGCAAGTTCAAGAAATGCTGCGGGAAGGCGTTGCGCAGGAGTGTTGCAGTCCCTGGGCAGGTCCAGTGATATCGGCTAAGGGACAATTTTTGGAGATTCTCTGTCGATTATCGAAGACAACGCAGCCACAAAGAAGGACGTATACCCTCTGCCACGCGTCGACGATGCTACCGATTGCCTTCATGCAGCCTCCTACTTCTGCTCCGTTGACTTACGATTGGGATACTAGCGAATACCGATGAACCCGACAGATAAAGGGAAAACTACCTTTGTGACGCCAGACCGTCTCTTCAAGTCTAATGTCATGCCTTTCGGTTTATGCAATGCGCCAGCAACTTTTGAAAGGTGTATGGATACAGTGCCACGCGGATTGAAATGGGAGATCTGCATGTGCTACGTGGACGATGTAATCATTGTTGGCAAAACACTTGAGGAGCACAATCAGCGCCTTGGCGTCATACTGGACCGCATACAAAACGCTGGACTGGTTTTAAACTCAAAGAAGTGCCACTTCGCTGAGCGCCAGACTCTCTTGCTCGGTTTTCTCGGTGACAAAGATGGTATTTGACCTGACCCTGAAAAGACTGCTACAGTGCGCGATTTCAGCCAACCGAAGACAGCGAAAGACCTCCGTAGTTTCGTTGGCCTGTGTTCGTACTTCCGCCGGTTTATTATGAAATTCGCCCAACTTGCTCACCCACTCACGTGCCTGCTTCGCAAGAACAATCCCTACGTATAGAGTACAGGGTGCCAGGACGCGTTCCGTCAGCTGTAGTGTCTACTAACTTTTTGGCCTGTCTTGCGCCATTTCGATCCCGAGGCTATGACTGAGCTACACACTGACGCTAGCGGTGTAGGCGTTGGCGCCGTCCTTGTTCAACTTCATCATTGGCTCCAGCACGTCATTGCGTACGGAAGTTGGGCCCTGACGAGAGTGGAGCGGAATTACACTGTCACCGAACCTGGCAGCAGTTTTCGCCATCCAGAAGTTTCGGCCATATTTGTACGGTCGCCATTTCAAGATAGTGACGAATCATCATTCCTCTGCTGGCTTGCTGTACTGTGGGATCCTTCCGGGCGGCTGGCACGTTGGGCTTTACGCTTCCAAGAATATACATTTTCTGTCGGCTACAAGAACGGTTGGTGTCATACCGATGCTGTTTGTTTCGTCTCCCGTCGCCACACTCCACTGCTAACGATGACGACTTCGATGACTATCTTGCCAACATTACCGAGTTTCATGACCTCAGAACCTTTAAACGTGAAGAACGTCGTGATCTTACACTCATACGCCCATTGGAGGCTGCCCACACATCAGGTCAGGACGCCCTTCACGCTGTGTAGCGGCCAGCTTTACAAAATGAATTACTCTGCCGAAGACGCTTCCTTGCACCTAGTCGTTGCTGAACGCCTGCGTAATGATATTCTTCGCACCATGCATGATCACATCACATCGAGTCACCTTGGCTTTGCTCGCTCGCTTCATCGATTACGCCAGCACTTTTATTGACCAAAGCTATGGAAGAGTACAAGAAAGTACATTACAAGTTGCCCAGATTGTCAATGTCATAAGAAGCCGGGGACCCCTACTGCAGGCTTTTTGAAACCACTTACCTTAACATTTGAAAAAGTTGGTATTGGTTTGCTCGGCCCCCTTCCCAAGAGCTCTATCGGTCGTCGCTGAATTATTGTGTGCGTTGATTACTTGACGTGCTATAATGAGACTGCGGCGCTTGCATCTGCTACCGCCGCCGATGTGTCGTGCATGTTTCTTCATTCTGTCATCCTGCGTCACGGCACTTCACGTGTTGTTATAAGTGACCGTGGATGGCAATTCACAGCCGACGTTGTTAAACAACTGCTGCGCCTTTCCGGTTCTACTTATCTCCATTCAATGCCGTACCACCCACAAACAAATGGCCTGACTGAACGCACGAATCGTTCGCTTACCAACATATTGTCAATGTACGTCTCAGCTGATCACAGGAATTGGGATGCCGTGCTGCCCTTTGTCAACGTATGCATACAATACAACCAAGCACAAAGTAACGGGGCATGCGCCTTTACATCTGTTGTACGCTCGCAGTCCCCAAACGTTCTTGGACACAATTTTGCCGTTACCACTGGACGAAGACATATCCATTCAACAGAAATTGTGTCGTGCCGAAGAAGCGTGTCTGCTGGCTCGCTTAAGAACACTGTCTTCGTAAGTTTCAACCAAGGCACGCTATGATGCCCAGCACTTTCGCTCCTGGCGATCACGTGTTACTCTGGACACCTCGACGGCTTGTATCGCAAGTTCGTCTCAAGGTACAGCGGTCCATTCGGAATACTCAGCCGAATAAGTGACGTCAACTACGTCATTGCAAAACTGACCGCCAATAATCACCGGTCGTGGAAGACTCACGTGGTTCATGTGGCCCGCCTGAAGCACTACCATCATAGGGTTCCTGAATTAAGAAATATCAATTATGTGGATCCCTAACTCGCTCGACGAGCTTCGTCTGCGCCAGAGGAAGACGTTACGCTGCGCGGTGGAGACGACGAAGGGGAGATGGAAGAACTGCGCGCGGTGTAGAAAGGCCCGACTGCTTGCGATCTCGTGTCTCGTCTCAATCATTCTGTAAATAAATCCATCTCATCCGTAACAGTATATAGTATACTACCATACTATATAGTATACTAACAGGATACTACGAGCGTCATCATTTCCTTCTAAATATTTGCAAGTATTTGGGTTCTTTCTTTCGTTTAAGAAACAAGTTTCTGTTGATTTATTCTGAGAAGAATGAAACGACCCATTTATTAAAGTAGTTACTGAACTTAAAAAGTCAGCGGTCCTTTTACATATGAGTTCAGTTATTTTTGAAAAGATTAGGAGTACGGATATTTGTGAACTGCTTTTGTGTATTAGAGCTACAGATGCTATTTTCATTTTTTATAGGAATAACGCCCGATCAAAAATTGAGATTGGTACATATGTGCGTGAGTGTGGTGACAACTCGTTACCATCTGTTATGAGCCTGAAGCGCCTATTCGCGTTCAACTTGGGGTTCTGTGATTCCACTTTGCAAACAATGCAGTTACTGCTGCAGACCCATCTGTTTAATGAAAGAATGTAGATCTGTTATCGTCTGAAGGCATCCACGACATTCGTCTCTATACGAGAGTTGCCCGGCGTGGGGCCCTACATTTTCTTCCCACTCCTTCACGAAGAGTGAAGAGACCCGTAATTCTGCTCCTTTTAACTCATCTGAATAGAAAGAGTCGGACCACTGGCACTGCTGAAACGGCAGAGTTGAGCCGTTTCACAGCTCCCTCTCCAGCAAACGAAACATTTCCATGTAATTGTTGAATACTCGTGTTTGCCTGCCTCTTAACCAAAAAAATATTGTTACGGGGTTGTTGGGAGTATAGAAAGACAGTATTTACAATATATATATATATATATATATATATATATATATATATATACAATATGAGTCAGAGTAGTTAAGATGACTGACCACCAACAGTATACAACCGCCAGCGTCTCATGATCCTCTTCTACCGGTCTCTACTTTCATCATTCCGTAACAGGACCCCCGCGTGGTGAACTGCCGTCTCGGCGCATGGAAAGCGAAAAATGGCGAGCGAAGTATTGCTTCAGCCGCGAGACGTGCGCGACGTCAACAGGCGTCGGCCTTGAGAATGCATCACACTGTAGCAGCGAAATCTCGTAACTTACATCGTTAACTTCGCGTAGGACTTCATAAGGCCCTGTGTAGCATGATAGAAGCTTCTAGGAGAGACAAACCCGACGAAATGGTGACCAGAGGAGCCCCCAAGCACCTGGCGCGAACTCATCATCGCGATGGCAGCAGTCGTAACACACTTTCTGTATATGCTGTGAGCCTAATAAACGAGATAGGGCGACTTCACGTGCCATGCCAGCGCGACTGATGACTTCACGAGCTTACTCAGTTGCAACACGTGGCACAGAAGGGAGCATGGTGTTAAATGAAAGTGTGGGGTCGCGGCCATACAGGATATAAAAAGTTTAATATCCTGCGGTGTCATGTCGGGACAAGTTATACGCGAACGTCACGTAAGCCAGCGTGGCGTCGCAGTCGCCGTGATCGCTGGAGACGTACATCGAGAGCATCTCTGATTGTTCGGTGGAGACGTTCCGTAAGACAATTCATTTGTGGGTGGTAGGCAGTGGTCAGCTTGTGCTACGTGACACAAGAGTGGAGGAGGTCGTCGACAACTTGAGACAAGAATGAGTGGCTACGGTCTGTAAGTAACTGTCGAGGTGCACCGTGGTGGAGAATGACGTCGTGGAGAAGAAAATCGGTGACGTCTGTTGCGCAACTAGTCGGCAACGCCTTCGTTATGGCGTAGCGTGTCGCTTTATACGTAGCGACGGCGATCCACTCATTCCCTCCATTGGTTCTCGGAAAAGAGGCAAGCAGGTGAAGGCCTACGCGAAAGAACGGTTCATAGGGAACTTTAGTTGGATAGAGTCGTCCTACAGGTGCCAGGGGAGGTTTCTTCCGGCACTGACACAATTCGCAAGTTGCGACATAACGACGCACAGAGCGGTGGAGATCCGGCCAGAAGAAAAGGCGTCGTATAGGCAAAGCCTCCAAGGTGTCCCGCCGTCGGAGAACGACGGATCGCAGATGAAGAGGAAGGACAAGGAGCAAGTCAGAGCCGTCAGGGTTGATATTGCCGCGGTAGATGATGCCGTCGTGCAGCACGAACATGCGGCATGTGCCGTTGGTGCTGCCAGAATGCACTCCGCCAATGATGAACTGTAAAGATGCGTCGAGTTGTTGTTCAGCGCGCATGTCGGTCATGTCAGTCAAAGCCATCACGCAGGTCACCGGATCATGCGCAGCAGGATAGGCAGGATACACGGGGTGACCAGAGAGGCAGTCAGCGTGCTTGTGCTAATGTCCAGACTTATAGTTGACAATAAATGAAAATTCCTGGAGCCGCAAAGCCCAGCGACCAAGCCGTCCTGTCGGGTCCCGGAGAGAAGACAGCCAGCAGAGTAGGCAGTGGTCTGTAACGACCGAAAACATGCGGCCGTACAGATAGAGCCGAAGCATGGCGGCTGCCCAAACTAAAGCCAAGCACTCCCGCTCGGTGATTGAGTAATTTCTCTCGGCAGGTGACAGCAGGCGGCTGGCGTAAGCTATCCCGCACTCGCTACCATTCTGTTGTTGGGCAAGATACCATGGCCGCTTGCGTCAGTGTGAACTGCGGTAGGTGGAGATGGATCAAAGTGGGCAAGTATGGGATGGGTGGTCAGAAACCCTATGAGAGCGGCGAACGCGTGAGCCTGCTCTGAGCCTCATGAGAATGACGTTCTCCTTTAGATCTGTCAAAGGCCGAGCAATGTAGGCGTTGTTTATAAGGAAACGGCGAAAGTAAGAACACATGCCGACGAAGCAGCGCACGTCAGAGGGAGAACATGGCACAGGAAAACTGCGTACGGTGCGAACTTTTTCCGGATCTGGTTGGGCACCGGATGCGTCAACGAGGTGTCCCAACACGGTAATCTGACGGCACCCGAATTCACACTTCGTGGAGTTCAGGTGGAGGCTGGCTTTTCGGAAGACCGCAAGAATGGCAGCGAGTCGGGTAAGGTGTCTGCCGAACGTGGGATAAAAAACAATAACGTCTTCAAGGTAACAGAGACAGGTGGTCAATTTGTAGCCGCGCAGAAGAGAGTCCATCATACGTTCAAATGTCGCAGGAGCATTGCACAAGCCAAAGAGCATTAATTTGACCTTATATAAGCCATCCAGCGTGATGAAGGCTGTCTTCTCGCGGTCTAGTTGATCAACTGAAATTTTCCAGCAGCCGGATCGAAGATACATGGACCAAAAGTATTTAGGTCCGTGCAAGAAGTCGAAGGCGTCATCGATGCCTGGTAGTGGCTAGACGTAGTTTCGCGTGATCTTGTTTAAGTGCAGATAAGGATGCAGAAACGCCAAGTACCATCTTTCGTTTTTACAAAGACGACAGGCGAAGCCCAAGAGCTGGCTGATGGCTCGATGACCCCTTTGCGGAGCATTTTGTCGAGTTCTGATTGGATGGCTCGACGTTCAGCATGCGATACACGATAGGGACGCTGACGAATAGGATTCGTCTTTCCAGTGTTTATACGGGTTATACGGGTTATACGGGTTATACGGTTTATACAACAATTGTTTGGCCTAAAGGCCTGTCACCGAAATCAAAGATGTCACTGTACGATTCGAGCAGGAGACGTACGTCCGGGGCCTCTACAGAGGCAAGGTCCGGTGGAATCATTTTCGCGAAGTCATCCGTTAAGGAACCAGACATGTGAGCTGCAATTGGCGCTAATGAACCACTCTCGGCATTCATACTGTAAATGTCATATTTGTAACCACTAGAAACACTGGCCAAGAACATGCCGACCGGAATCACTTGAGGGGACAGGCTGAAATTCAGAAGCGGTAGAACGACGTCGTTATTAGTAACTATGACAAGCGTTTGCGGAACAGCAACGTTCTTGGTCAAAAATACGTCGATGATGGGGCGCAGCATATATTCATCGTCAGGAACCTGTGGCTGGGCGGTCGATATGACCTAACTGCCTTGGGAGACAGACGCACATCGTGAAGCGAGCACAAGTGCGATGGGGTGGTGCTCGGAGGGTCGGCTAGTTGAGGCAGTTCTAACTGAAGAACGCCGGTCGCACAGTCGATGAGACCAGGATGAATGGATAAAAAGTCCAAGCCAAAGATAACGCCCTAAGGGCAGTTGTTGATCACAGCAAAGAGAACAGAAGTAGGGCGGTCGGCTATAATTAAGCGCGCAGTACACATTCCAAGAACAACCAGCACGCCGCCGTCGGCTACACGAGGCCCTCGGGCAGCTGCTGTGGTGACGACCTTCTGTAAACATCTACGAAGGCTAGCACTCATCACAGATACGTGAGCTCCAGTGTTGACGACTACTTGGAGAGGTACGCCGTCTATTTTAACGTCAAGACAGAAAATTTGCTGCGGTAGTAGGCAATGGAGCACCGCCTCCGAGGGCTGCATTTCTAAGTTTTCCGAAAGGGTGCGGCCAAAAGCCGCAGGGGACGAAAGGCGACGTGGATGCTGCGAACGGGAAGGCGGGCGACGTGATTACGGTGAACGAGACTGGTGCCCGCACGGCGATGGTGTGTGACTGTACCACGTGTTCCTAGCAGAGTTGTCGGCGCTGTTAGACTCGGCGGTGGGCGAAACATTGCGGGCGTTTCAAGAAAATGGCTCAGGTTGGTCGGCGTGCGAGGTGTTGAAGGCCACGAGTTGCAACAGTATCGGGCGACCAGACCAATGCGGCGACAGGTGAAACATATCGGCTGGTCGTGCACAGTTCTCCACTCAGTCGGGTTGCGATAACGCGGAGAGAAGCGTCGAAGTGGAGCGAAAATAGTAGATGGGCGTTTGTTAGCACTGGGTTTGGCGACAGCACACACAGACTGTAAACCAATGTTTTCAAGTTCTTGGCGAACGATGGCTTGTACGAGGGGAACTGAAGATATGGTAGCATCAAGGATACGTGAACAGAAAGCTGCGGGCAGCATCGCATCCATTTCACGTCTAACAATTCGCACCACGTCTCTGATGGCGATGCATGCTGCTGTGCTGGCTGAACTTCACACGTCGATGTTGCGGCAGTACTGGGAAGTCTGGCGAATGGTTGCAAGACGCATCGGCTTTTGGCCTGCTCGATTTGTCGGCACTCTTTAATGATAGCATCAACTGTAGAGCAGCTTTTGCACATGAGCAGATTAATGGCATCGTCGGCAATGCCCTGAAGCGCGTGCCCGTCCTTCTTGGTTTCTGTGATGTCGTGTCAGCTTTACGACAAAGTACCCGCCCATCCTGGATGTACTAGACATGGGAGTCCGTCGGGTATTGGGCACGGGAGGTCAGTTACTGCTTTGCGGCAATTTTGCGGCCGGCCGGTTTTCGAAACAATCCTGTCATCTTCTCTTTGCCTTGGTCCCAACTGTAAAACCACTCATCGCGGTTTCGTACCACACGTTTGCCGTGCCTCTTAGGTAGAACAACAGATCAGCTAGCATAAGCGTAGGGTCCCGTCTGTTGATTCCACTCACGCGTTGGTACATAACCATCCAGTCTTCAACGTTGGTGCCATTGGTCCCACAGAAACTTCCAGGATACTTGGACAGCAAAACCACAACCAAAATTCACAGTGACGCAGCTGGCGACAATGACGTTGGAGGCGGCAACGACGTTGATCCCGCGTGCACAGCTTCATTCGTGGTGCGGGTGGTGATGGGGGGGGGGGCGATGTCCACTGCAGAGCTCCGTTTCTAGCCGTGGTGTCCTGCACCTCTCTCCAATGTGTTGCGAGGATGTTGGGAGTATAGAAAGACAGTATTTACGATATATATACAGGTTGAGTCAGAGTAGTTAAAATGGCTGACCACCACCAACACGGAGCAGCCAGCGTCTCGCGATCCTCTTCTTCCTCTCTCTCCTTTCATGCTTTCATAACATTATTCTTGAAGTTTAATGAACGTTAGGAATTATGTTAGGTTGAATATTTTTCTACAAGAACGCTGATTTGTCGCCTGTAATCTGTGCAGCGCGTTATTGCCTGTATGACCCTATTATCGGAAGTTTTGAAAAGATGCCTTTTGTAAATTTTGATTTCAACAAAAATGCATTATGTTCCGTGAAAACAATATTGAGTCCTAAAGTAAGCATTGCGCGAAGCATCTGATTGTATTACGTATGCCTGTCGTGAGTACAGTACCCATACCTAAGGGGCCTCATTTCACAACTACATATCAAGTAGTCAAGTACTTAAGGAGCTGACAATGTCTGCCGTATGCGATACAACGCATTTTTATTCTACGGATTTCCTTCTCATCATCAGGGTTGCCTGTGATCAATTGACCTAGGTAAACGCACTCCTTGAAAGGCTCCAGAGGCTGACTGGCGATCCTCAACTCTTGTTCCCTTGCCCGGTTATTATTCATTATCTTTGCCTTCTGCCTATTAATCTTCAACCCCACTTTTACAATCTCTCTGTTAAGGTCTTCAATGTTTTGTTACAAGTCGTCTGCAGTGTTGCTGAATAGAACATTGTCATCGGTAAACTAAAGGCTGCTGACATATTAGCCATCGATCCTTGCTCCTAAGCCTTTCCAGTTTAATAGCATGAATATTTCTTCCAAGCACGCAGTAAATAGCATTGAAGAGATTGTGTCTCCTTGTCTGACCCCTTTCCTTATAGGTATCTTCCTACTTTCCTTGTGGAGAATTGAGGTAGCTGTGGAATCTCTGTAGATATTTTCCAGGATATTTGCGCCAGCGGTCTGTATTCCTTGAATACGTAATGTCTCTATGACTACTGATATCTCTAATGAATCAAATGTCCTCTTGTGATCTATGAAAGCCATATATAAAGACTGATTGTACTAAGCGGATTCTCGGTCACCTGATTGATGACATGGATGTGATCCACTGTAGAGTGTCGGTTCCTAGAACCTGCCTGTTTCTTTGGTAAAGTTCAGTCTTGCCCTTATTGTACTGCAAATTATCTTGGCGAACATTTCATGTAACAGTGGGAGTAAGCTAAGGGCCTATTTTTTCAATTCTTTAACATCTCCCCTTTTGTGGATTAGAATAATGTTTACATTATTCCAGCTTTCTTGGATCCTTGCAGTCGATAGACACTTCGTATTGAGAGCCGCCAGTTTTCTAAGCGTTATGCCCCCTCCATCTTTGGTTTAATTGACTCGTATTCCACCTTCTCCTGCCACTCTTCCATGTTTCGCGTCTAACAAGCCCCTTCTGACTTCATCGCTAGTTATAGGAGGAGTTTCTGTATCCAGTTCATTACTGTTTTAAATGGTGTTATCCTGAGTCCTCTGGGTACTGTACAGGTCCCTATAGTACTCTTCCGCAGCTTTTACTATTTCTTTGAGATTACTGATGATATTACCCTGCTTATATTTCAGCGCACACATCTTGTTTATCCTATGCCAAGTTTCCTGCTCATTGATTAATGGCTTCGCCAATTTCTTACGGTTTCTTCAGTCTTTCTCATGTTATTATTTCGAATATCACATATGTTCACCTTGTTGATCAGTTTTAAAAGCTCCGCGAATTCTATTTTATCTCATGAGTTGGACAATTTCATTCTTCTCGCTTATTAGGTCCGTTGTCACTTGGGAGAGCTTGCCTTCTGGTTGCCTTGGTGCTTTTCCTCCCACTTCAACTGCTGCCTCTGAAGCCATCCTAGTTATGGTTTCATTCATTACCTGTGTGCCATCTTCATCTCTTTGTTTTAAGGCTGCATGTTTGCTTACAACCACCAGCCTGAGTTTATCTCCTTTTACCCTTACTGCCTCTAGGTTGACCTGTTTCTTCTTGACCAATTTTACTCTTTCTCTCTTCAAATTGATGTGAATCCTAGCTCTCACTAACCATCACTGAACTTTACCGTACTTATCACTTCTACGTCCTGCACTATCCTGTAATCGGCAGAAATTATGAAATCATTTTCATTTCTTGTTTCCCTATTAGGGCTTTTCCAGGTACACTTTCTGTTGCTACGCTTCTTGAAAAAGGTGTTCATTATTCTCAGCTTATTCCTTTCTGCGAATTCTACCAGGGTCCATCCTCTAGCGTCCCTAAAAAAGACGCCGTAGTTGCAAATTGCTTGTTCACCAGCCTGATTTTCCCCTATTTTGCATTGAAGACTCCCATTACTACGATATACTGAGTTGGCACTTTTCTCATCGCAAATTTAGCATATTGATAAAACTGCTCTTCTTTATCATCATCGTCACTGGATTTTGGAGCGTCGGGTTGTACTACCTTTAATCTATACGTCTTATTGAGTTTGATCACGACTACTGCTAACCTCTCAATAATGCTGTAGAATTCGTCAATGTTGCCCGCTAAGTTCTTATCGATTAGAAATCCTACCCGCTATTGCTTCTTATGTTGGAGACCTCTATAGCACAGGACATGGCCATTATTCAGCACTGTATAAGCCTCACCAGTTCTGATCTCGCTAAGACCAACGATATTCCAAACAATATCTGATAGTTCCTCAAAGAGTCCTGCTAAGCTAGCCTCACTTGACAGAGTTCAGCTGTTAAAGGTTGCCAGGGTCGGTTTCCATTGGTGGCCTGTCCGGGTCCAGAGATTCTTAGCACCCTCTGCTGCGTTAGAGGTCTGACCGACACCTTGGTTAGGTGCTCCGTAGCTGCTGGAGACTGAGGGCCACTTGGTAATAGTAGGAATCATGAGTGAGGGGGTGGCGGAATACTTAACCAGGGAGGCCAATTCCTGTTCTGGTGACGGATTGTCTTTGCTGAAGCTTCGTGGGCCTTCCTAATTCGGTTGTATCAGGATTTGTATAGCCCCACTCGCTCTCGGCATCTTTTTCCGGTGTCAGGCATCACTCCAAGCCTGCAGATGTAGTGCATTGGAGGAGCTCGAAGTCAGGCACAGGGTCGTTAGATGGTTTAAATAAAGAGGATTCGAACTTTCGACTATAGCAACCGAGCATTCGACATAACTCAGTCATGTAATCCAGCAGGCGGCGAGGCTGCCCTAGTGCCCAAAAGTAATGCCCAGAGAGTCCTACATGCCTAAGAGATCCATTGACTTGTCCGCCCTCTGCACAATCTCACGCGCGCATGCAGCGTCGTTATATTTCAAGCGATCTTGTAAGGCACCTAAAACTTGTGTGAAAAAAGTAAAAAAAAAACAGAAAAGTTTTCAGCGCTTACCGAGAAGCCCTGAGCCGCGTATCGCCCGCTTGATGTGGTGCCTGCCTGCCGTTTGCCGTCCGAAATTTGCGCGCCTGGGTAAAAACTAAGATTGGCTAGATGAGCCGCGCTAAACAATACAGCTATGAGCCTCTCGCAAAATTGACTACCTTGAGAGTTCCTAGGAGACTTCGTGCTTTCTACAGGTTTGGACAGAGCTTATACTAGAGCTAATTAGAAGGGATAAATGGGGTTTTACTGGCCCCGTAATTTTACGGTAACGCTGCGGGCCCACACGCTAAGAAGACACGCATGCTATGCTTCACTCAACCAACAATAGTGTCGTGCTTGGTCAATCAGACATGGTTTGTACATTCCGCGCGTGGAAGCAATAGACGGCAATGCTACCGCTGCGTACGCGAATAATGGACATGTATTATATTCAGTGACAGTGGCCCCTTTAAGCTTTCAATATACTTGACCACAGCACTAACCTGTGCTGCGGCGAAACTGACCTTAAGAATCTGGAAGAACCACAACCGAGCCGAAACACGCTTATCAAGAGTGATGACTGTATCCTTCTGGCATTTCGAGGTGACGCCAAAGGCGGGGCTTGATAGGCTTAGCTGTTGACATACACTCATTATCTTTGTAGCAACGTGCGAAAGCAAAGTTGCTTCTGCACCACTAAATTTACGGACCGCTATCTTCATACTCAATGTAAAATGCAGGGACATTACACAATGGCGACAGATCAAATGGGAACATAATACTTAGTAGACAATGAGAGTTAGGTGAAGACCGCAAAAAAGCGGCAGTGTGGAACTCGTAAACGATGTTCCACTGCATTCTCTCAATACCATCATGTTCACTATAGTTAGCTGCCTGTTTGTAGTATGAGTTGTATACATAATAAATTCTTTCTTATTGTGCATGTGGTCGTCGTGCATTCTTTTCTCGAACTTGAGCCAAATAATGTTGGTGAGCATGCGTGCACTAACCACAATGCACAGAGTGTTGAGGCGTAGCGCTGTTGGCACCCCATCCCAATGCCGTAGCGGCTGATTTAATATTAATTCAATATGCCGAATAGTAGGTAAAGTTGGAAAATACTTGTTGGCTTATGCCTCAGGCGTGAAGGAAAAAGACAGCTGACCCAAATCGATGCCGCAATAGAATTTCGAGCCATGGCGTGGCTTCACGTGCCGCATCCAGGAGGCGTGTTTATTTTCATCTCATACAGGCGCACACTCTCCTGGTTCTAGGCGGCGTGTAAGAGAGGGTGCCGCATGCTGTATTTATCTCTACAAGTGCTAAAATTATATATAGCCTGAAGTATACTCCAATATCTTAGCGTCTTATGAATGCCGGTTTCTAGCTGCTTTCAGCCGCACAAAGTGGGCAATTTAGGAGTGCTTTCGGTGAGGATCCGAAACAGCTAATCCATTCTAGATATTCCATGAATGCAAAATTACGTATGGACGGCTTCTGTTAACCCGTCAATCCAATACATGTAAATACAAAAAATGCTTACTGTATATCTAAACGTTCAAGACACATCGAGAGCAAGCATAATCAATCAAAAGAAAAAAGTACTTTGCAGAAACATTTTCAGTAGGGAGAAAACCGCAAACAGAAAACTGGAAGTGGGCTTCACACCAAAACTCCTACGGTTTCGCGTGGAATATTTACAGACAGCTGTAGTCATACGTGAACTGCATATGTATATTTAGTTTGGTTTACTCCAAGTGTGTGACATCACTGCAGGCAGAGATCTTACATCACTGTGCCTCCTCTGCACGTACTTTCAAAATCAACAAGCATGGTGTCACGAGAACACAAGCTAATATGCATATATGTGACCCGATGAACGCGGAAACTTGCTGTCAAAACACTCGAGTGAGGAAGCGCGGCGGCAGCAGCGAGTGAATTGACCTTCGTGCTGTCTCTCGCATCCCAACGCGAACTGAGCCGCGAAAACACAGCGCAAGGCGGATTCTGTGCCCGTCTCAGAGGGATTTAAAAAATTGGAGGACGCTTAAGCTTCGCGTTCAAGAGTGCAACGAGATAGCGTTATCGCACCGCGTTCGCACCACCCGCAAACACAGCCGGGCCGCGATGCGCCATGAAGGCAGACGCGATCATGGGGCGAGTGGCGCCCCACGTGTCGGGGCAGCGCCGTACATTGCGAGGAAGGGGTCTTCTGTGTGTGCCGCAAGATGACTCTGCGTGTGCGCAGAAGAAATGTAGCGGAAACGTACTTCGCTACTCGTGTATCTGCGACTTCTGTAATTTACATGCTCATAATTAGCGATATGCACCGCACTATAACTTTCTGCGGCGCGTTTCTAAGGCAACACCACATTCACTGGAGTCGCTTTTGTCCCGCTTCGACCCATCGAACTCGTGGCTGAGCGGTAGCGTCTCCGTCTCACACTCCGGACACTCTGGTTCGATTCCCACGCAGCCGATCTTGAAAGTTGTTTTTTATTTATGAATTGCCTTCCGGGATTTCTCGCTCATGGCCAACGCCGCCAACACTGCGACACCAGCTTCTTAACGTTTTCGCGTTAAAATACAGCGACCCGGGAGGCCGTGCGCGCCAGCCCGGGCCGCCCGCAGTAGAACGCGCCCCCCCACATCCGACCGTTCCTTCCAGCGTTGCGCTCGACGGAAGACGGCGCGCTCCCTCCTTTGCGACCGCGAGATTGAGCCGCAATCGCCACCTCACCCTCGCACGCTTTCAGTAGCGCATACGTCGCGCGGCGAAAATTTCATGGCCCTTGGACATTACGCGGAGTCTCACTGTGACGCAGTCGGCAGGAATGCGCCTGCAGTGTCCCTACAATTGCTATCGCAATAATAATTACCTGATCTGTGTTCGTCAAAGCGCGAATTACAGATTGTCGCGTGGACCCCGCAACAGCCACGTGCAGGATTGTGTTGCCATAAATATTACATTTTAGCAGGCTCTAAACCTGCTGCGCAATACTTAAGGTTCATTTTTATTGTGCCCGGAAATTCGTGTTGAAACCATGTTACTGAAACCACGCTTTTCTCATTCGAAAATATCTGAAGAACAAGCTTGCGGTGTCTTTCTATGTGCTTGGTGCGCCATGATGAAAAAGAATTGGTGACCTCCTTATAATCATTGTTTCAGTGCTAATTAGGAAAATATCATAAATTGCTTCATCACTTGCTTACGGTCTTACTTGATGGAGTGGTGCTTTCAACAAGCAATTTCCACATTTCCAACCTTTGTTTTAGGTAATCCCGTAGCTTCATCATAGATTCTTACATAAAAGTGTGCGTTAAAGGAGTGAGTGAGTGAAGAAACTTCGTTGTGGATGCCGGCAGAACGGTTAGCCCTCCCCTGTGAGGGAGGCGTCACCATGACGCGGCCATGACGTCTTCGCGTCGTGTGGCGCCTCTACTTCGGCCGCGGCCGCACTGCTTCCTTTGGTCGACCGCGTCTGCCCGTCTTTTGGAGTGGCAGCCTCCCTCCGGTGTCGCTCGGTCGTTGCCTTTCGAGGGCCGCCGACATCTGCTGGACGGCCTGGGCTTGGACATCCTGATCATAGCACCTTGTTGCGGCCTAGAGCCGCGGCGGGATCGTTGCTATCGTTGCAGCTTCGTGCGGATTTTCGGCACAGTCCCAAACGATGTTAGCTGCAGTGGCTCTTTCCTTTTGGCACACACCAACACAGGTCACTGATATAAACACTTAGACACACGTGCCTCATCAGCACCGGGGTGAATAACGACGCCGTTTGAAGTTGTCGATATAGAACCCCTTTCTTACGGGTCAAGCCCGGATGAGGTAGCGGCATAGTCCTTCGCTCTAGTCTGTACCACTTCACAATCTCGTTGTAGAAAGTAATTCGCTTTGCCACCACCACGACCACAGTAGCAGCGCAGTATGTTTTTTTTTCTGCATACGGAAACTTTTTTCTCTTTTGTTTAGCTTTTGCTATCACAGCAATGCAACGTGGCTAAGCAGAAGGTAAAGTAATACATCGAAAGAAAGAAAAGAACAAGGACGGGATGTGTACACAGGGCTGGTGCTACTGGCGCTAACAGCTTGAAGATAAATTTGAGGGACTTCTGACCAATATGTTTTCGCACCATATCAAAGGTTTGCACTGAAAGCAATTGGGAAAACGAAGTCGATATCTCAATTCCATCATCAGCTCAAGGGAGAGGGGAGCGGAGAGGCGTCTGTGCTAGCTCGCTCGTTCATTCGTCGGTTGGATCGGACTACTCAGTTTTCCAAGCATCGTCGGTGTTTTCTGCCTAGTATTAGCTCTTCTTGCCCATAGTGTCGATGTGCTCATTTCCTAACCTTCTATTTGAGCAAGGTACCTTAGTTTCTTTTATAATATTTCTGAAAATTGAGTCAACGCAGTTTTGTTTTTTTTTCTTCTTCTTTTTTCTTTTGCCAAAACTAATCACATAAGCCATCCTGGTAATAACTCGAACCATTGACCATACTTCACAGGCTTTTTATTCCTCTCAAACCACTCTGCGATATGCTTTGCGGTCACCTCTTCGACCGCCTCCCTGTTGCCACAGTGGCGAATGGAAAACGAAAAATACGGTGATCTACCTATAGTAATTTTGCCCAGAGGTCTGTTTATTGCACCACATCAAAATGCAGGAAAGCAAATAAAGCCCAATGCTCTGCCGCCGCCTTGTTGAAAACGGGTCAGGAAGGACGCAGGTGTAAGTCGCCTTTTTTGCGTCATGCTTTTGCGAATGAGTTTGGAAGCTGTCTGTGTTCTTGATTTAGAGCATGCTAACATGCTTCAAAATGCCAAAACCTGAGCTTTCAAACAGGGCAGTGAAGACGTGTTTCTTTAGTCGCGGTGTATTACTAACTGCGTTGACCATGACTTGATGTGTGACACGCGCAGTTTAAATCAACAATGAAATATATTACAAGATAACCATTTCGATGATTAACCTCTTATAATACGAATAGCTTTATTCCCACAAAGCCTGGTAGAAAAAAAAGCTAGGGCGACATGCGCAATCAACACAAGAAAAATATACCACTCGATCTTTTACTGATAAGAAGTATGAAGATTTTGAAGCCGAAATAAAGAAAGTTTTTTAAGCAAACAAGCAACTCAAAAAGGAAAAGATAGATCTCAGGAAACGATGCGACACGCCTGCTGCGCCGGTCATGGGACATGATGGGCGCTTGATACAATACGAACAATAGTCGCGTTATGCCAACACTGAAGTAAATTTATTAGTTGAAGCAGGCGGCTTGACTGAGATAATGTGAAAGATTTGTGACACAATCTCTGAAGACATTACCAACGCAGATATTGAAATATGCCAGAGAGTTGCCGTCCCTGTTAACCGGTCAGCAAAGAACTTGTTAGATCAATTCGCTTGCCAACAAAAGCGGTGTGCTGTTCTCGACATGGCCACAAAAAATAGATTATCGTGTCAGAATATTCTCGTCAGGCGTATCGCTGTCAAGCTTCCGTCGTTTTAGGCCGACTCGCCCGAGGTATGGTTCGCCCTAGTCGAGGCCCAGTTCTCCCTCGCGCACATCACGCAAGCCCGCTACGATGATGTCGCAGCCAACCACGATGCCCGCTGCGCCAACGAGGCCCGGGATACCCTTGCCAACCCACCAACGGCCAAACTTTACGATCACCTCAAGACTGAACTCATCCGCCGCCTTTCACTCTCGGAACACCAGAAGGTGCGACAACTTCAGCCCGCAGAACCTGCCGAGCGCAAGCCTTCGCAGCTCCTCCACCCCATGCGTGCTCTCGCGGGCAACATGGAAGTCTAGGATTCCTTACTGCGAGCCCTTTGGCTTCAACGCCTTCCACCGCACGTCCAGGCAACTCTGGAGGCTCAGCATACGCTACCTCTCGACCAACTTGCCGCTATTGCTGATTGCATCATCGAGGTCTCTGCCGCAGTTGTCGCCCACCGTCCAGACTGTCGCCGAACCGCTGAACACCACAGAGCTTGCGCACCGTATCGACGATATCAATCGACCGCTCAGCTCTATTCAACGACGCCTGGATCAACACTTGCCGACGCGCCACTCGCAAAGCCGTGACCGTAACACCACCCCGTCTCAGCAGCCTGAAGACGACGACCGGTGCTACTACCATCGATTCTTCGGGGACAGAGCACGAAAATGTCGACCACCCTGCTCCGCTGAACCTGGAGGCCGTCGCATCTTCGTCACCGACCAAATTACAAAGCAGCGGTTCCTTGTAGACAGCGGTTCCGACATTTGCTGCTACCCGCGAGCCCATCTTCAAGGTACCCGTCCTCCTACGTCATTCTAGCTGAGCGCAGCAAAGCGGCCCACAATCAAGACTTACGGCTGGCTCCGCCGGTACGTCGGGCTTAAAAGCCTACGTCATGCCTTCATTGGAATTTTGTCATCGCCGACATCATCGAGCCAATCATCGGCTCAGACATTTTGGCGCACTACAACCTCCTTCCTGGAGGCTTACGAAAAGACCTAGAGGCTTACGAAAAGGGTTCTACTTAAATTGAGGACGTCGCAACTAGCTATAGAAAGAAGAATGAAGGGTGTAACGGTAAGGGATAAGAAAAGAGCTGATTGGGTTTGGGAACAAAGGCGAGTTAATGACATCTTAGTTGAAATCAAGAAAAAGAAATCGGCATGGGCAGGACAAGTAATGAGGAGGAAAGATAACCGATGGTCATTAAGGGTTACGGACTGGATCCCAAGGGAAGGGAAGCGTAGCAGGGGGCGGCAGAAAGTCAGGTGGACGGATGAGATTAAGAAGTTTGCAGGGACGGCATGGCCACAATTAGTGCATGACCGGGGTTGTTGGAGAAGTATGGGAGAGGCCTTTGCCCTGCAGTGGGCGTAACCAGGCTGATGATGATGATGATGACCTAGCGATAACCGGGGTAGTTGGAGAATAATAATAATAATATTTGGGGTTTTACGTGCCAAAACCACTTTCTGATTACGAGGCACGCCGTAGTGGAGGACTCCAGAAATTTTGGCCACCTGGGGTTCTTTAACGTGCACCTAAATCTAAGCACAGGGGTGTTTTCGCATTTCGCCCCCATCGAAATGCGACCGCCGTGGCCGGGATGTAGTTGGAGAAGTATGGGAGGGGCCTTTGCCCTGCAGTGGGCATAACAAGACTGATGATGATGATGATTATTATTATTCTCCTTTTGTTCTGCTGCCACAACTGTCTCATCGATGCGACAACGTACATTCTTCGCCAGGACAGCGAATGACTACCCACCAGCTAAGCATCAAAGTACTCTGTGTTGAAAATCATTCACCGCACCATACTCACCGAATTTCCCGGTTTGACGCGCCCTAGTGGGTTAGTGCACCACTGTGCACTACATCCTGACAATCCCAGGCCCCCCGGTTTTCTGCGTCAGCTGTCGCCTTGGCCCGGACCGCATGCGCATAGCGAAAGAAGAGTTCGAAGCCATGCTCCTTGAGGGAATCGCCCGTCGCTCCGATGGCCCATGGGCCTCGCCACTTCACCTTGTCCCGAAGAAGACCGAAGGCTGGCGGCCCTGTGGGGACTGCCGTGCCCTCAACGCCCGCACCCTTCCGGACAGGTACCCCGTTCACCACATACAGTACTTCGCCCATCGCATTTATGGCTGCCACGTTTTTCCGTGCTAGACTTAGTGATGGCCTACACGCAGATACCCGTCAATCCGGACAACGTCCTGAAAACTGCTATCATTACGCCTTTCGGCTTGTTCGAGTTTCTCTGCATGAGCTTTGGCCTGAGGAGCGCTGGACGAACCTTTCAAGGCTTCATCGACGAAGTCTTCCGCAGCCTCGACTTCTGCTTCGTCTATCTTGACGAGATATTCGTCTTTTCCCGTAACGTCGCCGAACATCACAGGCACCTTCTTCTAATTTTCCAATGCCTCCACGACCACAACCTACTCTTCAATGTCCCAAAGAGCACGCTCGGTGCTTCAGTCGTCAAATTCCTCAGCCATGAAGCTTCATGAGAGGGAACTCGACCTTTGCCTCAACGCATCTCAGACCTGAAAAATTACCCTCGACCCGCCACCGCTAAAGACCTTCGCCGTTTCCTCGGCATGCTGAACTTTTACAGGCGTTTCTTGCCACACGCAGCCGCCTACCAGTCTCCCCACCTGCTGCCTTGGCTGGTCTACGAGGAAACCAACCAATCACATGGACGCCGGATTTAATGCAACTTCACGAAGAATGCAAAGCTGCTGTCTGTACCACCACACTTCTCTCCCATCCCGTGCCAGACGCTCCCTTGGGGCTTTTTACGGACGCCTCTAGCTTCGCCGTCGGCGCCGCTCTTATGCAACGCGTAGACAACACCTGGCATCCCTTGGCGTTCTTGTCGAAGAAACTCTCAGCTCGGAAAACGACCCCTTCTGTGGCCAGTCCCACCGGCGAAACCACTACCCCCGCCCCGTGGAGTTCGCCAGCTTATTACAGAGAACTTCCGGCAATATACAAAGCAGTTCAACAATTTCGCCACATTCTCGAAGCACAGCACTGCACTATCTATGCCGACCATAAACCTCTGACCTACGCCTTCTGTCGACGCCCCAACAAACTTCCGCCGGTCCAGCAGAACCAGTTCTCGTTCATTGCCCAGTTTACCACCGACATCCAACATGTCAGCAGGAAGGACAACGTGGTCGCCGACGTGCTTTCACGTGTGGCAGCTATCAGCTCTTCCCAGATAACAGCTGACGTCCTCGTCGAGGCTCAGACAATGGACGTTGAACTGCAGGAGCTTGTTAAGGGCGGGTCCTCACTGGAGCTGGAACAAGTCCCCATACCTGGATCGACAACGACTATCTACTGCGACATGTTAACAGCCCGAAGCAGGCCTTACGTGCCCCTTTCCCGTCACCATGGCCTCTTCAATCAGCTGCATAATCTCAGCCATCCTGGCATACGCACCTCTAAATGCCTCGTGGCCGACTGCTATGTCTGGCCCTCCATGCAGCGGGATTACCGCACCTGGGCGCGCTCTTGCATTCAGTGCCAGCGCGCTAATGTCACCAGGCATGTTATTTCACCACTCGGAGCATTCCCTCAGCCCACCAGTCGGTTTCAAGACGTCCACCTTGATATCATAGGGCCCTTTCCCCCAGCTTGACCCTATCGCTACTGCCTCACCGCCATCGATCGGTATACTCGATGGCCTGAGGCACGGCCCCTCGAGGGAATCACCGCGGAAGATGTCGCCTCGGCCATCTTCGCCGGCTGGATTGCTCGCTGCGGGCCCCCTCTCCGCGTCACCACCGACCAAGAACGACAGTTCGAATCTCAACTTTTCAGGCTCCTCGGGCTGACCACCGGGTTTGAACGCTCGAGGACCACCAGCTACTACCCCTGCGCCAACGGTATGATAGAATGCTTCCCCCGACAGTTCAAAGCAGCCATCATGTGCCACCCGAACTCAACCTGGCTCGAAGACATCCCAGCGTGTCGCCCTAGGTCTTCGCGCCACCTTCAAGCCGGACATTCAGGCTACACCCGCAGAGCTCGTCTACGGGGAACCAGTACGTCTCCCAGGCGACTTTCTTCCTGCGCCGCCATCCACCACCGCGACGTCAGATCCCAGCTATTTCGTCGCCCGGCTCCTACGCATCATCGCTACCCTCCACCCGTAACCTGCAGCTCACCACTGTAAGACTGGCTCTTTCGTCTTCAAGGATCTGGCAACGTGCACGCACACTTTTCTCCGCGACGACAACGTCCACAGGCCTTTCCAGCCACTTTACAGCGGACCGTACCCAGTTCTCCGTCGCGACGACAAAATCTTCACCCTGCGCGTTAACGGGAACGACTTCCGCGCTTCCATCGACCGGCTGAAGCCAGCCTACATCAATTCCGCCGAACTAGAAAATACCAGTACACCCACAGGCGTCCGTCCACGACCGCCGACATTGCCGCCTGCTTCTGTAACTACGTGCTATCGACGTCGGGTACGCTGCACAGATTTTTACTAGCCCTGAGGGCTCTCTACTCCACAGCGGGGTGATGTGGCGACACACTCTGCGCATATTTGCGCGCAGCCTCCTCCTTGTTATCATCCAGCCCAGTGTGACACGGCTACACGCTGGACTGCGTTACCGATAAAACACGGCGCCACAGCTTCGTCACCCGAGGTATGCGTCACCGACGGTGGCTACAAAAACAGGCTGCCCAGCTGGGAAGAGTCGCCTTTCTCCTTTCGCTAACGAGACGAGCGTAGCGTTTGTATGCTCGTCCGCTGCAACCGCTAACAGAATAAACAGTTACGTTTTTATTTTGGTATTCGCCCTTCAGCAGACACAACATCTCAAACATGAATTGCCGCTCGGTCAACAGTAAAACTCACGAGCTGCAGTGGCTATTTGACGCCGTCAATTTTGATTTAACGTTATGTTTCGTGAGACTTGGTATGGCAGTGAATCAAGTTATGTTATAGTACAATACTATACGCACTTCGCGCAAAACAAATGTGGGCGCTGAGGGGGCAGGTTGTCACTGCAGGTCTTAAGAACTCTGGGGATTATGGAAAAGAAGAACTTCACCTTGTCTAGCCCAGACGTTCAAACGTTAACAGTTGAAGATGCAGATATTTTTTTTTCTGTGCTGTGCTGCCTGCCGGTCCGTGACACAGAAAAATACTTTAGCCTTGAGCGGGTCTCCTAGATAGCGTGTCAAGAAATCAGCTTCGTTTGCTTCTTTCTGGTGACGCTCACACTGATGTACAAGCTGTATCACCGTCACATAAAGACTTTGTACCATCGTTGAATGCTCACGGTTTTTCTAATTTTATCAATGCCCTACGCGTGGTGCATACTAAAGATCCACAGTGATAGACATTAAAATCACTAATGTTGACGGCAGAGCGACTTCCGGTTCAATATTGTCTGACATCAACGATCACCTTCATATATTTGGCTTTACTTTTATATGTGCAGCCCCCATCAAACACCTAACAGAAACACTTTGCAGTGTAAAACACTTTGCCGTATAAACGAATCGATGCAATTACTTTAGATTGTTTTCGAACGGCAGTTACTGCACTTGAATGGCGTAACGTGTTGTGTTTGAACGACGTAGAAGATTCGCACAACGCATTTATTACAGAAAATAAACTTGTGTATAAGAAATACTCCCCATTACAACGCACTCGAAAACAAAAGCCAGAACTCTTGGATCACGTGCGAATTGATGGCGCGAATTAAAAACCAATGATTAACTGTTCGCTCCATTTTTGAAATCGAGAACTTTTAAAGTTGCAGCCGTACAAAAAATATCGCAACGAGTTATGCCGTGAGCTCAAACTACCGATGTGCAATATTTTAAGAAGGCATTTTCACATTTACCTAACAAAAGTCTGAGGAACCAATCATCATCATCATCATCATCATCATTTATTTACGCGCAAAGGCCCCTGTGGTGTATTACATAAGGGGGGAGCATACATAAGAAAAAGAAACGTTGAAACAGTCATGACTGAAGTAAAAAAGAATAACAATAACCTTCAGAAGGGTAAAGAATGTGTAATGAAATGACAGTCAGACAAAGCAATAACCAATGCACGATGCAGTAAAAATAGGTCAAATACCATAAGTATCAATACTCCGAAGGTTGTTGAGTATGTTTCGAAACTTCGTAGCATTACGTTTGATTACCACGCGGTTGGGTAAACTATTGCATTTTGCAAGAGCTACTGGCAAGAAAGAGTTATCGAAGGATTTAGTAGAGCCGTGAAGACGTTGAAGACTGAGGCTGTTTGAGAGGCAACGTGAAGTACGGTTTGGTGGCAAAAGAAGCGTGTCGCGTAAATGTGGGAAATTGAAATAGAGCTTTTGAAAGTGGCATAAGCGTGAGATTTTTCGGCGATGTGCTAATCATTGGATGTAAAAGGATGATTTGGTGTTTCTAACACTCAGACCGATAGCCATACTGGGATGTAATAAACGCGGCTGAGCAGTTTTCGACGGCTTCCGGTAGCTCAACAGGGTACGCTTGATGGTGATTCCATATTGCCGACGCGAACTCCAGTTTACTGCGGATAAGTGTCTCATGTGCTAGTTGACAGATCACGGGGGCTGATGACGACAGTGACCATCTTATGAATCCCATGGATTGATTATTAGCAGTAACCAGATTTTCGATATGTTCTCACCATGTAAGCTTGCTAGTGAAGATGATAGCAAGATACTGTATGATTGAACCAGCTCAATAGGAAGGGAATGCAAAGAGTATGACATGAGAGAGTGTTTCCGCGATACGCGCATGAACTTACATTTTTGACGTTTAGCTGCATGAGCCACTCTCTGCACCACTTTTTAATTGTAGTGAGGTCACGCTGTAAAAGGAACTGATCATTGTATGAGTTTATACGGAGGTAAAACGCGCAGTCATCAGCAAGGAGCCGGATGGATGACGAAATACCAGAAGGGAGGTCATTAATGAAATTAAAAATAAAAGGGGGGCAAGGACTGAACATTGCAGTACTCCAGATGACACTTCGCTGACTGTAGAGTGACGGTGTCCAATCACTGTAAACTGCCAATTCAATGTTAATTGCCAATTGCCAATTAGGAAGCACCGGATCCAGGACGTGATTAGAGGATTGAGACATCAGCTGTTTACTTTGATCATTAGTCGTTCGTGAGGTACACGGTCAAAAGCTTTCGAAAAGCCTAGGTAAATTCCGTCTGTTTGGAAAAGACAATCAAGGTTTAAATGGCGTTCAGTAGTGAAATCGAAGAGTTGAGTTTCACATGAGTGACCTGGTCGGAAGCCATGCTCGTTACAGAAAACGAAAAAGAGCTTCAAGATGAGAGGAAACATAAGAATAAATTATATGTTCAAGAAATTTGCAGGCAATACAGGTGAGTGATATCGGGCGATAGTTCGAGCGATCAGTTCTATCGCCGCTTTTGAAAACTGGGAAACCTTGCCTAACTTCCAGTCGTAAGGAATGGTACTGGTAGTTATGGACTGCGAAAATATGATTTCTAGAAATTTACTAGTAAGCACCTTAGTGCTTTTGACGACTTTAGCGTGAATGTTATCTGGACCGGGAGCACTGGAGACTTTAATTTTATCGACCAGGGCGAAAATGCCCTCACATGTGGCGTCAATTGAAGTCATGCGGAAAAGTTGCAGTCAGGAAGGGTACTTCTAGATAAGGCGGGTTTTTGAGTGAAAACAGAAGAAAAATAAGAATTCATGACATAGGATCGATGATTGGTTGGGACAGGTGATCCATCAGGAAATCACAAAGTTATGTTGTGTGAAACACTGTGGTTTGTAAGTGGAAGTTTCTAAAATTTCTGTGGGTTTTCGCGAAGGATACTAAGAAAGTCAATAGAAAAAAGATCTTCTTTGATTGCCTCAACAAATTATTGTACTGGCGGAGGCATGCGAAATAGTTTACCCATTTGGAATTGCAGTCCGAGAGTTTAGCTGCCCAGAAAAAGCGCTTCTTTTTGTTTATGAGCATCCTAAGGGTGTTGGCTAACCAAGGTTTATTGACACCGCCCCGAATATGGACAAGTGGCACATAGTCCTCTACAAGAGATTATATCTTCTGTTCATAAAGTAGGCAATTGCTCTCTACACTTCACGAAGAAGCGCACTACATAAAGACAAAAGAAAGCATCTAATTTCTGATTTACTTTGGAGAAGTCTGCTTTGTTGTAATCGCGGATATATTTTGTTGAAGGCTGACTGGTTGGCACCTGAAAGGTGAGGTCAAATAAAACCATCTTGTGATCACTCAGGCCACCAATACACATTAACAATTGAACAACATTGGGTATGGGAACCAAAACTAACTCAAGAATATCAGCACCGGGAGTCGGCGTAGACACCATTTGTGTGCAGTTAACGGTTAGAACAAAATCAAGACATTCTTTAGATAGCTGAGAAGATGCTGTCATCTTATCCCAGTTAATATCACTGCAAAGGATTAGCTGCTTTTGGGAAATGTAGCAAATAAATACAAAAGGCAGTTGTGTAGTTCTTGCGTAAAAGATGTATCGCAGTCGGGCGCACGGCGGCACGCGATAATGATATTTGAACAAAAACAAAAAGACACTTTAACGCAAAGACTATCTTGTTCGTTGTTGATTGGTACAGCGGAGGAGGACAGATAACATTTAATCAGTAAGAGAACCCCTCCCCCCCGGCGACCAACACTGTCAATTCTGAAGGCGTTGAACACCGTCACTGAAGAAAAGTTATTGCGGGCCTATATCAGTAGTAAGCCACGACTCAAAATATTGTAATGTCGGCGGAACTGTCATCAACAACGGCTTCTATTAAGTCTTTTTTAGGAAGATAGTTTCGTACGTTTCCCAGAAGGAATGAAATACTGTCGTATATTGGGACTTTAGGCTGGTGTGAATGTGGCCATGTAGAGTGGCAGGATAACAGCGAGCGAGTTTGCGGTGGACGCTAGGACTTTAGTTTTCTAACGGTAACAGTGGCGGAGTCTTAAATGAATAATTTGTTGTTCATTCCTAGCTTGTAGTACGAATCTTAAAGGAAGTGGACCGAGCGTCTTGCGCATGTGCAAAAAGTGTTTGGTGGGCTATTCTAACACGTGCCGAGGAATCTTCGAGAACTGCAAAGAGTGTATCCTACAGCTTTAGTGTTGCAGAAAGAATTGATCTTTTATCCGTAATTGGCAATTATCGGACGGTTCTTCCAACCTGGTAACGCCCTAGTCTATGCGCCCTTTCAATATTACTGCTGTTAATAGTAATGGCTAGCTTATCAGCAAAAAATGAGACAACATGCGACACGGATCGCGTCCAGCTCTCCCCATTCTCATCCGGAATTCCGAAAGGTTGCAGATTTGACCGGCGCTGACGGTTTTCTGAGTCGTCACACTTCTCGGCTAAGGCCTTTATTTCAGAATTAAGTATGGCAATTTCAGCATATGGGGAGGAAACTGACTCTGAAGCGGCGTAACGGTTAATTTCAGCAAGTTTTTCTTGCTGCAAGTTTCTTTCAGCAAGTTGAAAGACTGTTGACAAGGTGCTCAATATTGCTTTGGGCTACACGGACCATCGTTACCTCCGACAGCATGGTAGTTTGCGATGCTTGAAGTCACGACAAGGTATTACAAATGGATTCAAGAGACGGTGCGGTGTTATGATCAGGACCGGGATTAAGTTCGACGTCCCCAGACAAAATGAGCGTAAAAGTCACGACAACAGCATTTACGTCCACATAAACGAGTTTCAGCAAACGTCAGCAAAAATCACGCATTCCAGGGGGGCACGATGCCGCAAGCAAGTATGGGTTGCTGCTGCGAAAGGAAGCGCCATAAGGTAAGCAACTAACCTGCGTCAAGAAAGGGACACTCATGGCAGATGTCTGCATGTAGCATGCCCCTACTGGTAGCGGAACGGAGGCGGATTTAATAGTCCAGCGGCGTCGACCGCGCACAAGGTTGCTCCAGGTTGCCAGATGAGAGCATCAGTAACGACAAGAATCAGCGGCCACGTAGCAGCTCCTGTCCTTGTTCCATTGAAAGGTTGGCCAGAAGCTGTGAAGCAGCGGTATGCTGTGCCCTCGATGCTCGCAAGGTAGGCGGGAAGACTTCGAAAGACCAACACAAGGTAGGCCTGCGTCAAGAAAGGAACCGTCATGACAGGTGCCTGCACTGTAGCCTGCCCCGACTGATAGCGGACGGAGGCGGGTTTAACAGACCAGCGGCGTTGACCGCGCACATGGTGGCTCCAGGTTGCCAGATGAGAGCATCAGTAACGGCAGGAATCAGCGGCCACGTAGCAACTCCTGTCCTTGTTCCGTGGAAAAGTTGACCAGAACCTGTGAAGCGGCGATATGCTGTGCCCTCGATGCTCGCAAGGTAGGCGGGAAGACTTCGAAAGACCAACACAAGGTAGGCCTTCGTCAAGAAATGCACCGCCATGACAGATGCGTGCGCGGAAGCGTGCCCCGACTGCTAGCGGAACGGAGGGGTGTTTAATGACTGATCGTATGACTGATCCACCCTGAAGAACTTCACTTTGGCCTAGTTGGTATTTACTGCATATCATATTCACCGCAAAAAAGACAGGGACACAGGGAGAGAACACATAAACCGCCCATGCTGTTTATGTGTTCTCTCCCTCTGTCCCCGTCTTTCTTGCGGTCAATATGATATGCAGATCCACCCTGAGGATGGAATGTTTTACGAACAATGGAGCAGTTGGCAGGTCCTGTAATTTTCCCGTGCACTTTTCAAAACAGCCCAATATTTTCTTTTGTAGAGTATTGAGCCTATGGTAATTTCTTTGTGATATGTTTACCCAGACTAATTTCCCATAATTTGCCTTTGAATGGAAGAGAGCATAGTACATACTTATTTTTAACCAAAGTGGGATTAAGTGTACTGTTTTTTAAACACACCCAACCATTCGTGCTAACGCGGTAATCAGGTCGTTTACATGTGTATTCCAGTTTAAGTCCTCCTCGAACCATACACCAAGAAATGTTTGTTCCCTGACTCGCGGAATAGAATTTCCTTCAAATTTTACACTTATTTTACTTATAGGCTTTTCTATAGGTCGGAATATCACATAGTTCTTTTTTTCATTCAAGCGTAGCTTATTTTGCCTTAACAAAATTTAAATATTCTTTAAATAATTATTGACACTGACCTGAAGTACTTTTAAATTAATTGTCTGATGAAAAGAAAACGTTGGTATTGTTAGCATACATAATAAGTTCAGGAGAATCGTGTATTTCGACGATATCATTTATATAGGTAAGGAACAATAGTGGCCCCATTATGGACCTTTGGGGAACATCTTGGGTTACCTCGCTTTTGCAGACATTGTGCTGTTAATCAGTACGAATTGATAACGATCTTCTAGGTAACTTTTAAAGAGTTGAAGTGCGACTCCACGCACTCTATACCTCGACAATTTATGAACTAATCGTTCGAATTATATGGAGTCGAATGTTTTTTGAAGATCAAGAAAAAATCCGAGAGTATATTTTTTTTCTATATGATTTATTATCTTACCTTGGATATACAGTAGAGCTTGTCCCGTTGCCTTATTTTTCTGAAACCCATATTGACTCTGTGATATTATTTGATGTTTATCAATAAAGCATGCAAGTCCATCGTAAGTTACTCCTTCAAATATTTTTGATATTGTTGAACGCACGGATATTGGCCGATAGTTGGCTAAAATATTCATATCACCACCTTTGTGTACTGCAGGGACTTTTGCCACCTCTAACTGTTCTGAAAATACACCGGTAGTGAGAGTGAGGCTTATAATATAAGCCAACACATCACATATCAATGGCGACATCAGTTGCAACTGAGCAGAGCCTATTTCATCAATCCCTGATGCGAAGCTATCTTTAAGCTTTGTTATTAGGTTTTGTACTTCAAGTGCATCTGCGGGTATCAAAAATAGAATTAGGCACGATAGACTTATCAGCAGTTGGAGCATTTTCCGTATTTCCATCGGTTGCAACATATGAGCCCGAGTGTATAAAGTGGTCGTTCATGGCATTGACCAACCTTTCGCCGCAGACTGTTTCACCATTTATTGTTAGATCCTGTGTCCTATGACAGTCTTTATTCCTGTTTGTGAGCCCTTTTCTGACCTGCCATAATTTCCTCTAATCATTGTAAATATTTTCAAATGACTTTTCATAGTAGTTCATTTTATCCTTGTTTAGGTCTGAAGTTAAAACATTTCTACATATCTTGCGTTTGGCGAACGCGGTTTTCGCTCGCGAGTGGATGGAATAATGGTACAACTTATTCTTTATTTGAATACATCAGGAAAGATTAGAATTTATCCAAGGCTTTCTGCATTTTTTATTTCTACTACGTGAGAATTTCTTAAATGGAACTGGTCCGTCTTAACTAGTACCCGGTAGACGTAGAAAGGTGTTACAAGCTTCATCAGGGTTGTCTTGCCTGTAAACATTGCTCCAATCTAGGTTCTGAACTAAGTGAAAAAAATATTACCGTGTTTTGCTATTCTTAATTCGATGGAGAGAAGTCTGGGTTTTCGGAATGCAGAAGTGAGGAGTAAATGACGTAAGCAAAAGTTGCGCGTATGATCACTTATATCCTACGAAAAAAACCCCGGTTTTTATATTCTGCGAATTCAAATTTGAAGCACATATATCAATCAACGTAGCGCTTGCTGATGTAATCCTACTTGGTAAGGTTGTAAAGTTTGTACTTCCATATGTAAGTAAAAGCGTTTCAAATTATTTTTCATATGCAGCATTGGAGCAGACGTCAATATTAATATGGCCCATAATTAGGCAGCGAGTATTCCAGATAACAGTTGACGATAACACGATCATGGTCTTCAATAAATATTTTTTATTGTGGCCATGTGGTGGCCTATATAAACCAAATACTAAAGATGAACCAATACACATGGTCACGAGTTCAATGCCATCATTCATGACAGAATATTTATCAAGTAGTTCACTAGAAAGCGCTGTTTGCGACAGACGATTTCATTACGGTAAGCTGACAAGAACGGTTCATCCTCTTTAGAAGTAATCCATGTCTCTGAGAAAACCAGCACGTCAAGTCCAATGGACACAGAGAGTAGAAAAGCAGCAATTTCATCTGCCTTTCTTTTAATCCTTCTACAATTTATATGTAATGCAGAAAACAAGTTTCCGCTAAAGCGAAATTCGCTATTAACGTTTGCAACAGTATGATACTTGTCGCTACTAACAAGATAAGGCATAATAGATTGTTTTCAATTTAGTATTTCACATTCCATGTTAAATTCCCAATTTTAGCCAGACTTGCCTCATCCGCAATGTGTATCGCTTGTCAACCCTCTTAGCATTTTGCCACCATATGTCCAGACAAATTTCTAGCCCGTTTTCTTTTTCTGTGTTGCCACTGCAACCAGAGCTTTGACCCTCTGCGTCAAATGGTCATTTACAAAAATAGGCCCGTTCTTGTGATCCCCAAGGACAGAGCTATTCAGTCTTTTCTTTCTAGATATAGACAGAATGTCTTCAGGTTTTGTTCTTTTGACAACACGAACGATTAGTTTCTGCACACCTGGTTTAGGAGTGCGGATCCAGTGGCATGTGTCGATGTCAGCTGGATCAATCATCGCGCCGACAGCTTCGCCTATCTTTATTACAACATCTGCTGAGTGATTTCCCAGTGCACCTTTTATCTCAAGATTGTTCAGGCGCTGATAGTGCTCCAGCTCATTGAATGTTTGTGGTACTTTCTTGTTTTCCGCTTTGTTTCGTGTTTTGCCTTTAAGCTCTTGCATTTCAACTCTCATATTCTTAATATCAATGCTGCATCATTGACCTCACTACAAGTATCAGAGCAAAAGGTTATACTGTTCTTAATTTCCCTCATCTCAATTATAAAATCGCGCTTGAAGTTTTCAAATGCTTTTGACAGCTATTTAAGACCTTTTACGTCTGCTGCATCCTTTCCAGCATTCTCTGCTGATTTTTTCCCCATTAGTAAAGCAAATACACTGCACGCTATGCAAATACACTTCACGCTGTGTTCGACAGCAGTGCACTAGAAGAGGAACAAAATTCAGTGCTGTTACGTTTCGCCTCCGACGTGCGGTATAGCCAGCGCGGATGCAACGGACGCCGGGGCTTCGTTCACAGCGGCGGACATTTGGGCCAGTTAAGCGCTGTCCCAACGCCTCCTGCTGAGCGCGTCCAGGCATGTATCAATGCCACGTATCTTCGTGTGTGCGTGTGCGTGCGTGCGTGTGTGCGTGTGTGTGTGTGTGTGTGCGCGCGTGTGTGTGTGTGTGCGTGTGTGTGTGTGCGTGTGCGTGCGTGTGTGTGTGTGTGTGTGCGTGTGCGTGTGCGTGTTGGTGCCCACGCTTGTCAAAGCGCCGCAGCCGGGGAGAGGAGCTCCCCAACTGTGAAGCGAGGAGGTCGGACCGGCGCCGGCCCGGCGGATACGTCACTTCTTGTCATAACGTGTCCGTGCGCCGCCGTCACGTGTGCCTCTTGCGAGCCGTTCCTTCTTGCCCTCGCCTCCGAGAGTATAAAAGCAGCTGCCCCCGGACGCCAAGAGAGAAGCTTCGATTTCTTCAGTCGAGTAACGTGGCCTCCCGTTTCTCCACTTCGGTCGACCCGACCGGCCGCTCTTTTGGGATGCTAGAATAAACAAGTTGTTCTGTTAGCAGTCGACTCATCCTTTGCCAGGACCTTCGGATGCTTCCAGCTGTGCCCCAGGCCGCCAGGCCAACGCTACCCTTGGGGCTTGCGACCCATTTGCAACAACTGGTTGCCAGCGGTGAGATCGCGACAACGGAGGCCGGCAGCAAAGATATGCGGTCGACTGTATGTTGAGCAGCACAACGACCATCCGGGAGCAGTGCAACGAGCCCTGTGTGATGACTGGTTGCCTGCAGCGGAACGACTGCGCTGAATTCTTGGCTGCGAGGTTTGGTGAGTGGGGGACTTTCTTCTTCTGAGTTTTGCCAGGCTCTTGTTAGTGTCAGAACCAGAGCTGGTAATTGTGGTTGTCGTTGTTGCCGGGTTAGTTTGCGGCAAGACAATAGTAGGCAGTAGAGAAAGCAGCGTTCAGAGCAGCCATGAATTTGAAGTCGTTGCGCAAACCGAAATTGCTGGAGCTTGCAAGAGTGTTGGGTCTGGATGTCTCAGACAAACTCAGAAAACCAGAACTGCTAAGGGCAATTCTTGAGTTAGAAGCTGAGGATGACGAGCTGTCGGAATGCCTTGAGACCATTGAGGAGAGGGAGCGCGAACGTAAAGAGCAAAAAGAGAAAGAGGAGCGCGAACGTAAAGAGCAAAAAGAGAAAGGGAAAGAGGAGCGCGACCGTCAACAGGCTTTAGAAATGAAGCGTCTCGAGGTAGAGATGGAACGAGCACGTAATGGAAGTCAGGCACACGGTGCAGGAGAACGAGTATCGTTTACAATAACTGACTTGATGCGGCCGTTGAAGCTTGGAGAGGACATTGGTTTGTTCCTGGTTAACTTTGAGCGAACGTGCGAGAAGCACGGGTTCTCTCGGGAAACGTGGCCACAGCGCTTGCTCAATTTGTTACCCGGCGAGGCGGCCGACGTAGTCGCTCGCTTAAAGAGAGAGGAGGCAGAGGATTTCGACGAAGTGAAATCGAGTCTGCTAAAAAAGTACAGGCTGTCAGCGGAGGCGTTCCGCCGGAAGTTTCGGGAAAATGAGAAAGGTAGAAGTGAGTCAAATAGAGAGTTTGCCTACAGGTTTCTGTCAAACATGCAGGAGTGGCTCAAAGCAGAGAAATCGTTTGGTGACCACGAGAAAGTTGTGCAGTGTTTCGGGCTGGAACAGTTTTATAGTCGGTTACCTGAGAACATGCGGTACTGGGTCCTGGATAGGCCAGTACGGTGGCCGAAGTTCACACCCATGAGAGCAAGGGGGGACACAGGTAGTGCGGATGCGAGTGAAAGCAGTCCGACTGAACGTAAGGAGACGGCGGCAGCCGAAGCCGAACGCAGAAAGCTGTTCGAGACGAGGCAAGCGGGCGTGTGTTATACGTGCCAGAAGCCGGGTCACTTTTTGGCGCAGTGTCCAGAAACAAAAACAAAAGTCGTGCTTTTGTCATTATGCAGCACTGACGAGAACATGAAGCTTCTCGAGCCTTACATGTGAGACCTCCTCGTGAACGGGAAAGAGTGCCGAGTGCTTTGTGATTCCGCAGCTACAATGGATGTAGTTCACCCCTCTTACGTAGAACCCGATATGTTCACGGGCGAGTGCGCATAGATCAAGCAAGCCGTGGAAGCTCATAGCGTGTGTCTGGCCGTAGCAAAAGTGCTTATTGAAGGACCTTTCGGAGCACTTGAGACGGAGGCCGCAGTGTCATCTATGCTGCCCCCCAGTACCCGTACCTATTTTCGAACAGGTCCGATCACCTCCTGCGCGAGAAGGGGCTTTTGTTTGGTGAGGCTAGCGTTCAGGCCTTAACCAGATCGAGAGTTCGGGAGCTCGCTGCAAAGGTGGTAGTTGCGGGGCCGACGTTGTTGAACAATGAGAAAGGGTCGGAGGCGCAGCAAGCTGATATTCAGAGCACGTTCGAACTGAATAAAACTGAGCCTGTAGCGTTGAACGCACCAGATACTGGAGAGGAAATGCCCGACACGGGAAAGTTAGAACAGCTATCTGCAGATATGCTCATCGCGCCTACGTCATATGGACTTAATAGGTTGCTAAAAGTCAGGTGGTCGGCTTCGATAGCCGAGCAAAAAAAGGATGGCAGCCTAGAAAACATGCGCTGCAATGTCAAGGAAGGTATCGCCAAGATAAATGCTCGTTTTGTGGAAAGAAGTAGGGTCCTGTACCGGAAGTATCTAGACCGCAGGGGAGTGGAGTTCGATCAGCTGATCGTGCCTCAGTGCTACCGTCAGGATCTGTTGCACTTGTCGCATGGGGGTTCGTGGTCCGGACACCTAGTAGTTAAGAAGACTAAGGACCGTCTCTTGCAAGAGTACTATTGGCCAGGGTGTTTTCGTGACGCAGAGCACTTTGTGAGGACATGTGACACCTGTCAACGGGTGGGCAAACCAGGGGAGAAATCGAGGGCGCCGCTGAAGTTGGTACCTATCATTACGGAGCCTTTTAGACGGCTCGTTATTGATACAGTGGGACCTCTGCCGGTAACAACCACGGGGTACAGACACATTTTGACTGTGATCTGCTCAGCGACAAAGTTCCCTGAAGCAGTGCCGCTTAAAGAACTCAGCTCAGTTGAGAAAGTCAATGCACTACTGTCCATATTTGCGCGAGTTGGTTTTCCTGCGGAAATCCAGTCAGATCAGGGCACAGTGTTTACTAGCGCTTTGACGACAGCCTTTCTCGAAAGGTGTGGGGCAAAGCTGTTACACAGCTCCGTGTACCACCCACAGTCGAATTCCTTTGAGAAGCTCCACTCCGTCATGAAGCGCGTGTTGAGAGCATTGTGTTTTGAACAACAAACTGACTGGGAGCGTTTTCTGCCGGGGGTGATGTTTGCATTAAGGACCGCGCCGCATGCGGCTACGGGGTTTTCGCCAGCTGAGCTGGTGTACGGTCGCTCGCTGCGGTCTCCGCTTCGCATGCTTCGAGACTCGTGGGAAGGCAGGGGCGACGACCCAGTCGTGGTGGAGTACGTGCTTAGGCTCCTCGAACGCTTAAGAAGGGCACAGGAATTGTCAGGTGAAGCAATGACAAAGGCCCAGCAGAGGGCCAAGGTTTACTATGATCGGACAGCCAGGGCCCGTCATTTTGAGGTGGGCGATGAGGTAATGATATTGCGCACATCGCTAAAAATAAACTCGACGTGCAGTGGGAGGGCCCAGCACGGGTTGTTCAACAACTGTCGGACGTTAACTACGTGGTGAATCTGCCAGGAAAACGGAAAGCACAGCAAGTTTACCACTGTAATCTGCTCAAACCCTATAGACAACGGGAAGCAGTGGTGTGTATGATGGTAAACGTTCCCGAAGCGCTTCCGGTCGAGCTTCCGGGACTAGGCTCAGTGACAAACTGGGAAGACACTGATCAAGTCATTAGTGACTTAATCAGTAAAGCACCACTGTCGCCCGAGCAGAAAACGGAACTACACCAGCTTTTACAAGAGTTTCAAAGCCAGTTCTCTGAGAGGCCTTGTAGGACTTCTGTCCTTACTCGTGAAATAGAAAGTACCTCCCCAGAGCCAGTACGATCCAAGGCGTACCGGGTGCCACCCCGCCAGCGCGATATTATGGAGGCTGAGGTAAAGAAAATGCTATAGCTCAGTGTTATTGAGGCGGGTGAGAGTGATTATACCTCTTCTTTGATTTTAGTGGAGGAACCGGGCAAGGAACCTCGTCCTTGCGTCGACTACCGCAGGCTTAATTCCATCACTAAGGATCAAATTTATCCGATCCCTAACATCAAGGAGCGCCTTGAGAAAGTTAGTAGCGCTCAGTTTATTTCCACCCTAGATCTTGTCAGGGGTTATTGGCAGGTTCCACTTGCAGAAGAGGTTAGTAGGCATGCGGCGTTCATTTCACCAATGGGAACATTCCGTCCTAAAGTTTTGAGTTTTGGGTTGAAGAACGCGCCATACTGCTTTTCAAGCCTCATGGAGAAAGTGTTGTGGGGACAGGAAGAATTCGCTTTACCCTATTTAGACGACGTAGCGATATTCTCCGCATCCTGGTCTGAGCATATGGCACACTTGCGGGCAGTGCTAACCCGCCTGCGCGAAGCGTGCTTGGCAGTCAAGGCTCCCAAGTGCCAGTTAGCACAGGCCGAGATTGTCTACCTCGGTCACGTGATTGGACGGGGTCGTCGCCGCCCCTCTGAAATTAAGGTGGCCGCTGTGCGAGACTTCCCGCAAAGCGCACGAAGACCTATATTCGGTCGTTCCTAGGTGTCGCCGGCTACTATCAGAGGTACATCCCCAGGTACTCTAATATCGCGGCTCTCCTGACGGATGCTCTAAGAAAAACAGAGCCCCAAACAGTCGTCTGGGACGAGACAAGGAAAAGAGCTTTTAGCGCCCTAAAGAGCGTCCTAACAAGCCAGCCTGTGCTACGATTGCCAGACTACACAAAAGGGTTCGCTGTTCAGCGAGGCATGGGCGTTGTACTGTGCCAACGGGAAAATGGAGAAGTGGATCACCCCGCCCTGTATGCTAGTAGTAAGCTAACCAGTCGTGAGCAGGCGTATAGCGCCACCGAGAAAGAGTGTGCGTGTCTCGTGTGGGCCGTTCCGAAATTGTCATGCTACCTAGCCCGCTCGAGATTTATCATTGAGACGGATCACTGCCCTCTCCAATGGCTGCAGACCATCTCTTTCAAAAATGACCGCCTCCTGCTCTGGAGCCTCGCTTTGCAACAATATTCCTTTGAGGTGCGTTGAAAAAAGGGGAGTCTCAACGGTAACGCCGATGGCCTAAGTCGAGGCTCCTAACGTAGGAATCAGCCTCAAGGTTGTTTGTTACTGATGTTTTTCCTCCTGAGGCAGGATTTCTAACATATCCCGTTTGTTTAGTGTTTCAAAGTCATGACGTTCTTTCTAGTGCACTTTTCCAATTTGTGGACGCGTTCTGAGTGCTGCTAGACTACTGTAAGGAACTAGGCAGTAGTATAAAAGGGGAAAGAGCCTGGCATGGCTTAGTGAGGGTTGTGTCGTGCTTGCTGACTGAGCGGTGGAGTTTCGGCATAGTTCTAACGCTTGCTGGGAACGAGAAAAAAATGGCAACTCTCCCGAAGTCACTTTGCAGTGTCCTGTGTGAACCTGAACGCGAGAACGAGGCCTTCTCTGTGCGCTGCGCTCAAGAAAAGCCGAGGGACGACCGACTTCGGTTATGAGCATCATCGAGCAACATCCCTCCGGACAGCGGATGCAGTCCCCTGACCATCGGGATCTCCTTCTCCCGGCGGGGCGGTTTGTTACGTTTCGCCTCCGACGTGCGGTATAGCCGGAGCGGATGCAACGGACGCCGGGGCTTCGTTCACAGCGGCGGACATTTTGGCCAGTTCAGCGCTGTCCCAACGCCTCCTGCTGAGCGCATCCAGGCATGTTTCAATGCCACGTGTCTTCGTGTGTGCGTGTGCGCGTGCGTGCGTGCGTGTTGGTGCCCACGCTTGTCAAAGCGGGGCAGCCGGGGAGAGGAGCTCCCCAACTGTGAAGCGAGGAGGTCTGACCGGCACCGGCCCGGCGGATACGTCACTTCTTGTCACAAGGTGTCCGTGCGCCGCCGTCACGTGCGCCTCTTGCGAGCCGTTCCTTCTTGCCCTCGCCCCCGAGAGTATAAAAGCAGCTGCCCCGGACGCCAAGAGAGAAGCTTCGATTTCTTCAGTCGAGAAACGTGGTCTCCCGTTTCTCCACTTGGGTCGACCTGACCGGCCGCTCGTTTGCGATGCTAGAATAAGCAAATTGTTCTGTTAGCAGTCGACTCATCCTTTGCCAGGACCTTCGGATACTTCCAGCTGTGCCCCAGGCCGCCAGGCCAAGGCTACCCTTGGGGCTTGCGACCCATTTGCAACAGCACATGTAACACTACTTGTCACCTGCGAAAGCAGTAGGTGTGTTATGATCTGCACGGTTTGTGCGCCACCGCCGAACTGCAGCCGTGGCCACGGTTTATTTAGGCCGGCCATCCAAGGTGCCGCGGCATCTCTGGAGGGGTAGCTTTCGCGGCAGCTCAGTTTTCGTGCTACTTGCACGTGAGCCGTCTTCCTCTTCACCGGCTCCGGAGGCGATAGTTGCGCCGCTACAACGTGTACCAGAGAATTATCTGCTTAATCGCCAACGCAGAGAGCCACTGCCGCACTTAACCATATTGAATTGAATTGTATATATTTCGATATTGAATGGGCGAAAGTCCGATATATCTCAGTGGGCGCGGGAGTGGCAACAGCATCATGGCTGACCTTCCGCCTTTTGGCACTTCGCAGGCTTTCCTGGCATCCTTTCTTCTGTGGTCGGCGTTTGCTTCTGATGCCTTAGCTGACCGTTCCAAATCTGCTGCACCACCGGATGAACCCGCCGGTCATCATTACCCAGACAACTACTCCCTACTGAACCCCTCCGGACTGCCCTGCCCAATCTACTGCGCATTTACGTCATCAACGATGACGTCAACCCCTGGTGCCTACTTAAACTCCCGGCCGTTCGACACCGTCTTCAGCGGACGCGGGAGTGGCAGCAACATCGCGGCTGACCTTCCGCCTTTCGGCACTTCGCCGGTGTGTAAGCGTTTTTCCTTGTACGCTAGAAAAAGCGATGAGCTCTGGTTGTTGCTACTTCCCCGCCCACACCTGCTTTGTGATATTATTGGCGAATGTTTCCATATGTCTGGGTTATTACTTTGCTGTAGTGACATCGAAACTAATCCTGCGCCTACCACGTGTTCAGAGTATTTTATTGATACACAGACGTTACCTGATGAACCCTCGGAACAAATGGCCGTCCTCTTCCAGCTTCTGAAAGACGTTCAGTTGCGATCGGTTCAGTCCTCAAAGCATCAGGCAGAATTGGTTGCTGATGTTAAAGCAATCAAAGCCAGCCAAAAAATATAGAAAGCAAGATTGGTTGCACCCAAGAAAGACTGGATGCTCTTGAAGATAAAGCTAATTCACTAGATCAGTTTAAGGGACACATCACATGTGTCCAGAAATCTGTAGCGACGTGCAACACTCAGCTTGTCTCATTGCAATCTCGCTTCAACGACCTAGAGGACAGATCGCGAAGAAACAATTCAATTTTTCATGGCATCCCTGATTCTCGCGAATCATGGGAAGAATATGAGGCCCACATCGTTAACGCGCTAGCAAATATGAGAGGCAGTCTACCGGAAATGGCAATTGAACGCGCTCATCGTCTCGGTTCATATTCACCTGATAAATGCCGCCCCAATATAGCCAAATTCAGCAACTACAAAGTAAAAGAAAAGGTGCTTTCCGCGCGTAAGCTCGTAAAAGATAAACACATCACGATCTGTGATGACTACTCACCTGCCACCCGCCATATCCGAAGTAAACTGACTTCCTTTGCAAAACAGTTACCGGGCAAACCACTTTTTCATCTCAGATATAACAAATTAGTCGTAAACAAGAAGCAGTACACGTATGACCCCGTTACAGACAGCGCGACAGAGTGCACGTCCCAACACACGCGTGCTAACACCGAACCGTGTACTGCGCCTCCTAATCGTCATATGGAAGCGCGAGGGGCAGTGGAAGTCACTTATACCCCGTGTCTGTCCTTTTCACTAACATTCAAAGCATCAAAAACAAACGCCACTCATTCACTTCCACAGTCGACACGTTTAACTCAGATATCATTGCACTTACCGAAACTTGGCTGCATCCACATATTAGAGACCATGAAATCTTCTCTACCGCACATGGCTTCTCAGTTTATCGCTGCGACCATACGTTGCGTCAAGGTGGTGGTGTTCTGGCAGTTAATAAACACCTGCACGCTCAGCACATTAGCATTGCTACTAACTTGGAGATAGTCTGGGCAATTATTGAAATAAACTACGAAAAAATTATAATGGGCCTATGTTATCGCGCTCATATTGACGTTGCCTCCTTTCCTAACGAATTACAAGACACAATCAATATCGTCGTAACACGCTTTCCTTCCTTACCCTTGTTTCTACTGGGTGACTTCAACATTCTAAACATAGCCTGGCATAGCGCACCCATTGTGATACACCCTTTCTCCGCGTTAGCAAAATATTTTCTTGACTTATGCGCACTGTTCCCTTTCAATCAACTGATAACCCAGTCCACCAGAATCACACCATAAGTTGCTAACACCCTTGACCTTCTGCTAACAACACGACCCGCGTTTATTCCGAACATTACTTACTTACCATTCTTAAGCGACCACTCACTTATCCATTTTAACATCAAGATTTCACGTCAGAAATCAGAAAAACATATCAAGACAATTCCCGACTATAAGAAAGCATTGAATTAATTAACAACGAGCTCTATATATTCCTTGATACTTTTCTGACTGATTTCGATAACCTCAATGTTCAATCGAACTGGAATATGTTTGTTAGTAAAATTCGTGAATTAACGGGAAAATTTATCCCTTCCTACACTCTTTTCTGTAATGATAACGCTCCCTGGTACAACACCACCATTAAGCGCCTTTCTAACAAAAAGAAACGTTCGTACAGACTAGCTAAAACATCTGCAAACGCTGAAAGATGGGCAGCTTACAAACGCGCTACATATAACTACATAACTGCGCTTAAACAAGCTAAAGATAAATTTTTAAAGAGCACATTGCCATCCATGCTAGCTACTGATACGAAAAAGTACTGGCGCACTATTAACCCCAAACATGACGACGCCATAGCCCTTGCTGATAGCACCAATACCGCAATTCCCCCTGCCGATTTCGCATCTGTATTAAATGACGTTTTTACGCGTAACTTTTCTAAACACGCTTATGTAACACGCTCAACTACACTATCTTACGACTACGCCGCAATGCACCCTTTAATAATCGAACCCGTTGGCATAGAAAAAATAATCGCATCTTTGAAACTCTCATCCGCTCCTGGCTGTGACTTAATTAACTCAAGGTTTCTAAAAACACTAGCACATATTGTTCCATTATTCTTGCAAAGATTTTCCAGCAATCACTTGACAAAGGTTCATTTCCAGCTGATTGGAAGGTGGGGAAGGTGATTCCTCTATACAAAACAGGTACAAAATTCCACACTGAACTATCGGCCCATTTCCTTAACCAGTATACCATGCAAAATTATCGAGCATATTCAGTTTTCTCATATTGCCAACTTCTTAGAAGAAAACTCCTTTTTGTCTGAGTTTCAACACGGCTTCCGCAAAACATATTCATGTGACACCCAACTAGTATCATTGACGCATAAACTAAACCTATTCCTTGACCACTCTTCAGTTGCAGATCTTATTTTTCTGGACTTCGCAAAAGCGTTCGAAAAAGTGTGCCACAGCATATTAATCTACAAAGTGCCACAACTAAACCTTGACCCTAAACATTTGTACTGTCTTGAGGGTTTCCTCGCTAACCGTTCACAGTTTGTTTAAGCTAACGAAGTAACCTCTAATCTGAGTCCTGTTTATTCAGGTGTACCACAAGGCTCCGTGCTTGAACCCCTCCTATTTCTCATATATATTGACGACTTACATTCCTGCGTTTCATCTCAAATTCACCTATTGGCTGACGACTGCGCAATTTGTACCGAAATAACTCGCGACGAGGATGTAACCAGGCTTCAAGCTGACCCTAACGCCGTTTCTGCATGGTGCAATTAATGGTTAATGGAACTAAATGTTAACAAGTGTAAATTCATGCGTGTATCTCGAACCACCAGTCAACCACCTGGGTAATCCCTTAATAACGCTCCATTAGAACTGGTAACAACTAACAATGGGTAAAGGCAAAACAAAATACACTGTACTGATGGGCAACTTCAATGTCAAGGTAGGCAAGAAGCAGGCTGGAGACAAGTTAGGGGGGGAATATGGCATAGGCTCTAGGAATAGCAGGGGAGAGTTATTAGTAGAATTTGCAAAACAGAATAATATGCGGATAATGAATACCTTCTTAATGAATGGATAATGAATATGAATGATAATAATGGTAATGAATATAATGAATATAATATAATGAATAATGAATATAATGATAATGAATGGATAATGAATACCTGGGTTAGCCGAAAGTGGACGTGGAGGAGCCCAAATAGCGAGACTCGAAATGAAATAGACTTCATACTCTGCGCTAACCCTGGCACCATACAAGATGTGGACGTGCTCGGCAAGGTGCGCTGCAGTGATCATAGGATGGTAAGAATTCGAATTAGCCTGGACTTGAGGAGAGAACGGAAGAAACTGGTACATGAGAAACCGATCATTGAGTTAGCGGTACGAGGGAAACTAGAGGAATTCCGGATCATGCTACAGAACAACTCAGGAAGAAGACCTTAGTGTGGAAGCAATGAATGATACTCTTATGGGCATCATTAAGGAGTGTGCAATAGAAGTCGGTGGTAATACCGTTGGACAGTATACCAGTAAGCTATCGCAGGAGACGAAAGATCTGATCAAGAAACGCGAATCTATGAAAGCCTCTGACCTACAGCTAGAATAAAACTGGCAGAACTTTCGAAGTTAACAAGCGTAAGACAGATAACATAAGGAAGTTTAATATGGATAGAATTGAACATGCTCTCAGGAACGGAGGAAGCCTAAAAGCAGTGAAGAAGAAACTAGGAATGGGCAAGAATCAGATGTATGCGTTAAGAGACAAAGCCGGCAATATTGTTACTAATATGGATGAGATAGTTCAAGTGGCTGATGAGTTCTATAGAGATTTATACAGTACCAGTAGCACCCACGACGATAATGTGAAAGAGAATAGTCTAGAGGAACTTGAAATGCCACAAGTAACGCCGGAAGAAGTAAAGAATGCCTTGGGAACTATGCAAAGGGGGAAGGCAGCTGGGGATGATCAGGTAACAGCAGATTTGTTGAAGGATGGTGGGAACATTGTCCTAGAAAGACTGGCCACCCTATATAACATTGCCTCATGACCTCGAGCGTACCGGAACCTTGGAAAAACGCTAACATAATCCTAATACATAAGATAGGGGACGCCAAAGACTTGAAGAATTATAGACCAATCAGCTTACTGTCCGTTGCCTACAAAGCATTTACTAAGGTAATCGGAAACAGAATCAGGAACACCTTAGACTTCTGTCAACCAAGGGACCAAGCAGGATTCCGTAAAGGCTACTCAACAATAGACCATATTAACACTATCAATCTGGTGATAGAGAAATGTGCGAAATATAACCAACCGTTATATATAGCTTTCATTGATTTAAGTCCGGAAGGAAGCACCAAGATGCCGATTCTCTTTCACGATGCCCATTACCACCATCATCGGAGCACGTCACATCCCCGTGTCAAATTAGCTGCACGGAGGACGCATCGCGTATTACGCCCATTTCTTTCTTGACTCCATGAAACCGCCTTCAGTGCTTTCCACTCACCAGCGCGCCGATTCTTATTGCTATAGTATCATCAAGCGGCTTAGCGGTGTTTCATCTCCACCCAATGCCAGGCTTCGGAAACAGCTCAAACTGTTCAAGTTCGAAGACGACGTGCTCTACCGGTAAATTTCTCACCCGGAAGGCCATCGATGGGTTCCCGTTCTACCGCGCTCTCTTCGCGCTGCAGTTCTGTGGGCCTCGCACTATGACCCTACGTCAGGCCACTTGGGCTACCACAAAACACACGAGCGCATACGCAGCCGATTCTTTTGGCCAGGTCTTTGCACGAGCATCGCTAGATATGTTGCCTCGTGCACGCTTTGCCAACACCGTAAGCGACCTACTACTTTTCCGGTAGGGACGCTACAATCATTTCCTTGTCCAGCACAACCCTTCTCTCTCGTCGGCATTGACCTTTTCGGGCCACTCCCACCTACTCCAGACGGCAACAGAGGGATCGTCACTGCTGTTGAACACTTCACCCGGTACGCTGAAACAGCCCCAATACGTTCAGGAGCTGCCTCAGAAGTAGCGGCCTTCTTCTTGAAGGCTATCTACTTACGTCACGGGGAGCCTCATGTTCTTTTGAGCGACCGAGGCAAGACATTTCTTTCCAGCACTCTTAACCAAATTCCGCAAGTGTCCAACACCGCGCACAAGGCAACGTCTAGCTACCACCCTCAAACTAACGGCCTAACAGAGCGATTTCACCCCACGTTGTGCGACATGCTATCCATGTATATTCAACATGACCATCGTAACTGGGATGCGATTCTCCCATTTATAACATTTGCATACAACACGTCTATTCAACGCACCACCGGATACTCTCCGTTTTTCTTAGTATACGGCCGCCACCCATCCTCATCACTCGACGTTTCATTCTTCTCTGGCCTCGTCAACGCTTCATCATTTATTTGCAACCAGTTTGTGTCTCGTCTTGCCCAATGTCTTCGTCGCGCCCGTGTGAACACTGAAGCCAGCCAAGACGATCGCAAACATGGGTACGATGCCTCTCACCGCGTCGTTTCCTACAGCCCTGGTGACGATGTGCTCCTATGGACACCTGCACGAACACCCGGTTTGTGTGAGAAGCTTGAGTCTCGATATATTGGCCCTTACAAAGTCATAGAGCTGACCTCGCCGGTGAACTATCGCGTTACACCTGTTGATGCCCCAACTGACCGACGCTGCCGCGGAACAGAGATCGTGCACGTTTCCCGCCTGAAGCCCTTTCATCTCCGTTCCACTGTCTAATGTGGGGCCAGTCTGGCCGCTTCCGTCCACGCGGGAAATTAGTGTAAGCATTTATGCGGACTTCATCTTCATCTGCATTTGCGCAAAGTCATCATCAATCATCTGCTCGTGTTCGTTTTTGCATCGACGCCATTTTACCTTGTTTGAATTAAGCGTCGTCTCGACCGTGGTACTTATATATATATATATATATATATATATATATATATATATATATATTCTGCACTAGTATCTCCTGGTCATTGAATTTACCCGTTTTGCTTGTAACCACTCCCCTCATAATGCCGTAACGGCCTTGAGGGTACGATACATAAATACAAAAAAAGTGAAAGTGGAATCACTTGACAGAGGTTCGGACCCCCTTTACAAGGCATACAGTAGGATAAACCAGTGACACTCCTAACATTTAACACATAATGAGAATAAGAAGCGTTAAAAACAAAACAGCATACATTTCAATATCAAAATTTCTGGCACGGACTACTATTTCACATATTCTCTGTCGGAAAGAAAAAAAGAAGATGAGAGAATGCAGAGAATTGCAGGGTCGTATGCATGAAATGAAATGCCCATTATGAAATGCTTATTAGTTTTCAGACAAGCACATCCACGTAGAACAAATGATATCACGAATGCGTCATAAAGATTGAGCGCAGTGTGTTTTTGCTGACAGTTCTGACATCGATCTCTCGTTCATGAAAAAAATTTTATAGTACAGGTATGCTGTGTTGAAGCACTTGTTCTCCATATTTTGTTCGACAAATTGGGACTTTTCAATACTCTTTGATGAGTTTGCTGTATGTAGGCATCCTAGTCTTCAAGTACGATAACCACGTTAGGATGTCTTCCCTAGTATTCATGCTATGTTTACATCGTATGGCCATATTATATGAATATAGATTGCGAACAGGTACTACACTAAATCGCCTGAAAAGTTGTTCTGTATGTGTATTGAAAGGCCCTCCAGCTATGCGTCTAAGGGCTTATTTCTGAAGTACACACAATTATTGGAAATTGGATGACGTAGTTTTGCCCCATACAGGGAAGCAGTAGTTTAAGCTGGGCAAAAATAAGGCGTTGTAAATCAGTAATTTAATATTGGGTGGTGGAAAGAAACGCAATCTAGCCAAAATGCCGAGAGTCCTCGAAAGTTTCGTAATAATGTGTTTGATATGCGTGTCCCAGAACATATGCTTGTGGAAGTATACACCGAGTGTTTTGAAAGAGTCAACAAGCTCTACAGGCATTTGGTCAAGCATAAGTTTTCCTGGGAGATGTACTGGCGACTGTTCAGGAGTAAAAGGGATTGCTTTAGTTTTACTTCTATTGATTTTGATGAATTTATATTACTCCATGCCAGCAGGCCTTGGAAGAAATGACTGATGTTAGACTGAAGTTTTTTAATGTTGGACCCGCAAAATAGAAGAGTCATGTCATCCACGTAGATTATAAATGTTGGTGTTTCGCTAATGTTAGTGACATCATTACCATATAAATTAAACAAGAGCGGTCCAAGAATGCTTCCTTGTGGAGCACCAGCATTTATCGATTTAAGAGGAGACAGGTTGCCATTGATAGAAACGCACTATTTTCGGTATTTAAAATATGATGTGAAGAGTTTTCAAGGTACTCCTCTTATCCCTCAAAGTTCAAGTTTTACTAATAATGTATCATGGTTCAAACTGTCAAATGCTTTTTGTCAAATTTCTTTTTGTGTTAACAGAGCATGCTCCGTCGATCGACTTTTGCGAAAACCAAACTGACATTCATTCATTAAATTGAATTTATCTACGAAAGGAGAATTTTCAGAATTTAACAGTTTCCCCAGACCTTTAGAGAAACAGCTGTAGAAGAGAAATTGGTAAGTAATTGGCTAGGTTGTTTTATCTCCGTTTTTAAGAAACAATAACTTTTGAAATTTGCATTTTTTGTGGAAACGTTCCGGTTGAGAGGGCTAGATTGTAGATATGAGTGAGTACCGGTGCAATTAAATCGGCTACGTATATTACCGCTTTGATTTGTAAAGTACCTATGTCCAGAGCAGCGCTGTTTCTAAGTGAACAAAGTGTTGCGAAAGTTTCAGATTCGCTCGTCGGGTTTAGAAATAGGCTATTAGGTTTTTTTCAACCATATAGGTCGCATCAAAATTATGGGACGTTTTCTGTAGGTTAAGGAAAGAATCATTAAAAGCTTGTGCCAGTTTGGTACCGTGCACTGATTGATCACCTAATTTTAATTCAGTGATATTTTGATTTGCATTGGAACGATTCAAAAGGTCATTAATTTTTTCCACATGGCTTCATACTTATAACCGTTTCCAAAAAAAAAATATTGAGCAGGTATGCGCGTTTCGTATTACGCAGGAACGTATTGGTTGTGTTTCTTTGTTTTCGAAATAGTTCCCAGTCCACAGGGCTGCGTGTGGTTAAACATTTGTTAAGAAGCTTATTCTTCTTCTTGATTAGTTTGATGCAATAATTATTTATCCAAGGTTTGCGTGATCGTGCTGACTTCCTAATAAGGATAAACTGAAATGATTCGAAGTACGATTTCTTAAAGAGACACAGAAAATTATCATAGGCTTCACCGCACGTTTTCAAGTCATAGACGACTTCCAAGGCAATATTTATGAGCTTATTTCTAAAATTGTCGAGTGTATCTTGATTATAGTTTTGTAGTTTTTGATCTACGCAAGAAAGTTTTTAGTGTCCTGGTAGGGGGTCCTAACAAAAAAAAATTTGGCAAGTGATCGCTAACTTGTGATGCAAGAACGCCACCCACAATATCGCTAGGATCCAGGTTTGTTATGAATAAATCAATTAAAGTACCACTATTAGCGGTAATACAGGTAGGACTATCAGTGATACCATGGAATCGATTCGAATCTAACACTGAGCAAAAGTGTTGGGATAGGGACACATTCAGCATATCAGTATTGTATTCACCACCTAAAATAATCGTTAGCTTATCTTCAATTAGTAGTTAAGGAACATTTCAAAATAATCAATGAATCTTGAATGAATAACACGCCAGAAGCATTTACTTGCGGCTCCTATCTGGAGGCGCTCGAGATTTCTTGTCGCTTTCGGCTTGGAGCTCGTGCTTGTTAAAGGTGAGCCGCTACAGATGTCTTTTCGTTGCTTGGAACTAATTTCGCTGTGACTGTGCCTAAGGAGGTCTATTAATTTGGAGGCTGCACAATTTGAACAGACGCTTCCTCTCGCATGATGCTGGAAGGTACTCAGCTCATAGGCAGGGCGAGGTTCGCTCTCACGTCATTAAAGCGGTTGATCACTGGAGCCTTCAAAAGCGCGCATTCGTTCGTGTTTGTAACGTTCTCATCTTGCGTTGAACCCCGTTGCGTTCTCTAGACCCCTAACGCACCTGGTCGATATTTGTGTTGATTGCAAACATTGCTCAACCAATTTCGTCGCGTCCACCGAAATTGGATAGAAACAGTCACCCGTGCAGTAAGACCGTTCTCATTGCGGCGCCAACGAACCGGGTATTTTTCCGGCAATCCGATATATCGATATTGCCGTCGTTGTTGCCTTGTGCGAAAAAACAATATTACTTACCACGGAAGAGCCAGCGATGGCAGCAATGATCAATTTGCTGGAAACCAAGCCCAGTTCAAGCTCACCATTGGGTTCTGATTGCAGGATACGTGCTCGCCTGTTACTGCATGGTAAAAATAGATAATTGCGCCATGAAGAGTTTCGACAGATGACGATGAAAACTCGGCGAATGGCGCGGCCACGTCAAGAACAGCAGGGGTGCAATCGCGCGCTCTCCGATGCGGCGAAAATTGTTCTCTCGCTATTGCCTGTCTTGTGGTTCTCGTGCATAATTTTCGCCTGGCTAAAACATTTCCCAGGATTAAAAATGATGCAGAAGGTATTCGATTCGGCACGTTATTACATTTACAACATGTGCTGTCACGCTTAGTATGACCTACAACGTAAGAGCGCTTGGCGAAGCGCGCTACCAAATTCAGTAGTGGTGCCAATGAGTGCGGTGTTGCCTACTGGAATGTATAGGCTCAGGCTGTTGTTGCTTGGAACATCGACCCTGGTATTGCCCTCTCCCACTGTTTCACGTGCCAACTATTTATCTGACAAAAATGATCAGGACAGATAGTGCCCACTTCCCACAGATAGTGCCCACTTCCAAGCAAGAACATGTTCCCCGTTGTGCGTATGTGGCGATTACCCACAGAAAGAGAGAAAGGGCAAACCAGGCATCGAGCGGTAATACAGAAATCTGTGTGACAACATATCGAGGGGTCGTAAATCAAACGTTCAAGTCTAAGGTGACGGCAGTTTGAGTAGCACAAGTTACTGAAAGCTGTCACAAAAGATGGACATTGGTCTGCTCCGATGGCGTTCGTGCGCCGAAAATTTCCTCAAGCCTGGGATAACCTGCGGAGAGGGTGAAGTCAAGCATGACTGTGGGATGATCGAAACAAGAACCGCGGAACCCTCCTTCTTTATCTCGGGAGTGCGGCGCCAAACGGCCCCACTATCAAGAGTGGGAGAGTGCTTCGCCATTCGCTTGCACTGTCTAGCTCATGCTGAGCGCGATAGTACTACCGTGAGCTAATTGAGCGGGAACACGGGAACGTGTCCAAGGCCGCTATCTTGTACACGTTCGAACAGCTGACGTTCGATTTCACCTCACGTGATTGGACTAGATTGGCCTAGGCCGCAATAACGGCGCAGCCTGGACAATCGCGCGATGTGAAACCGAACGTCGGCTTTTCGAACGTGTACAAGATAGCGGCCCAAAATAGTTTTTGGGGACGAGGAGGGGGCAGGAAGGGGGAGGAAAGCTGGGCAGGCCACATATATATATATACACAGAAATTTCGAGGGATGCGAGTCCACCCCCTGGTTGTAACCACTTTACCCCCCACGGCTATTGATCACCACAGCACAGCATGGACACCCCCGACCGCAGTTTGCCTTTCCGGAAATCATTATTTTGGTTGTAGTGCCATCTGCTCAAGAAGCAAACATTCATAATCTATTAACCCCGAGGTATGGCAGCGCACGCGACCTACCGCGCGCGGCGTCATGTCTCGGGGGTCATACTGAAGATAATCCAGCCGCTCTCGTCTGGCCTGACGCGCCGATATATTGTAAACGGATATCGGAAACAGCGCCCGGCTCTAAATAATAGTGAGCAGAATTTAAAATTGGCGAACTGGTATGGCAACGCAATTCGTGCAGCGCGAAACGACGCAGACGACGAGGAACATAGGGCCAGAGCTTTGATGAAAATTCTTTGATGTCCAAGCATTATGACACAAATGCAAAGGAAATACAAGCGTCCGTTGTGAAGGAGAAGGGATGGACTAAGTACTGAAGAATGGACACCTCATAAATGCTAAGCGGGTGACTGTCGCCTCGAAGATGCCACCTCAGTTGATGCGATCGTTGATGATCGTTTCTTCGTTGATGCGATCGCTAGCGTGTCCCGCTCAATTCCTAATATAGCGAAGGCACACAACGTTCGCAGCTGCCTTGGCGGTCTACGTACGTGCAGGCTGACACCGTAGCGCAGTGCCATTTCTGTTCGCATAGTATGGTGCCATTTTTTCATATACTAAAACGTGTTACCGATGGCGGTCATAGGAGTTCCTACGAGGTTACAGTGGGGAAGCTAATGCTATGCGGCCCAATGCACAAATGAATGTACTTAACTACGTAGCAAAGACGTCCACGAAACCCATGAGAGGGACAGAAACGAAATATATCCTTTTCATATATAGAGAGAGTGATGTCACAAGACGCAAGTTTTCCCAACTAGGACGGCACAGTAACTTTTGCAAGAAGGATGTTCAAGGCACAATTTTCTAGCATTAGGAGATGGAAATTGCCGATGCGACTTTCGAGATGAAACGATGCGCAAGAGATACCACCCAACAAGTTTGTCTTCATTTGAACGATGATCAATGCAGCCATTAGTTGGCGAAATGTGCTGTGCAGGGAAGTGTGCTTGCCAAATCTGAAAAAGTCTGCCATGGCTACTCTTGTTACCTTAGTGCTGTATCGCCGTATATTTTGCAATAGGAAGCACCATTCAATATAGAACGTTTGCTTCCTTTTATTGCTTGATCGCTTCCCTTGAACCACATGACCTTTCGCTATCAAACGTGTCGTATTCTCTTCCTCTATTTCAGGTAAAGATAAATGCTTCGGACAGCCTGACTAGATCAACATTTATGGCTCGATAGCTGCCCTCATATTCCACTAGAACGCAATGGATGGTTTCTGCGACATTTAGAGGCATTCAGCACGAATAACTTTAATCTCAACAGTTTCTCCTATGAATATGTGTCCTCAAGCAACCTGAACAGGCTTTGAACAGGAGAGTACTGCACTTGGAAGTTTCATAGATCTTTTGCCGTTTTATTTCATGCCTCCCCCGTTGCTGTCATTTGCGTACACCTGTTTTTTGCGACACTTTCCGTTGAATCAGTAAAATGTAAATTAGCAATGAAGTGAAAGGGCTCAAGATTTACTGCGAGCTTTTCTCAGTCTATTCATGTCGAGCTGCGAGAAATCGAGTGTAAGCCGCTGATTGAACACGACTTCTCAGCATGATCATCTTCAGTTTTGTATTTATGTCCAATTTAATAATAAGGCTCACAGCTACTCCCGATTGGCGCTACCATGGCGTTGGGAAATAATTTAGTTATGCAGCGCACATGACAAACATGGAAAAACAAGAAATAAAGGTCACGTGCCCAAGCGCTTGTGCGTGTCTTCATGAGTTACAGAAAAACAACCAGTCTGATAGCAACAACAGAACATCAGCAAAGGAAAACATCAAAGTACGAACAGAAGTTTCACATGTATAAGGCTGCTGAAATAAAATAGCTCGTTTGGCACATACCTGCACGATCCCTAATAGTCCGGTAGTTTGGCGACTGAAGCCGTGTCTTAGTGGTGGCTAATCTGGGCCTCTGAATCCGAGCATTTATATGCGGTGGAAAAAATCAAGGCAAAAGAGCAAAGGGGAAAGGTGGACTTAGCTTAGTATTAATGGAGTTGCGCATACGAAGAACGTTCTTATCTGTCGCACTGAATGAATTTTTTTATAGTAACGGATTGATTGTTCTGTGATTTATTTCAACAATTAGGTAAAGGCTCATTGGTTTACTACAACAAACCAGCGCAACGTTGTGATCTTCACAGAGCATTATTATAGTGCAATTGATCGTTCCTTGCACCTAAAGTTGATTGAAGCTTAGTTTGTTTCTGTGAGTTTGCTCAGGTCGAGCTGAGCCCAGCACCTCGCAAAAAACCTCTCACAACAAAAACGTTACACATGTTTAAAGCACCTTGAAGTGCACAGTACACAGGACATTACTTATTCAAGTCCACCTATCTGTTCTGTGCTTGTGTACTGTTTTTGTATCTGTATTTCTATACGTATATCTGTTTCTCTATCTGTATAATTATTCAAGTCCACCGGCACAAGGGGGGGGGGGCAAGACCAGGGTCGCTAATACGTCAGATTTCAGTAGTCGTGTACAGTAAGACTAAACGCAGGCTTGAACCTACCGAACAGCATCACCTACCCTGTTCGAATTACGAGCGAACAAAAATTCCTCACTGCCTAAAAACAGAGAAGAAAAAAGAAAGAGTCACATAACAACGGTTGCTTCCAGCCACCAATTCTGGGAAGCAGACTCACTCGATGTAGCTCGGTTACCTGGGCTCGCTCCGTAATAAGGACGGTTCGCTGTGCAGCAACCACTTCCTCTCGGCAAGCCACGCCGCGGACCGCTAGTGCTAATCACGCCGCAAATCAAATTAGGGTTGCTTGGCCACGTGGCGTCCACGGCATGCGCGTTTTCCTTGAGCGTCTATATGTAAGGTTCTTTTTGCTTCTTTTGTTTATCTTTCACTTTTCATTGCATTTTTGGGACTCTGGTTCCCTTTACATTTTCTTGGTCTTGTGGCAGATTCGTCTGTCTCTTATTGTTTCGTTCTATTTCAGCGTCACAGTTAATCTCCCTTTTCTTCATTCTTTTTCTTTCATTCACTCAGCATCAGCCCTAAGGTAAAGGTGTTGTTAGTGCAACGAGATTTGGATCTTGCGGTTTTCCTTCTCGTGTCACGCCTGGCTGTTCACAAGGAGAATCCTGGCGTTCGCGGCACATTTTTATGTCCCTGTGGCGCTTTGTAGTATTTCCTTTTCCATTGCACGGGCGTTCTTGCAGTTTCTCGCATGTTTATTTTTTTCTTGTTTCCGCAGTGTCACGTGTACTTATTCATTAGGATCCAAGTTTGCTGGCGATGTGCAACAAGTTCATGCCTTCCCTATGGGCAAGCGCGCGCAAATAACGCATTGGCATCTGTTTTACTTTCATAGAAAATACGTAGGACATCTTGTTCTCAAAGCGCTCTGAAGCAATTTGCGCTCTGAAGCTTGTTTATGAATGCATAGATTTAAATGTACATTTTGTGAACACTGAAGCCCAGCTTTCAAGCTCTAGTTAGACTAAATAAAGTGTAAAGCATTAACTAGCATTGCATAGGTGAACATTATATTTGTGTTACCCAGTAATTACTTATTACTTTCTTAGCTTATTTAACCATATTTATTGCGGTATTTGTAATTATGTAAGACTGTATTAGCCGCTAAGATTATTGTGTATTTTTTAACCAGCTCACCGATGTTGAGTATATTGTTGATTCCTCATTATCACTCTCCTCTGTAATGCTTTTTGCCTTGCGGGTGTGCTAAATAAAATAAATAAATAAATTTCTGCGTTTCCTGATTTTAGTACACAAAGCATTTATGTTGCCTTGAGAGCATTAGTATTGTTTTCATGAATTCCGAATTTCCAGGGTTGTCATCCTTACGAAGTAAGCTGCGTGCAAACGTTATAGGTTTCAAAAACCAGGTTTATACTCAAGTGAAAAATAATGTTTTCCTGGCAAATCTGATTTTACATCACGGTCATCGTCACTGTCATGCGACACCAATGTGCCCCAATATGGCAACGGAAACTAAGAAAAAATAAACTAAAATTTACGGCTTCACGTGCCAAAACCACAATATAGCTATGAGACACGCCGTTGTGAAGAACTCCGCATTAAGTTTAACCATTTAGGCTTCTTTAACGAGCACGCAATGCACGGTACCTACGTATTCTTGCACGTCGCCCCCAGCGAAAAGTGGCATCCCATGCCCTCAGGCTTAGCAGCACCACGCCAAAGGGACTACGCCACCACAGCGGCGAGAAATAATAAAGAAACAATGTACCATGGGAAATAAAGAAGTCGTTGGATAAAAGCGCCAAAATAGTAACACGATTTTCCTTCGAAGGATTTCCTAAGCATTAAACCGCCACAACTCACTACGCCAGTTTTTGTTCTGTTGTGAACAGTTTAGAGAGGAACACGGCAGGATGAAAACGGGACGCAAAATACCAGACAGTACGAGCGCTGAAGAGTTCAGAGGAGAAGCGGGAAATGCGCATGGCCTACTAATATTTTTACCTATTTTTTTATTTAATAATACTGTCAGCCCATGAAGGGCCATTACAGGAGTGGAAGATACAAACACATACAAGAATACAGTATGACAACAAAAAGCAAGTACGTGAAAAACTGCAGACGTCTCAGCAGGCATGCGAATCAGTTTAGATTCTATGCACCTTACAAATTCCCCCCAAAAATAAGAAACAAAAATGAACAGATGCACCTTTGGCAAAGTTATGATATACATATTAGTTCGCGGCAAACAGAATACCGTGTAGACATTGTAAAAATTCTTCAACGCATGAGGCTCACATGACAGAGTCGGGGGCGCATTCCATTCTGTAATACCTCTAGAATAAAGCTGTACTTAAAACAGCCATTTCTGACTTGAGGGAGTGTGATGTACTGGCTATGACCATGTCTGGATATTTCATGTGTTGAGATTTTGAAGTACTTGTGTTTTTCGACAAGCAAGTGACAAGTAATGATAAGATAAATATGTTTCATTACTAATATGGAGGACATAGTTCAAGTGGCTGAGGAGTTCTATGGAGATTTATACAATACCAGTGGCACCAACGACGCTAATTGAAGAGAGATTAATGTAGAGGAATTTGACATCCCACAAGTAACGCCGGAAGAAGTAAAGAAAGCTTTGGGAGCTATGCAAAGGGGGAAGGCAGCTGGGGAGGATGTGGTAACAGCAAATTTTTGAAGGATGGTGGGCAGATTGTTCTAGAAAAACTGGCCACCCTGTATATGCAATGCCTCATGACTTCGAGCGCACCGGAATCTTGGAAAAACGCTAACGTATTCCTAATCCATAAGAAAGGGGACGCCAAAGACTTGAAAAATTATAGACCCATCAGCTTACTGTCCGTGGCGTACAAACTATTTACTAAGGTAATAGCAAATAGAATCAGAAACACCTTAAACTTCCGTCAACCAAAGGACCAGGCAGGATTCCGTAAAGGCCACTCAACAGTAGACCATATTCACATTATAAATCAGGTGATAGAGAAATGTGCGGAATATAACCAACCCTTATATATGGCTTTCATTGATTAGGAGAAAGCGTTTGATTCAGTCGAAACCTCAGAAGTCATGGAGGCATTACGGAATCAGGGTGTAGACGAGCCGTATGTAAAAATACTGAAAGATATCTATAGCGGCTCCACAGCCACCGTAGTCCTCCATAAAGAAAGCAACAAAATCCCATTAAAGAAAGGCGTCAGGCAGGGAGATACGATCTCTCCAATGCTATTCAGAGCGTGCTTACAGGAGGTATTCAGAAACCTGGATTGGGAAGAATTGGGGGTAAGAGTTAATGGAGAATACCTTGGTAACTTGAGATTCGCTGATGATATTGCCTTGCTTAGTAACTCAGGGGAGCAATTGCAAGCATGCTCACTGACCTCGAGAGGAAAGGCAGAAGGGCGGGTCTAAAAATTATTTTGCAGAAAACTAAAGTAATGTTTAACAGTCTCGGAATAGAACAGCAGTTTACGATAGGTAGCGAGGCCCTGGAAGTGGTAAGGGAATACATCTACTTATGGCAGCAGGTGACGGCGGATGAGCATCATGAGACTGAAATAATCACAAGAATAAGAATAGGCTGGGGTACGTTTGGCAGGCATTCTCACAGCATGAACAGCAGGTTGCCATCATCCCTCTAGAGAAAAGTGTATAACAGCTGTGTCTTACCAGTACTTACCTGCGGGGCAGAAACCTGGAGGCTTACGAAAAGAGTTCTACTTAAATTGGGGACGACGCAACGAGCTATGGAAAGAAGAATGATGGGTGTAACGTTAAGGTATAAGAAAAGAGCAGATTGGGTGAGGGAACAAACGCGAGTTAATGACGTCTTAGTTGAAATCATGAAAAAGAAATGGGCATGGGCAGGACATGTAATGAGGAGGGAAGATAGCCGATGGTCATTAAGAGTTATGGACTGGATTCCAAGGGAAGGGAAGCGTAGCAGGGAGAGGGCAGAAAGTTAGGCGGGCGGATGAGATTAAGAAGTTGGCAGGGACGACATGGCCACAATTAGTACATGACTGGGGTAATTAGTACATGACCACGTTAGTACGTCACCGGGGTAGGGTAGTATGGGAGAGGCCTGTGCCCTGCAGTGGGGCTTAACCAGGCTGATGGTGATGGAATATGTTTCAGTCGCTCATACATGGTACGCAAATTTAGCGGAGGTAAGTCGACAAGCTTACAAAGTTCAGTGGGGGATGGGCAGGAGCGATACTTGTTAAATATGAACCTTGATGCTAACCTCTGGATTCTATCAATTTTTTGTTGGTTGGATTTAGTGTAGGGATCTCATAGAGTTTTAGCATACTCTATGATAGGACGTATCAAGGATTTATAAGCTAAAATTTTACCTCAGGTGTCGAGGCACCTATATTCCGCCTCAGGCTTCAGAGCGCTTTGCTAGCCTTACTACATGCAGCATCAATGTGTTGATTCCATCGGAGGTCAGAAGTGAACGTTATTCCAAGATTCTCATGTTTATCGACTCTGCTAATAGTTATACTACGTATATTATAAGAATAATGCAATTTTTTTCTTTCTCGTTATGGACAAAACAACACCTTTATCTGCGTTCAGTTCCATCTGCCAGTCGTCACACCATTTGTTAATTTTTGCGGACAAGACTGTAAGTTGGCATGATCATTACTATTTCCACTTTTATGACACATCACACAATCATCAGCAAAAAGTCTGACAGGGACACTAGTATTACTAGGCAAGTCATGTATAAAGATCAGAGATAAAACAGGACCTAGCACACTTCCTTGCGGAACACGCGACACAACACGAGAAGGGCGCGACGTGCACCCTACGAAATCAACGTGTTGTTCTCTAGAAGAAAGGTAAGATGAAAACCACTGGATGATTGCGGGGCTTTGAAATAGGGAATAATTTTATGTGATTAACTTCAGATGGGACACTTTGTCGCATGCTTTAGCAAAGTCGAGGAAGATTATTTCTGTTTGACCACGGGAGCTTAACGTTTCAGTGAGGTCATGTACAATTTCAATGAGCCAATTGGGTGGTTGTTGAGAGCGCTCTCCGGAAACCGTGCTATCCAGGAAGAAAACAAGTTGTATTTGTCCGAGTAAGAAACTAATTGTTTAGAAATATTGTGCTCGAGCAGCTTAGGACAAGCGCTTGTAATAGAAATTGGTCTATAATTTGCCACTTCCGCAGTACGGCCACTTTTGTGTATATGTAGGATTTTCGCGCGTTTCCAAGCTACCGGGAAGCAACCACTATCTACAGAGGACTGCAAAACTTCAGTTACGTATTTGGAGTTGCATTCTGCATATCTACGTAAAAACTCGTTTGGAATACCGTCAGGACCAGGGCTCTTCTTAACATCAATATTCAGCAAGAGATTTAAAACACCTTGTTCATTCATTTCATTGTCTGCAATAGATGGTATAGCCGCTGTGTTGGCTGCATGACGTGTATGACCATTATCTTTAGTAAAAACGGATGCAAACTAAGCATTAAAATTATCAGCTTGCATTGCAGCAGTACGGCAGGATTCTAAGGATAACGGTTTTGAGGATTGGTTGACATAACGCCAGAACTTCTGCAACGCCTTTTTAAGGAACTTCGTAAGTGTCACATTATAAAATTTGTCTTTACATTCTTTTATAAGGCGTTTCAGGTCTTGGCTCATGCGTTGAATTGAGATCTTCTTATTTGGGGTTGGACACCTCGACCAGTACCCATGTTTTCGCCTTAATCTTCTGTTTAGGTGTATAATTTCCATTGTAATCCAAGGCTTTTTCCTTTTAATTCTTTCATAGCACTTTGGCATGCAATTTTTAATACAATTCATGACAGTTGCGAAATAGAAGTCCCATAAATAATCTGTTCTTGTATTCGACTCAAAGAGATGAACAAAATGGTAGAATGAACGCTCTAAAAAGTCTAACACACCAACATCATTAGCAGAGGAAAATTTCAAAAAGGTTTTATGAAGGGCATATGTATATGGTTCAGGTCCTAAGCTTAGAAATACTTGCACCATTTTATGGTCCGAAAGAACATCCTCCGTTTCACATATTTCTATAGATGGTATTAAAGAATTTGACAGAAAAACTAAATCAAGTATTGATGATTTAATCCCGCAGATTCTTGTATAATCTGTCACTACCTCGGTAGGCCTTAACAGACAGCTCCAAAAGCTGGTCACAACTCGAAACCTCAGTCTGTCCCGGTGAAAGTGTCGCGCCAATCAATGGCGGCCAAGTTAAAATCACCTGAAAGGATAATATTATTGCCTCGATGCATGTTAGACTCCATAAATTTTCTTACATGTAAAATAACATCAACAGGTGAGTTGGGAGCCCTGTAACTACAACCAATAAGGAGATGACGTTCACCCAACTTGGTTTTGATCTAGACCGTTTCTATCGCTCTCTCCGTCTCGAGAATAACATACGGTACATTGTTCTTATTCAAGAATACTATGCCCTCTCCTCGACCTACCCGATCTCTTCTGACGACCCAGGGGGTGTGACCTCTGCATCATTTACATCCTTACGCAGCCTTATCTCTCTTATACCCATAACATCTGGTTCATGCTCCAACTTATTTAGGATACTTTCGGCATTCAGATTATTAATATTAAACTTTGCCTCTTTTGTTAGGGGTTGTCAGGTGTTTCTTGCGCGAAGTGGTGCACAAGTTGAACTCTTTATTTTTATCTTCATCCCAACCTAACGTTACATTACTAAGTTTCAATTTATCGAAGATCAATGCCACTTTTGCTCCACCTTTCCTATCTTGACAACAAGAATTCCACAGCTTCTTTCGTATTTCTACAATCTTTTTGGAATAATCTTCGCTAATGCTAATCTGAGTGCCCTTGAGCTTGAAACAATTATTTAGTATTCGTTTCTTATGGCCGAAATTTACGAACTTTAGTAGGATCAGGCGGTTCACACCAGGAATCCTCCTTCCAAGCCTGTAAATCCTCTCAGTAGAGCTTAACTTTAGGTTGAGTATACCTTCGAATATGTCCTCGTTTACTTTTTTCATTAGCACTTCCTCACTTTCTTGCTCGTCTTCCACAACTCCGCGTAAAATTATGTTGTTTCGTCGACATCGGTTTTCTAAATCGTCAACTTTACGGCCAAGCACAGCCGAATGAGCATCATTCCTGATAACTGAATTTATAAATTTAGTGAGCCTGTCGCGTGTTTCATCCAGAGACAGCAATTTATTTTCTGTCCCTGATAGCCTGTTTTCAACAAGTTGTAAACTAGTATCAGAGGAAGCTTGCTTTTCTTGTATTTCATTAAGCATAAGCAGGATTGTCTTCTGCGTTTCAAGTAGTTCCTTAAGCATCTCATCAGTCAGAGGACCACGGTTTTCTTCAACGCCTCCGGATATTAACAGCAACATCCTCACCACTGACAAAGAATCACATAACCAATTCCAAAGGATGTGTGTACACGGCAACACGACCAATATTGTTAGTCCTACACGATTGAAGCACTTGCGAGCCACCCCTAGGAGCTATGGAAACAGTAGTGCTAACACCTACTGGCAGGGCTCACTTGCTGTACAGGCCCTATAGGAGGGATAGGGCCAACCTGACTGGTATTTGGTGACTGCATGGAGTGGTGTAGTCAGCACTCGAACCAGATCAAGATTCGTCGAGTCCAGATAATCACAGGCGTTGCGTTAGTGACTGTGACACTGCGAGGGGCTAAACATTGGCAGATTACTTATTCACTGCGAAGAAAAAAAAACACCATGAGTAGAGACGTAGAGGAGAAAGCCATGTTGCTTGCGGATGAACTCATCATGTCTGAAGGCAACTCATCTGCTACTGGGAAGAGCTCGCAGCTGTCTCAAGTACACTTTAAACGAAAATAAACTGAGCTGGGAGTTCTAACAGGTAATATGCCCTGAAACTTCTCCACCCTCGAACATTTACTCTGATGTATGGGAGCAATACAGCGGCATTCCCTCGTTTTACTCCGTTGCCTAGCTGCGGGAGGATTAAAGCGACATGACACGATTTTACTCTGCTTGATAGTCTTGTTCTCCTGTGAAAACGCCGACAGGGAGTTTCAAAAAACTCCCCTTCCTCGAAGCAGGTTTGTCACGTGGCACTTCCCATGAGGCTATGCAACGCGCCAGCAACCGGTCGAGTTAGGCGGAGTCGGCTCTGCTCATAGCTGACGGTTGGTTTACATATGAGAAGTGGCGTTCCGTGACAGCTTTTCTTCAATTTGTTTGCCATATTTCCTTCCAGAAGGTGTTATAGGCGTGCCTAAAGCTCACTGTATCTCATATTCGAGTACGTTAGCTGTAATCACTTTGGTGACAATGGTGAATGCAAGAGTAACGTTTACAAGTGTGGAAAAAGGCTTAGGTATACCTCGAAGCTGCTCATTGAATCGTGATGACGGCACAGGTTTCTGACTGTGTTCTCATGCTGCGTGACCGTGGCCTGTGTTCTTCAGTACGTGCAATGCGACGTTTATGTCCTTGCGGGTACATGCTCACAATGTCCATTGAAATGTTTGAAAGAACAGCCACTGTTCGAGTGAGAACGCCCGTGCTACACTTTACTAGGGAGGGTACTGCTGGAGCGAAGGGGCCGATTTACTCTTCAAAGCGTTATTTTACTCTCGCAAAATGGCGAGTGGAGCGAAATGCATTCATCACTCGGTCAGCAAGGAGAGAGTAAAATGTGCTTTTTAATCTGCCCTTCCGAGAGAGAGTAGAATGCCCGTTCTACTCTTACGACAATACAGAACAAAACGTACAGTAAGCTTCTGCTTCAACTATATGAGGCTGGCCCCGGATATGGCAATCTATCACTGACGTATGTTGCGCAAAGAACACAGCGTTTTGCTTCTAATAGAGTAGGCTCTCACAGTTCAAAGGAGCGCGGAGGCAGCGCTCTACTTTTTCACTCGGAGTTGCCCCACGGGCGCGCGCACAACATCGCGGAACAGCATAGCACTGGAGAAAGCTGATCGGTCCAGCGAGCAGCAGTGAAGGCCATCCAAGGACGATCGTGTGTCAGCATTGTCGCGTCGCCACTAAAACACGATAGTCGTTCGTCATTCGTTGGATATAACAACAAATCTTCCAGCAATCTCGATTAACATGCTTTGCTATAGGATACCGATCAGATGTTTGTCGCTACAACGGAAAACAAATGTGCAGAACATGTGGTAAGTCTGCCGTGGATCCTGTAGAGGATCAAGACTGCAAACCAGGCTGCCCTAATTGTGGCAAGGACCACAAGGCCGATGAGCCGCTGATAAAGCAGTCAGAGAGACGGCCTGCCTGAAGCGTTCGAAACAAGGAAAGGACGGCAAGCAAACGAAAACAGCCACCATCGCAAGCCGAAGCATAAGCCCAAAACGCAATTCCAACAACACATCGAGAGACAGAAGTAGCTCCAGAAGCTGTTAACACTCCAGGGACCGCAGCCGCTCCAAAGGCCGCAGTCGATCCAGGGGCCACAGCCGATCTTGGGGCAGCAGCCATTCCAGGGGCCGGGGCCACTTCGGGGGCCATAGCCAGTCCGGGAGCCATAGCCAGTCTGGGAGCCAAAGCCAGTCCGGCAGCAGTGGCTAGTCCGGGAGCCGCGGCCAGTCCGGGGACTGTAACCTGCCCGGAGGCGGCTGCCAGTCTCCGGATCACGACCATTCCCGAGGCCAACAAGAAGCGCAACCCGCAAACCAGCGAAACGTGAGTCAGTCACCCGGCACCGCCCTTTCCCCCCCCCCCTGACCTATTCATCTAAAGTTCAAACACGAGCTCAAAAAGTAGCCAACGATTATAAGAACGCTTTACTTCAAACGCGCAGATCTAATAAAATCGCAGCACTATCTTCACAATCACTAGAGCCTACCGAAGACATCGACATGCAAGCAGAGGCACACGCACCCGAAGCCACACCTTTAGGTGATAAAATGCAACCATTAGTACAAGAAGAAGAACCAGCGTCATTGTAACCGCCAATGAAAAAGGCAGGATACCACACCGCAGCCCTACAAAACCTTGAAGCAGATTTTCAGCAACAAAGGGACGAAATGAAAGAAATACAAACCAGTCTAGAGGTCAAGATAGCTCAACATGTTGCTGCTTAAGTTCAGGCGGCGCTAAAACATACACTCAACAAATAATGAGCCAAATGCGCTCTCTGTTTAACGAGCTACTCAGCAACCAGTCTGGGGCAACGGTCTTTGCACAAGTGCAGGCTGCGATGGCCGCATTACCACGCCAGGAAGAGTGCCACGGTCCCGAAGCACGTCGATTTACCAGCGTAACCCGACCTACTACTTACGCTACTGGGGGCGCTCCGCAATATCATCAGTAGAACAATGGCGACTAGTTTGGTGGTGTGGCTGTTTAGCTGTAGAGGGATAGCTCGAAAAGGAGGCCTTCTCACGCAGTACATTGCCGGTCAAGATCGTCGACCAGACATTCTCCTACTCCAGGAAACTAGCCAAACACCCCATCTTGCAGGCTATATGGTGTATAGCCATAATTCGATAATGGCCATATTTATTCTAAAGATATAGCGGCAAATGTTGTCCACAGCACGAAGCAGAGCCTCATTGTACGCATCCTTCCAACTATATTTGACAAGAGCAAGGCAAAACACCACTTATTCATCACGAATGTTGACAGCCCGCCAAAACCGAAAGCGCACTTCTTCATGGAGGTTGCGAATCAGCGGCCAAAGAAGTATATTGATCATCTAATAGCAGGCGACTTCAACGCGCCACGCACTTCACGGGGACACACAAAAAAACTCCCCCAAAGGATCCGCACTACTACACCAATAATGCTGGCCAGTATTGTGGCGCATATTTCTCTTCGATCGTAGTGTCAATACTTTGTGAGTTTGCACACGTTTGTTCCGTTTGACTTTCCTTTGTGTACTTTATTTTCTCAACAGGTGGAGCCTTCTGAGTATAAAAAATAAAGGATACTTCTATACTGTAACACTTATGAATCTCCAGAGAATATACTTATGTTTTATTACAAGATGTGTTGTAACGCTCATGGGCACCATTGTAACCTGATTTTATGTGCTTGTCAGTATGTTTCTCAAATTATTATTCAGTTTGTCCTGTGACTGATCAATAAAGATGTTGACCTTTTAAGAGAGAAAATGTTTCATTTGAGTGACTCGGTGACTACAGATTACATTTCATTCAACAAGCATAAGTGCAGGAGCTGCTTATGAAGAAATCAAATATTCCGCACATGTAGGTATTGTTAATCCTTTCTCTCGTGACCATCGCTGTACATCGTTCCTTCCCACTAGTGGGAAGAGTACTAGCACTCTGTTTAGAGGAGTATAAACACTCTGCTTATAGAGTAGAAGTACTTGGTTTGGAGGAGTAGAAATACCCTGTCTGGGGGGAGTACTATTACTCTTGTGGGGAGAGTATTAGCACTCTACGGAAGAGTACAAGCACTCACTTGTGGGGAAGTAATAAAACTCTGTCGGGAGGAGTTCTACTCTCTCTCAAAGAGGGTCGATCTACTCTCGAAAAGAAGTGAAATATGCGACAAGCAGATACGCCCTCGAAGAGAGTGCCCGGAATCTGTTTTTGGCGTGTACTCGCACAAGAATGGCATACTCCAAGTTTTTTGCGGTGCGGTTTTGCCAGTGAGAAAGACCGCAGTGCGAGCAACTGTTTTTATATATCTGTGTACGGATATCCTCGCTCAAGAAAAACGGTACGCGTAATGTAAATAAAGCTTCTTACAGAGCGATGTGAATCGAATTTTTATCGCGCATATCGGTTTTGATGACGTCGTTGCTTCCGATATTGCAATGACATTACGCTCTATCCCAGACGCTGATTTGGAAGCATGCCTGCTGGGTCCGAGTGTGAGGATTCGCTCGAAAGATTAGCGATGTAGCTCCTTTTCACAACCGAGCGAGATTGCTTGGACGCGCGAGTAGTGCGGTCTAGAAAATTTGTGACTGCGCACTTGTCGGTGTTACGTTGGTTGCTATGGGTCATGCTAACACGTAATAAATTCTTGCTACGCTACCAATATTTCGCAAAAAATTAATTTTGCCACGAAGAACACGCACTTACATTTTTCTTGCTTACTGTAACTAACGCAATACTTTTTACTCGCGAACGCTCGCAGTGTGCATAGTCGCTTCAGCACTTACAGAATGGCATGTCAATTTTCAAAAATTACGCCATTAACATTTTTTCTCACTTTTCTTAATTAACAGTTTTGTGTTGATTAAGGTCTTCCGTTAACTTCAGAAAGGCAACTCTCGCATGATCGATCATGCGAGTCGTAATTTTGAAAACCGCACAGCTGCTTGTTCGGTGGTTTCTAAGCACAGAGTATCGCGGCTATATATACTGGCAGCGTTGATTTTTGTGTATCGCGTGTACGTTGGATGCGTTTCGAATTTCAGCATTGCGCGTTTCTCAAATGTTTATGTATGGCATGATTTATGCGCTTTCATTTACTTGTTTCGTTGAATTTGACGCGGTCTTGTGCGTATATTTCGAAATTTGAGCAGTAGCCTCTGCATATAAAAATCTCCATGCAAAGTGACGCGACACCTCTTTTTATACTCCCGTTGCACCTCGAAAAAACACCGTACAATACAAAGTAAAAATAAAAAAGACAAAATACTCCCTAGGTTCCACGCAAAATTCCGCTCGCACGGCGGAAAAATTCTACACCGATCATACGGAGCATAATAAACTCCTTACCGGGGGGTCGCTAGAGGACAAGCATTATACTCCCACCTGGGAGTTATTCCCGCTTACAGTGTAGAACTACGTTTTATCACGTTTGTGGAAGTAAACCATCCGGGAAGTGAAGGAATTGAGGCTGTCAATTCGAAGAGAAAGTACTCACAATCTAAGGTCAAGTCTTAGGACAGGTACCGTAAACGTTGAAAGCATGTATCAAGGAAAGGTGGAAATAGTGAAGGCAGAATTATTATTAACGAATATTTTTCTTCTGGCAAGCAGAAATGGATATGCTCGAGGTACCTGATTCCGAAGACATCACGATTTTTACTTGGGCAGCGAAACGACAAAACTTACTTGGTGGAACATCTAATCTAAGGAGGGGCGTGAAAATTCACTCAATATACACAGTCAGCCAAAGCATTATTTCCCTCCAAATAAAAAGTCACTCAATAATCTACACCCCAATTTAGGAATATTGTCCAGCTTGAGAACCTGAGAAGAAGAAATGGAGTAATTCCACACCAAGGTGAAATATGGTGCAGAGCAAGCAACGAACACGCCTGCGAAGTATATCATAGGTCATTTCAACGTAAAAATTGGTAACGAAAAAGCTCAAAGTGATATAAGCAAATTGGGTTTGTGAGACAGGAATAAAACCACCAATCACTTTGGCAACCTTTGCACTGGCAAGAATATCCTTATATGTAAGACTTAGTTTACCGCTTTCATTATCACGCCTATTCAAATCGATCACCAGTGATCGATGCTCTGGATCACTGATTTCGACATGTGGCCATTTATTTTTAACTGAAGGCCATCCAGTAGTTAGCACAGGCATAGCACTTTCAGAATCAATCTCAATTTTTGCGCCCCGGCGATGCTCAGATTTTTGAAGGACCTTTTTGCGAACTAGTTGCGCATATTGTATCGAAAAGAGGCGTGGCTCTCACCTTCTGCCACTCTCGGGAAGAGAGCACGCCACTCGCGATTGCGCCGCACTAGCATCAAAATTTTGTAATGAAACAACTATGATTAAGTGAAGAATTAAATTATATCACCGGCTTTGGCGTCTGACAGTGCTGAGCAGTGATAATTAACCGAAAATTACGCCAGCCGTTTACTAGTGAGCATAGGCTTGGAGCACGATTCGTTTTATTCCGGGAAAGTGCATTTGTGAAGGTGCGCCGCATGTCCAACATGTGGAACTGGAAATTTTCAAGCAGTTTACAAGAGCTTAGGTTTCTGCGCTGCCGGTGTCACTGGGCAGTTATCGAAAGCCGCTCCCATGGCGTCGTCCCACGTAGTTGCGCCGCGAGAAAAGCGTCGTGCTCGAAACTATGATGCACCCTCACTATAATTTAGTGATGAGGACTTGAGTTATGATTCCACAGATGACAGCGAAGCAGATTCAAACTCTGACGGCGACGATGTTTTGAGTCAGCAAGGGACATCCGCAACTATTCAACAGCGAGTTTCCTTTACGTCCTTGAGCGGTCTGCTACCTTCTGCGCGCTTATCTGCCGATATTTTTGCACGACCTGAGAGATATACTGATTATCTTCTGGGTGCGTACTTCGTTTGGTCACGATGGGCTGCAATTGACAGCGAAGACACTTCTGTTCACTCCAAAAAGGTCGCCCGTAGCCCATCTCGGCTCAGCACTGTGGATCAGAGCAAGGCAGTTTACAACGGTGGGGAATTCCTTTGTACTCTTCTCTGCAGAGGTAACAAAGACTGTCTGCAAACAAAATGCAAACAGATATGCTTGGATGCATAATCTTATGATTGCCAAGCTCCGCTGCGAGTGATCGGTCCTGGAAGGGGTGCATGGCTCTACACGAACTGGCGAAGTACGTTCCTTGGAATTCTCATCGGACCATCCTATGAAGATGCCGAAAAGGCGGAAGTGCAAGGTCTTGCAATTGAACAAAAACCAGACGTTTTATGGGAAAAGGTGGGAGTGCACCTATGTTTGCGAAAATTCAGGAACTGCTTCATTGCATGGCAGGAGCGATAAACTGGACCACGGCCCACTTTGCGAACATCTGATTTGTAATGGAATGTTGTAGAGAATACCACAAAACTTCGTATTTTTTAACAGCGAAGCTGCGCATGGCTAGCATCTGGAAAAGAATTTGTCCGGGATGTAGAAAAAAAAACAGATCATGTGGGCCGATCCTGGTGATAGGGAAGAATGGGTCCATGTTCAATGGTACATACCCGTGTGGGTTCGGGGAACTGTAACGCCCTCGAACTACCCTTGTCACATGTGAGACCCAAAGAGATCCCAGGCATAAGGGTAAGAACTCATGTTCTTGAAAAAAAATGTTTTGTACATTAATAAAAAATTAAACAAATTCTCGGCGCCAACAGTGCAAATCCGCTATTGTCACTGCTCGCGTGTTCGTCATTTTCTTCTACAGCTAGCTCCTTTGTGCAAAAAACTATCATTATCAGCAATGGCTGGAGCGTCGTCGTCTTCCCCAGCTGGCTCCATTGGCGCTCATCGTTCCAGCATGGAGAGAGAAAAAAATTATTCCTAATGAAGTGGGGAGACTTCCTGATAGGGTGGCGCCCTTAGTTCAGGGCCCCATGGGCTCGCGCCACTCGGCGTGCCCGCCGTATCAGCCGTCGCTGCTCTTGCGGGTCTAAGCTGGTCAGCGCAGTCTGGCAGGAAGAAGGTGAAGGTAAAGAAATAGGGGAGTAAGCCGGAGGGTGTGGACATTCCCAGATGGAATGATATACTGTGGGCTTTGCTCCACAGTAGTGAGCGATATTGTGTCGGTTAGAAGAACTAAAGATAATAAAGACAGGGAGAGGAATTGGTTTGAAGCTGTCACCCCGCGACGGAATCTTCTCAGTTAAGGAAATTATGTGGTGGGAGAAGCGTCTGCTACTATCTCTGTAATACTGCAGAGTTTCAGTGTGGTCCAAGGTCTCCCCATTACCATGGGGAGAGGCGTGTCCAGGTGTTCAGACGATACGCACCCTGTGTAACGCTGTGGGGTGTAATTATATAAGGACGCGGCATGTGTAGGGTGTCACCATCCCTTGAACCAGTCTAGCAGGTGGTCTGTGAATCAGTGACCGATGTGATGGATCCATCCAGTGCCAATATGGTTTAAGCATACACGTAGGCTATGTTGACCGCAGCCTCTTCTGCCGTGCCCCTTTCTACAGTATTGAGCGTGACCGAAGGCCTCAGAGTGTATCTACTATCTACTACGACTAGACAAAGGGTACGCTTATGGCGGTACAAGGCCGCGTCGGTGTATAGGATCGTTGTGTCCAATGTGTCATCGAAAAAGGCTTGAGTGAGGGCTTGTGCTCTTGCTTATTTTCGGCCTTCCTTTATGACGGTCAGGGCACATATTCCGCGGAATCGGATCCGCGTTAATTTTGTTTCGAATGCTCAGCGCAAGAAGCATGCGCTCTCCCTGTTGTGGTTTTATTGTTGTTTGGTGTCTTAGCAGAGATAGAATGAGGCATCCCTGCAATGTTGGATGGAGACGCTGCATTTGACTGCTAAGATTACCTTCGACTATTTCGTGGATGGCGTCGTGCACCCCGAGTCATAGTAGGAGCTGCGTGAGGGCACGTCGAGGCAGTCCCAGCACTGCCTTAAGTGTCATACGGAAAAGCGTGTCCATTTGGCGCGTCTCGGTCTGGATCAGGTTATGAAAAAGGAGGTGGTAGGTTAATCTGCTAATTATGAGGGTTTTCACGATTCGGAGTACATCTTTTTCTTGGAGTCCTTGTCGGCCGTTTGTAATGCGCTTTATCATGTGCGTTACTTGGGTGATTTGTTGGCGGAGTGTCTGTAGGGTATGCGTGGCCTTCCCTTTGTACTGTATGTGAAGGCCTAGTACACGTAGTCTGTCTAACCTTGGAATAAGTTTGCCATTGATATGCAATGTGATGGTTGGTGCAATATAAGTCTTATTGTGTTTCAAGAAAAGCAGTAGCTCCGACTTCTCAGCAGGACAGGTGAGTCCACTCGTTGTTGTATATTCTTCTACTATGTTTGCTGCTTCCTGTAATGTGTCGTGAGAAGCGCCGTACGACCCTGTGGTCAATCAGGCTGTTGGATCATCGGCGCACAGGGCATGCGGCACGAACGGAAGTTTGTCGACGAGCTGCGGTAGCTTTGCCATCGCCACGTTGAACAAGGGTGGATGAGAGAATTGAACCCTGGGAGTCCCTCTGCCGGAAAGTTTTATGATACCTGACTGAATTTCAGATATACCAGGGGTGGCTGTAATGTCGTATTGAAAGGCTCGGACATACTCATAGAAGCGTTCTCCGCATCTGTAGGATGCAAGGTTTTTTATAATGTAGTCATGCGAGACGTTGTCGAAGGCCCTCTTGAGGTCCAACGCCACGATTGTTCTTGTTTGAGCTGTACTCGGACCACTCACAACACTTTCTTTAAGTTGTAGGAGCATGCCCTGCGCTGACCGATCTGGTAGATAGCCGAATAGGGCATTGGGGAAGAATCGCGTCGCTTCGAGGTAAGGCTGCAGGCACATAAGAACTACGAGCTCGAAGAGTTTGCCGATACACGAAGTCAGGGAACTGAATCTGAGAGCTTGGAGGAATAGTTTCCCGGATTTCGGAGTTAAGGTAATATCGGCGTGTCGCAATTCCTATGGAAGCGCTTCGTTCTTCCAATTGTCAATGTAGTATGCAGTGAGTTGCCGTATGGCCTGATCGTTGTGGTTGCCTAGTAGTGAACAGTGAATTCAGTCTGCACCGGGCACCGTGTTACGTCTTATGCCGTGTAGGGCCGCCCTCACTTCTGTCTCTAATATCGCCGTCCAGTTGGGTTTCTTCCTCGTGCGGCAAGTGTGTACTGCGGTCTGTGACCTGTGGCAATGTATCACCGTTGCAATGTTTGGACGAGAGCGTCATCATGAAATTGTTTTCTGTGCATGATAGTTTGGGCAGTATTGGTAGTGTGCGTTTGTGTGTGTGTTGGATTGAGTAGTGTTCTGAGGAGGGACCACGTTTTGGCTGTACATTAGGTATAATTAAGGTGGTCGCCGCGGTTGTGCCAATTGTTATTAGTGATGTTGGTGGCATATTCATCAGCTTCTGCTCTGATCCGGGTGATTGTATATTTCAGCCTGCGGTTGCGCCGCTGCCTCTTCCATCATTTCGTCAGGCCTCTTCAAGCATCCCAGAGATGCAGCAGATGTCTGTCCACATCCAGTGTGTCCGTTGTTGTTGTGAGCTGCTTGGTTGCAGCTTTAAAATCTGCTTGTAGCTGCTGTGTTGACTCGTGTAGAGATGGCATGTCGTGTGGTTAATACATGGTGCTCTTGCGCCTGATAGTGTCTTAACTCGTTATTTTAATTGCACATTCTCGGGTGCGTATGGCCAACCGTTGGACTTCTGTGGCTAGAATGCTATATTCAGTGCTCACGTTTTCCATTAGGTTGTCGAAGGAGCATTGAGTCAACCTCTTGACCATTATTAGGTTGAGGCAGGTATCTCTGCTTGCGCTTTTTCCCGTTCTGGTTGATCTGTCAGGTTTAAGGCTGTCCGGCCTTACTTGATTTTTTTTAAAAGCACGGGGATGGGCTCTAGGTTTTAAGCTGTTCCAGCAGCTTACTATACGCCTTACATCTTTTCTCATCATCTTCACCCATCATGCGCCTTTTTGTTCCCTCTTTCTTTCCCCCTTCCCCAACGCAGAGTAGCTGGCTAGAGGAACGTACGTCAGGCCGATCTTTCCGCTTTTCGTGTCATTAAACCTTTCTTTCTCTCTGTGTCAGGTTATGTCAGAATTGACTGAATAAAGCGATGCAATATAATGGAGTGGTGTTATGCGTATAACATATACCTGCCGATCTGTGAGCTTTAAAATTCGCAAAATCCCGCTTACATGACACCAAACAGGGGAGGAGGAAACAGCAGGCATACCTGTATCTTTTTTTATAATAACATGTCTTGAACACTTGCATTTCCAATAGATACATATTTACTTTATAAAGATCATTTAACTCTAGAAGCAGCATGTGAGCGGCAAGAAACTTGGAAGAAAAAAGTGTGGAAAGAGACACATTGCACAGTTACGACTTTTCCTGGGACAGCTTCAGGAATTTGCTTGAATCAACCTTCTCAAATCAGTTATCGCTCTTACATTCTTACGCCATCGGAAGAGACCCAACAGCAAGTTTGGTTGTCGACAAACGAAGCCTTTCCGTCAACAGAGAATATTTTTCGTAAAACTTAGCGGAAAATTAGGAAAGTCCTAAAACGAGCCAAAATTTGTTTACTTTCCGAGAGTTTGGAAAGTTTGCAGGTATGGTAATATAGCGCTGCTACCGAAGCTACACCAGAAAGAGCATCCGCTTGACGAAGTACGACTGATTGATGCGCTATGAGAGTTCGCAGTGGTTCTCTAAAACCCCCTTATACATAAGCAATTTATTTTTAGCCCATGGTAAAAAGCGACAGGCAGGATAGGAAATAAAATAAGCAGCTCGGCGTCTCCACTTCACCACTGAGAAGGCTGTATACATGAAATAGCAGCCTGACAATTACAGACTACTGTGACAATGCTGTCACGTTGTAGTGAAAGTGAACAACCACGCTGAAACAACGCAAGTCATGAAACCTTTTATTGGATGAGCCTGTGCCCTGCTAAAGAAGTAAGACTAAGCACAATGATAGCGGCAAGCACACTCGTCGATCGTCGAAGGTATGCTGTGCGGATCAATCTCGGCTATTTATATTTTACTCTTCCCAGTTTTCAGTGTAATTTATGCTGCGTGTACAAGTTCTACTACGTTAAACACTATTAGCGTCACGCATGTGATCTAAATCCAGAAGGTTCAGCGACAGCACATGCGACAAATAGGATCAGCTAGAAGAATTGAAAGCATTCTAATACATGTAAGCGCGTCCTATGCCGAGCGTTAACATCTTACGTTTGTTAGCCTGTGAAAAGCGGTCACCGGAAAAAGAATGTGGGAGGAGGTGCGAAGATGTAGCCACCGTAGCCACGTTATGTTGACGCCGGCCAGCGGGTCAGCCATGGTGCAGCGCGCGCTAGCGTGTCCTATACTACCTACCAAACCGACGTGTCTCTGCTACGGGCTCAAGTGGAGTCACTTTCAGGTGCAGTCGCCCGTCAGGATGAAATTCTAGACCAAACGACGGTGCAAATAAATGAACTGGAGCAATATGGCAGACGTTGCAATTTTGAAATCCACAGCCTCCCTTTGAAACCTGGCGAAGACGAAGTCCTTCATGGGTGATTCAGCTGGACAACTGGGCCTAAGGAACTTCCAGGAACATGAAATTTGCCAAATACATCGTTTACCGACCGAGAATAAATCAAGCACTAGCCCGCCTATTCTTGTACAAGTAGAGAACGCTTCAGTGAAAGAAAAATGGTTTCGTGCTCAGGAAGGTCTCCCGGATCTTGCTCAGCCGAATAAGTTTCCTCGTCTGTTCATTAACGAAAACTTGACGCGGATGAACCGGGAGCTCTTCCGGTTGGCCCACTCGAAAGGAAAAGAAAATGGGTTTAAGTTCGTGCGGACGAGAAACGGAAAGCTTCTGGCGAGAAAGTCTGAGGGAGCACCTTTCATTCGAGTTGGAAAATTCTCGGATTTTGATAAGATTGTGTAGACATGGGCGACATAGAGAGTATCAAATGCACTGACTTTGCGGATGTAAATAGTTTTTTTCTTATGCCTCTACCAACAGCTTCAAAGTTGCGCACGTGACAATATCAGCCTTCGGAAAACTGGAATCAGTTCATCATCTCGCCTAACGTTCCATGCTTTGTACTTACTGAAATTAATATTTCTTCCGAGAGCATTTCACAGTATTCATTGCCGGGTTACCAAGCCTTTTCGTACACGCGTCCAACCTAAAAAGGAGGGGGCATCGCAGATCTTATATATAACAGATGGGCAGCTTCACAGTTAACTTTTTTCCTTTTCCCAAGCTGAAATGATATCGCAGCGCTTGAGCACACCTGTTTCTTCGGTGATTCTGTTACCGGTTTACCGACCTCCCTGTTTCAATGCGCGGCTTTTCTTATGCGAACTCGATTCCACATTGTCAACCTTATCGCACGAAGAGCACGTGTGTATAATAGGTGATATCAATATTTACCTTTTGCGTCCTACTGTAGGCTTGGTCGCTGATTACCTTCGAATGCGTCATTTGGAATGCGTCATTTATCAAGCGACTCGCGAGGAATTTTTGGGCGTTAAGGTCGCCGTGTCCTGCATTGATCACGTTATCGTTCGCGTTCAGAATCTAGCCGTAAAATCTGCTATAGTAGAAATTAAACTCACTGACCATTACTTCGTTTGCGGCTCTATAAGTTATCCAGATACTGCGAGCGCACCCACAGATTCTAAAGAACTAATTTCAGTGCTTGATCCGAAGATATTTGAAAAGCTGATGGCTCAATATAACCGGAAATCTTTTTTTTAGCAATAGTGGCTCCTGCTGACCTATAAGACAAGCTCCTAGAAGTGTCTCAGAAATTTAAAAAAAGTGCTACGCGAACAATACATATCAAACGACGTAACGCGAATAACAAGTGGATGTCGTCTGACATACTTGCTGCAATAGAAGAAAAAAGACTTACTTTGGGCCCAATGCAAGCGTGCCCTAAATTGTACAGACCTACGGGTCAAATTTAAGGAGCTGAGATATAAAGTGACTGCCACGGTCCGCTCCGCAAAGCGAATACATTTTCGAGACAAATTTAAAGCTGCTAGTCACAGTAGTAAGAAAACATGGTCGTTAATTAACAGCTTTAGAGGTTCTAATACGCGAGCTAATATAATGAATTATTTTCCTTTCAATTTATCCAGCGGCAGACAGAATATTTGTGATCAGTTTAACAACCACTTCTCTCGTGTAGTTAGAAACACAAACTTACAGGTAGATTTGTGCACTTTGCGTCACAGCAATAGTGAATCGGCACATCTTCCTTCAATTTCTCAGGAAGAGCTCAGATCACTTATTTTCAGTTTAAAATGTAATAAATCTCCTAGAATTGACAGTATTTCCATTATTGACGTGCGCAGAACATATGAATATATCGAAGAGGTTTTGCTAGCACTACTCAATCGCATAATTTCAAGTGATGAAATTCCTGTAAAACTGAAAACAGCAATTGTTATACATGTTTATAAAAGCAGTGCGCATAGTAAAATTGAAAACTATCGCCCAATTTCAATTCTATCTTCTATTGCTCACATACTAGAAAAACACTTATTGTTAACGACGACAAGCTTTCTGGAGGCCCACAGCATTTTGTCGCCTAGTCAGTATGGCTTCCGGCACGGCAAAAGCACTCAAACCCTTCTCAAAGACTTCTCCGATCAGTTGAATATGGCTTTCGATAATAATAAAGTAGCTTGTGCTCCCCCCGTTGATTGTAGCAAGGGGTTTTACAGTGTTCATCATGGTCTGTTGTTAAATAAGCTTTTCTTGTTAGGATTTCGGGGTGCTTTCAGGTCGTTGTTGAATTTGTCCATAGTGTCATTCATCACTGGCAGTCTCGGTTCATCTTAACGTAATGGGCAATGTCGGCGTTCAGGCGTGGTCAGCAATACTTCTGAATCCTTGCTGTCATACGAGAGAAACCGAGTTGCCCTGCCATGGGGCAACTCGGGTTATTATGAAGGTTATTATTATGACAGTGTTGGGACTCGGGTAGTGTTTAGTTCAGTGATCCCCCCGGTGATAGCAATGAGCACGTCTGAGAGTAGGAGTGAAATGTAAGGGAATTATTTTACATTATTTACATACTGAAACAAGTAGTCAGCTTTTAGTCAGGGCACATGTCTGCAGAGGGCAGGACGCGCACGTTTTCAGACGTGTCACTGTCGGATGGGGTGAGGACTTGACACCCGTAGGTGCTGCGTCTCGCAGCATACATGTACTCATCAACCCAGCATCATTCAGTACATTGACTCCAGTAGCTCCCCTCTACCCGTGTTTACTAAGCGGGGGTTTGTTTCTGGCCAGCGGTCCTTCCCAGACTACGGGCGGCTGTGGCAGAGGACAAACTAAGCTACCGCACTCAACCATTCAACACACAAACAGCCATGTCAATCTTACAGGACTCGAGTCCCCCCCGCCCTCGGATGGCTTAAAAAAAAGGTCAAGGCAAACAACCACGGAGACCACCAATGCCGGCTGCGGGTGCGTCATGACCGGTTATGGTTTTGGGTTCCAGTAAGGCGAACGAAAACATGTTCATCGACTGGCTCACACGGCCAAGTTGAGCGACCTTGGATGCATGCGTCATAACCTTATGGAGAGCTTTCAGGCTGACTCGTCAAAAATTACGGCAGGGCGAGCTCACACATCGAGAACCTTCTCGCCTAAATGATGCTGCTCCTGGGCGAGACCAAACCACACCTCCTGCTGGGCTTTGGCAAACACTTTATGACAGTTTGGCTCCTGGCTCGAAAACTGCATCACAGCATGCCAACCAAATCTGGTATGAGCATTCGACAAGAAGAAGCACGCATTGGTGTTGATCACCTGCCTAGGCCAAGGATGCAGGAAAGAGTCTGATTTGAAACAGCTGGGGAACTAAAAGGACTAGTATTCGTCGAAGAAGAGCTGCGGGAAGCAAACCCAGCGACAAGGCATGGAGAAAAAGGGCACCCCACAAGAGACGGGATGGCTGTCAAGCGTCTGTACCTTATTGCCAGGCAGCCCCGCGCCAAGCGGTGCACGAACGTAGCTCACCTGGCGTGAAGGAAGCTGGCCTTAATGAGCTTCCAGCTTGGCCTATGGTAGGACGTCGTAACTTTGCTAACGCGGGGGAGACCTGGGGTGTGAATAGGACCCATAAGCACACCTCTAACTTCACTAAACGTCTCCTTTTTTCAGCTATTCTTCTTCCCTAGTTCCCTACACAAGGAAACTCAATGACCAAGTTGCGGCCAATCAAAGGGGTTGTACAGCTCACAGAACTCCCCCTGTGATACCCAACTTCGAAGCAAGGACGCGGAAATCTAGAAACAAATTTGTTCACGATCCTTTCACTCAAGAGTTCACGTTCATTCCATGATAGTGGCCGACTGGGTTCCTTGCTTTCCGGCATCATCATCTTGTCAGTGTCAGGATACTGTCCTTCACGCTCGTTGCCACTTCCACGGAAGACGGTGGATGTTGTCGCTTCTAACCCCGTATTTAGAAATGCATCTTAAATTGAAGGCCATGCTCGAGTTCATTTAAATGACGCTTGTCGCGAACGCACCAAACAAACGCGAAGGGCGTCGTGGCCGCGTTCGCACCAGGCGTTATTTATATCAAGTCCAGCGTGAGCTTTATGTTACGATGCATTTTTGAATACGGCGGTAAGTGAGCTTCTTTGTTTGCGCGTCACAATCGATGTCGGCCCCGGTAGGCGGCCGCTGATGAACAGGGCTGCCTCGGGTGAAGCATTAAAGGAATGTGCACTGCTGATTTATGGCTCAACAGCCGTAGACGGTTTTAGAATAGCGCTCGTCGCTTTACGTGCCTGAAACGCAAACACATTTGCAGGTCGTTAGAGTGCGCCTCCCTTCATGACTTTTAGTTAAGCGTACGGCAACGCAAACGTAAGGAAGATATTAAAAGACAAAGAGCCATCGGGTGCCTCATGACAAACTTACACGACATGCCAAGACAATGCATTAGCAACTATTTTGTTATGCGGCGCCTCTTGTTAGGCATTCGGACGCCGGAATCCCCGAAGATCTCAGAAGTTCAACGTGCTATGCGCTCAAACTAGCATTTCAGGCAAGTTTAGAGGAAGCGAAAGCTCATTTCAATAGTTCGTGCCGATGGACGAGTGTGAGATTGTAGCCATCACGAGAATTCGCGGTGAAGCGGGAGCCATTGATGCCGCCCATGTTCTACAACGCTATTTCTTAGCGTCCATACTTGCGAGCTTTAGCGTCTTCGGCTCAATTACAGAAATAGCGGAGGCACGCTAAGCCCAAAACTGGTATTGTGTTCTGCGCTTTCGCTTAGTGGCCAAGCTGTATATTTGCTTTTATCGTGGTGCTACTTACGCTGTACTAAAACTGTCAATACTTAGGGATATCAAGACGACAAGGAAGGGCCCACCTCTCTATCATAAATAAAGGTTGCAACTTGTGCTTTGG